>NC_047659.1:81059688-81393854 GCF_011762505.2 Arvicanthis niloticus | reverse complement strand
GCCTGCATGGAGTGAGAAGTCTGTGTATGATCTGATATCCAGAAAGCATTGCAGGGACCGACAGCATG
Organism: Arvicanthis niloticus; assembly: GCF_011762505.2. Taxonomy (NCBI): domain Eukaryota; kingdom Metazoa; phylum Chordata; class Mammalia; order Rodentia; family Muridae; genus Arvicanthis; species Arvicanthis niloticus. Next base: position 81,393,786 of record NC_047659.1, on the reverse strand, counting down.
GAGAGCCATGACTACTGTAGGCCAAATGTGAGACATATCGTTTATCTCTTTCTGTGGCTATGTTTAGATACCCTCACTCTACAGAGCAGTGTTTGGATCTGTTGTTCATGTAAACCTCTTTAATTGTACTGTTAGCTTCTAGAGTGGAACAAAGGAGGCAGGGCCTTAGTAATATCCAACACTGTGTGGCATGCATGGCAAGTATTGTATTGAAGCTTGTAGAATTGAAGGATTAAGTTAGGAGAAAGGCACTTACTGAAGACGAGAGACAGAAACAAGTGGAAAAAAAATTAATAATAAGAGGGATGCAGTTTTTGCTCACAGAGATAGTTATGACATTTCTTTTAGGCTCTGTACACAGCTAAGCCCTAAATTGTACACAGCTAAGTTAAGCCACTGATTATGACAATTACAAAGTCTGGGAAAAACATTTGCAACATATATGCATGTGTATATATACCTCACAGTGAACTTTCCTCAAGAGGACTGAGTCCAGGATACTTATGTTTATGCTACACAATAAATTGGGTAAGACTTTTTAAAGCATCAACTGGAATAGTTTTCCCAAATGTTACTTTTAGCTACACAATTGTATCCTGTGAAAATGGACTAGCTCCAGCAGAGGAGATGAATCACTTAAAGCCCCAAGTTAAATAATCCAAAATTGTAATAAATATCGTGACAGAAAAAGAAGTAGTTTTACAAAAAGTTGTATTACTTTTCACCAAAAGTTGTGGTGAGAATAAAGCAGACATCAGTGCTTTGCTTTGAACACAAGCCAGTCATGGGTTAAGTCATTCTAAAAAATTGGCAATAGCAGTATTTATGGTTCAACAGGAATGACAATGCTCCAGGCATATGGCTAGCCCTGAGGACACAGATAGATAAATGAGGCATGCACATAACCATCATAGAAACAATATTTTATTTTTATTATTTCACATTACTAATTGAAACCAGTCTATACTCAAGTTTAAGAGAAAAGAGGGGAAATAAGGAAAGTCAAGGTGATTGTGAGGATAGTCCTTATATGGTCGTGGAGCATCTTCTGGGGCTGCTCCACACTGAGCCCTATCTTCCACACATCACACTAATATATTCTATGTCTGTGATAATCCAATCCTTCCATGTCACCCCCATTTCCAGGGTACCTTAGTGGAAATGCATTCTCCATTGTGTGTATAAATCTAAAATGAACAGTAGAAATGCTCCTGAAGTTCCCTGAACACACCGGAGGGGAGCAGGTGTGTGAATGCACCCAGGAGTTCTCTCACACCTTTATTTTTGGGTGCAGAAAGATCTGCTTCCAATTTCAACCCCATGCAGGAAGTGGCTTGTAATGCCAAAGGGAATTTAGAGATACCTTTTTTTCAGCTTTTCCTACAGCAACACTATTTATTTCTCCCCATTAGCCAAGACTCCTGAAAGTGTGTGTTTGTGTGTGTGTGTATGCTGTGTGTGTGAGTGTGTGTATGTGTGTGTGTGTGGGGTCTTGTATGAAGTGATATGAAGTGTGCCTAGATCTTGTAGAATGGGCTGAAAGAACAACCTTCTCAGTTGTATATCACTGATTAAAGCTTCCGAAACTAGTGAAATCCTCTAAGCACTCACATCCATGTCTATCTGCTCCAAGACAACTCCTTGAGGTAACTACAGTTATCTTAATTGGATGGATAAATATATGAGAGTCAGTGAAGGAAAGTAAGTTGATAGCCTCTTTATCATCAGTTAAATTTTTTCCAAATATGAACGTACGCACAAAAAAAAAAAGATATCAATAGAACCCAATGAGTCTGTTCTCTATTGTTTGTGTATATCTATGGTTATTAGGCCACTCTGTACTGGAGCACTGTACAGATACAGGGTCATCTCTGGGAGAGACAACCTCTCCCCCTTGCAGCAATATTGGTTGTCCCGTGTTCACAGCACCAACAGATACATCTACATACTAAGGATTTTAAGAATACCTAGATAGGTATTCTTTTGAATATCTAGGTATTTAAGAATACCTAGATAGGTATTCTTTTGTTTTCAGTTTCTGCATTGTATGTTGTAATGGTGAATTTTATGTTGTGGGGAAATGTTTGTGGATGAGATTTATGTTAAAAATCAGTAGAAGTTGGAGAAAGAAAATCACCTTCTGTAATTTAAGTGGACCCTCTAAGCCACTCAAGACCTAAATAGAAGAAAAATTTGAGCTTTCATGAGCAAGTAGGAACTGTAACTCTAGCATTCCCTAACATGCCAGCTTCTCCTAAGCTTCAAAGCTGTCAAGTTCTACAATCATATGAGATTATTTCACTTGTTTGCTTCTTCATTTTGTAAAATAGGGCATCACTACACCATACTTGTTTCTATCTCCTATAAAGCTAAGGTTGACCTTGAACTTCTGATCCCCTGTCTCCATCTCCCGAGTGCTGGGATAGTAGGATATAAAGTTATCACTCCAGTGTGCTATGAGGACTAAATAAAGCTTCCTGTATGCTGGGCAAGCACTCTGCTGATTGGGTTACATTCCTCCCCTCATATAAAGTGATCTCATAATCTCTCTCTCTCTCTCTCTCTCTCTCTCTCTCTCTCTCCTTTTCCCCTCTCTTTCTCTCAGTAATAAATATGTATACACATTTTACCTGTATTTATGTGGATAACACTAATACAGGTATAAAAAATGACATATGTGCGTAATATTTTTTCTAATGAAAACAATTTTAATAACAAATGAGATAAAAATAATTAAGTGATGAAGGTTATCTGCCAAAGGTTTTTTGGGTGGCAGATTTATTTTCTTTTGCTTAGCTACCGAAATTAATGACAAAATGGTATTATGAACAAGATTAAATATATTTAGTGCTGGGAAATTCCTCTAACTCATAAAACACCTCAATCTTCAGATATCCAGTAGTCTAGGAAAAGAAAGAAAAAAAGGCAAAAAAAAAAGGAAGGAAAAGAAAGGAGAGATAGACCTAAAGATAATGAAAACAGAAAGATAAAGCCAAGAAAAGAATCCCAGTAGCCAGAGGAAAAAGACAGATGATCTTTAAAAGGACAACAAGAGAAGTGACACCAGCTCTTTTTGGATTAGCCTATGACGGTTCTCAATGCTAAACCCCAGTGCTAGTGTTAGAGCCCTGCAATCCACAGGGCTGAAGGAGACAACCTGTGTATTGTGCACACAAACACCAACAAAATAAACAATGTAATTTAAGAACTACTAGTGGACTGATGTCATTACATCTAGTTAGACAAAACATACCATTTGGCAGCTTAATATATATACATGTATATATATTATCTATTCTTTTATTTATTATATGTTTTATATATAATTTATATATTATATATAAATATATAATTTACATATATAATTTATATATTATATATAATTTACACATACATATAATTTATATATAATTTATATATAATTATATATATAAATTAATATATTTATATATTATGTATTTATTCATATATATATATATATATATATATATATAAATGAGAGGGGCTGGTGGCATAACTCAGTGCTTAAACCCTGAGGTCAACTCTTTCCCCACAGAGAAGATAAATAAGAGAAATAAGGCAAGATAAACATGGGATAAAATAGCATCAGATAATTCAACTCTTACATAATTCATAATAGGTTTATCTACATTTTTTCTAGTCAAAAGAAGAGACCAGGGCTGGTGGTGTAGCTCAGTGGGTGGTGATTAGCTCTTATGCACAAAGACACTGGGTCAACCCTTAATGTTGCAAAAGGGATGGAAAGCAAAAGAGACCCCGGAGGCAGCAAGAAGACACAAAGAAAAGGCAACTAAGATGCTCAGTGTGGGTAATAAACCCAAGGTTACCTGGTATGCTGTGGTAGCATGTCTGAGGTGAAATCATAGATTAAATTCATCTGTGTAGTAAAAGTATGTGAGTTCAGGGATGTATATGAAATGAAAGTGGACCTTTGGATTGTTTGGCCTGAGTTCCATTATGTTCTCTGTGTGATTCATGTTGTTACAATTAACATAATCACCAATATAAAAAGAAGCTGTGTATTCAAAATAATAAGGAAAAACTATGAATTAATAATAACTATGAAATAAAATGCTGTGAGAAAGTGATCAGAAGGTTGGAGGAAGTAGAGATAAATAGAAAGCAAGTATTAAATTATACCTCATTAAATTATTGGTAAAATAACAGTCAAGTGTGGATACTTTCATATTAACAGTGATGTGCAGTCTGATGTCACGTTTATGCTAAAATATGTAGGAAGTAACACTGGAGTCAGTATTTATGTAAAGAACATTTCATGGGGAAGTTTTCAGAGCACACCAAATATAGGTTCAGCTAAGGTAGTAAGGACCAAGTCAGGTAGGTATTTGTGAACACAGAACACAAGCAGAAAGTTTACTGTTCACACACCTTCCTATATTTTTTCTTTTTTTTTCAGTTTTAGATATGGTATATGTGTGTGATGCATGTAAATGCATTTTATGTACATTCTGTAGGTTATGCATGTCCATACTTGTAAGGGAGGCCAGAGGAGGATGTCAAATGTCTTGTTGTAGTTATTACTCATAATCTGAATCCTTCCATAGAAGGTCTTTTGCTGACTATGGAGCTGGGCTTACAACTAGAAAGCCACAGAAAAACTCCTGTCTTTATTCCCTGCAGCACTAAGGCTACAGGTACTCGTGACTATGCCTGGCTTTCATGTGGGTGTTAGGGATTTGAACTCAGGTCCACGTGATCTTGCAGAAAGTGCTGTTCTACACTGAGTCATCTCCTCAGCCTACAGTCTAGTTTCAAACTTTACATAAAAAGAAACTTCACAAAAGAAAAAACAACTCCGGGCATTTAGAATGGCATGGAATGAAATAAAGATTGGCATCTGAATGACAGGAGAAGGGAGAAGAAGCCAGAAGTTAGGAGCCTCTGATCGGCAGATTCTTAGTCAAATGTCAGTGTTTTGGTGCAGTGTGTTGTTTCTCAATCAGGACTATTTCGTCCCCTGAAGAAATTTGGCAAGGTCTGGAAACACCTTTGATTTTCACAGCTAGAGTGGGGATTGCAACTGGCATCTACTTAATTGAGGCAAAGAATGCTACTGAGCAGCCAACATTGCTCAGGACAGTTCCTCTTAACAAAGAACAATGGAGTCCAAGATGTCAATTCAGTGTAGGTTGGGAAACTCTGAGGTAGTGTATATGTTAATTTCACCCCAACCAAACTGTATTTCTTAGTTCTACATAAATGAGGTCACTATAACATCAATATATTAAGAATTCTTAGACAAATTATGCAAAACAACAACAATAAAAATTAAAAAAAAAAACCACACGTTGAATAAAGCATATAATCAAGAGAGCTTGAAGGGGAAGAATGGAAGGAGGCATCCATTTCAAACAACGTGGCAATAAGGATCAGCACCCTGGTTAAGAGCACTTGCTGGTCTTGTCTTGCAGAGGACCTGGGTTTTGTTCCCAGCAGTCACAATGCAAGGCTCACAACCACTTATAAGTATTTCTGGGGGACTCAGTCTCTGTATGTATCTGCCTATCTACTTACACACACACACACACACACACACACACACACACACACACACACACACACACACACACACACACACACAGGTTTTCTGTGAAGAAGCTGAGGTAAAACCCAAGAGTCTGCATCTGTAACAATCTCCTAGCTACTTTTTTTTCCTGAAACTTTTAAATATTTTCATTTTCCTATTGTGTTTTGAGATGGCACTTAGGAAAACCTCCACGAAAACCTATTGACCATGCATTTAATGTTTGTTATTTAAGACAGAAGTCAGCTAAATACCATTGAAGCCACTCGAGTTTTCAACTGTTAGCAAGCCAGAAAGAGACCCGAAAAGTGGCTCACTTTGTTTCTTATGAATATAGCCCTCTCCTTTCCAAAAAAGAATGTTTTTGGCTGTTTTTATTCAATTGTATGTGAATTTAAATTCCTCTAAAAGGCAGACTTCTCCTCACATGGCAGTGTTAATGTGGATGTATCCAGTCACTGATTATTTAACGATCACTTACTAAGACATATTCCATTAAGGGCTAAGAACAAGGAGCTATACATGCCACAGAGTGGTGAGAGTAATTATGGGAAGTTTTTGCTTTCTTGAGAAAAAGGGATACAGCTGGGAAAAACATTGAACCTTTCTTTACTTCTTGTCTTTAACATAGGAAATGACAAGAAAGACCCAGAGGAATGCAGAGAAAAATATCTGTGAGCATCACTAAACTGCAGAGCAAACTCTAGCAATTAACCTTCTAGGCTTCTAGTTCTAAGAGAAGTAACTCATCACTCCTTAAGCTATTTGGCCAGGTATGCTCTTCTTTGCAGCTGTAGACATTCCTGGCTAATATAGCATATGCAAACAATCAGGAACTGACTAGTTCCCAGTGACATTATCAAGTCCTTGTAATAAAGGTTAATGATCCTGCGTGATAGATTTTATTTTCAGTACAAGTGGCAAATTGACAACAAGATATGCAGCTTCAATAGACATAGAAGCAGTGGGCCAGAATTTCCAATGCCACAATTTGGCCTAAACATAAGAATTTTCTAAAGATTATAGAATCCCCTTAGTTGTATGGGCATACTTTCAGAGATTTCTGATTTATTCAAAATGTCATAAAGAGGTTAGAGTAGTATAAAAGGCACCCTGGCTTGCAGAGGGCCTGAGAAGAAATGGAGAGAAATTCCCAATGCCCTGTCCTGAGGTTCCAAGGCCAATCTTCAACAACTGTAGTAAGCTGTATTGTAAATTATAATGAGAAATACAACCATTTGATATTTATCTCTGTTTCTGGCCCAGAACTCTTAAAACTCTTGGAATTTCCTGTGTGCTAAGAGCAACAAAGGCAAATGGAATACCTTTTGTTGTTTATAACTAGTTCCTTTCAATCACACCTGAGCTTAGTTTAATGAGGGAATGTTGGAAAGTCCCCATAACCACAGGATGGGGTTTGGTTGCCAGGGGGACCAATGCTATGACTAGAAAGGTGCCTTGAGGGACTTGAGGATGACTTTATTCTCAGTGACCAAAGATTCCATCAATTATGCCTACATAATGAGAAGGCTTCTATAAAAATTCAAAGAAATGGGATCTGGAGAGTTTCCAGGTTGCTTGTCACATGAAGTTGCTGGGAAGTAGAACCCGCTCAACCGTTCCGGTGACTGTACTCTCTACTCCTTGTCCTATATGCCCCTTGGCTGCTACTGTGGTAATAATTCATAATAAATGGGTAAACACAGCAAAGTATCTCTCTGAGTTATTGAGCAGCGACAGTAGCTGATTAAACACAAGGAGGTGGCTTATGGGTATCCTAGAATTGTAGCCCAGCTGGGAAGACATATAGAAGTGATTGATGCTTGAAGTAGGATAGTCTGAAACAATGACCTATGGAGTCTACCTTTTTTCTAGGTAGGTAATGCCATAATTGAATGCTAAAATACAGATCCAATTGATGTCCTGATAATTCAAGGCTCAGTTTACATGGGAATAACTTAGACTGCATTGTGTTGAAGTATCCTGGGGAAAGCGAATTGAGAGTTTACAGAGACAGTTTCCTTTAGAGAAGGAAACCAGGGAGTTTCTTTTATAGGGTCAAGCTTAGAACAAAGAAGTAATTCCAGGCAGGAATCTAAATTCTAGGCTAGAACAAGAAAGTAGGCCTCAGACATGAAAATGATTTTGGGCTAGGACAGGGAAGTTAGCTCAAATATTTTGGTCATCCTGGTAAGCCCTTAGAAACAGCGATCACAGGACTGTTCATGGAATTGTGTTTAATGCCTTGCTTGTTCTTTGACTATTTGTGTTTATTTTCTTGCTTGTTCCTTGACTATTTGTATCTATTCTATTGCTAGTCCCTCAACCTAGAACTGACCTTAATACTTGCATGTAACTAAAATGGTATAAAATCAAAAAGGAGAAGGGTTGAGGGTATGAGATAGGGGATTTCTAGGGAGGGGAAGTTTGTTGACTATAATGTCTAGGAAAAGTGAATTCTGGGAAAACAGAGACTTCTGAATATGTTGGCAAAGTATATTCACAGATGCTTAAAAGAAGATGTTTAGTAGATGTGTTACATAAATTTTAATTCAGACAAATCAAGAAATTCTTTACCTTTTGCTAAAAATTCCCTATAAATATTTACAGTTAGAGATTTAACTGATTATTTTCATAATTTTGACATTATGGGAAAGTCTGCTATGTTAAGATGTGATTTTTTTTCAAAAACTTTTAGAAAAAAACCAATCTGATATTTAGTGCTAAAATCAGAGCTTTGCCAAGAATGGCATAGCCACGCATCCTTCTACCCACACAGAGGGGAAATGGCATGCACCTCTCAAGTTTCATGACTCACTGGATACCTGAGAGGGAGAACATGTGACCCAGGCCATTCTGGAGGAGTCAGAATATATTTTGAAATGTAACTGTAAGAAACCAGTCACATTTTTCTTGTTAGTTAAAACAAAACAAAACAAAACAACTGTTACTTGTATAATGTTTGAATTGTGTTCTCCTATAGTCCGAATCTCTCTGTGGAATGTGAACATGAACTATATCATGGTTTCCCATTGGATTTCCTGAATACTTGTAGACAAAGCATCAGGTATTCTAGAGCTCACAAGTGAAGAGCATTGTGAACTTGGTTTTACAAAGCTTTCGGGCTCATTGGCTTGTACATTGCCCAACTAAAATGTAACAGAATATGAAAATATCGAGTACTCTTTTCAGTTTAAGTTTGGGTGGCTTGTTTAACATTTACAGAAAGATAAAATCATTACACCATTGGCTCTGATTTCTATTAATAAAATAACACTGTGCTATTTAAAACTCTGGCTATGAGATGAGTTAAAATTATAATAAATACAAAATGCACTTTTCAAAGTTTATGATTGCTTGTCATTTATTTGTGTATGTTTATTTATTTACTCTGTGTGTTTGTGTGTGTACATATACGCATGTGTGCACACCATGGCACATTTGTAGAGGTCAGAGAACAACTTCTGGGAGTCAGTTATGGCCTTCCTCCATGTAGAGCTGAGATTAAACTCAAGTCATTGGGCTTGGCATCAACTGTCTTTACCCACTGAGCCATCTGCCTGGCCCTTGATAAATATTTATAATGAAATTTTCCTACTCAACATTTTGTTGCCATTTAAAATCCTAGTTTCATGTTTGTGTCAACGATTTTAATTTACTTTGATATTATGAATTAGTTATGAATACAGAATTAATAAAGTGGATCGACTGGCTCTTCCATAAAGCCTGTTTTGGAATGCAAAAGGTCTATTTTGCTACAGGTAGGTAACAAATGCTGCAACTGGCTTTGCCAAAATAATAGGCTGAAAAATTGATTATTCAAGAGCAGTCCCCTTCCTCCCCCAAGTTAAGCCATTTCTTTATAATGACACCCCCAATTCAACATTATTCCAAACCCAAGCCATTCACATTGCTTAGTCATGCTGTTATGCAACCTAATGTCGCATTCCATCTGGAGATCAGTAATATGATAGAATGTAAAAATATTTAATTTTTATTTTAATATGAGTTTTAGAAATAGATCTTTTAAGTACTGCCTATAATTCAGGATTTATCATAAAAACATGTTCTGGAGATAGCCATGCTTATATTAATTAAAATGCAAACATCTGTAACAGTCATTACACTAAATGTGCCTTTTCTATCCGAATGGTGAAAAGTCTTGGCATTCATTTGGAGAACTTGTTAAGCTTCTAAAGTTTTGTACCAGCAAGTATCTGGAATATGCCTTGAAGCAACTTCTGTTTACAGACAAAGTCTGTAAGATATCCAAATACCACAGTGTGAAGTGTTTACAGTTTATAAAAGAATTAAATATCAAGTCCTTTTGGGTGTGCATTTTAAAATGAACATTAAATGAGTTAGGGGGAAACTGGAAAATGTTTCTATCGGGCACATGCCAAGTGAATGACTGTAGTCATCTTCCATTTACAGCAGGCCTGTGGTCGCTGAGGGACTATCTATGGTCCGTAAGGTCATGACTGGGAATTAGTTTACTTTTGTAATGGATTTCACCTGGAAATGTCATTCCTCTGCAATCAACTGCATCATCTCGGGTCTCTGAGCAATGATGGTGAACTACTGACAGATGGGAGTTTTAAAACGAGTTCCAACTAACTATGACAGCCATCATTTCCCACCACGTTAGTTACAAATTAGCTTCCAATAGTGGGCAAAAAGATAAACTTACCAATTAAAGATGTTTAATATCATAAATTGTTAGCCATGATGTCTTTGTTTGGGAGGAGGGACCAGTTGATCTAGGGAGTTGTGCCAAATTAATCGTAAAAGCTACCTTCCAGGAAAAATCATGGTTTCAGGATTTTAAAACAATGTTGATTACAGTGTAGTGATAAACATCACCAGAACAGAATTTATCTTATTCAGACTTTTTTTTTTTTTTTTTTTTTGGTCAAGGCTTGTCCTTTAAATCTTCCCTGGAAGTAAGATAGAAATAGTACATTTCTTCAAGAGTCGAAAATCAACCAATTTCTTGAATGATTTATATGTGGTGGAAAAGTCTCTGGGTGGCTTTATCCGAGCACAGCCAAAGTCATCCTTGGCAGAAGTATTAGACGGGAATTAAAAACTGGGTTTGGAAAAGTCTATGTGAAAGATGGCCAAGATACGTAGATCTATGCTACTATAATTACTGATGGATGTCCTAGCTTTTCCCTCCATGCATGCTCATTGTTTTTCTTTCTTTCTTCTCTCTCTCCCCGCCCCACCCCTCTCTTTTGATATCCCCTATATTGCTATGGGTTCTCTGCTTGTGTGATAGGGATGACCATGTAAAGGCAAGCCCAACTGATATTAATTCCTGGCATTCTAACTTTTTAATTTTTTTTTTTGTTTCTAACATATTATAAAAAATAGAAGAGTGGTTGCAAGGAAAAACTAGTGGAATTTTGTAAGTTGATGAGAGTAATTAATGTAATACATTTGGTAGAATGAAGCTAGAAAGAAACATGGTAGCACCAGTCAGCTGTAATGCAGGCAAGTAAGTGTGCTTGAACAGAGTCAGATGTTTCAGGCTAGGTATGCAGGAGACAGTTATGTAGAGCTTTTTACAAAGTTTTGGGTCTTCTATGTGTGGGAAGTGATGAAATTTGGAAACTCAGGAAAACAGCATGTTACATCTTGACAGCACAACCGGGGCTACAGTGTGTCATTCTGTCTCAAAAAAAAAAAAAAAAAAAAAACCATAAAAAAGAAAGACAAAATAAAAGTTAAATACTTTCCATAATTGAACTGAAAAAGTTTAAGTTGAAGTCATTTCTAGGCCTGTTTTTTAGTATCAAACAGTAAAGTGGATGGTCACTGTTTGCCAGAGATGCCCCTTAAGTGACAATATTCTTTTCCACTGGTAGTTATGGAGCTAACTGGACTCAAAACATCACCTGTTCTTAAACTGAATTAGAAGCTAAAGAAAACTCAAATAGAATGTAGAGTAAGTGGCTGTGACCTTTCAGCTTTAGTTTGAGGTTAATGCTTTTGACAGGAATTCAGAAGAGGAGCACACTTGGAATGAAAGAATTGTAGGCATCATTCAGGTTGAGAAGCGGGTGCTGCTGTGGAGGCTGAGTTCGAGCTGGCAAGTCCAGGCCTGTAGGGCTGATTTCCAGCCCACTCTGCCCCTTATCACTAAACAAAACATACTGTGGGTGGATGGAAGTGAAAAACCAATATTATAGATATGGGAAGAATGGGGACTAATGACTTTTTCAAAAATAGGACTGTGAAATAGTCATATGAACGAGAGACTGAAAACTGATATGTGTCAAGGGCAATAGAACTAGGGAGGGGATCCATTTTGTATTTGAAAAGTGCATTGTACATTCTTGAAAGGCCAGCACTCAGGATCACTGCAAGTTTGAGGATAATCTGGTCTACAAAGTAAGACCATGTTTCACCTCATACTTCCTCCCACATAAAAGTGGACATGTATATGCATATATATGTATGTATGTACATACATATACACAGAGGAAGAGTAGTAAGGCAAGGAAAGTATTTTTGTTCCAAGTCTTGATTACAGAATTGTTTTCCATTCATGTCACTTTTTGTACCAAACATTTTATACCTTGCATCGGTTTGAAAGTATAAACATTTTTAAAACTTGACTTTTGGGGGTTGGGGAGATCACTCATTGGGTAGAGTGCTTGCCATGCAATTGCAATGACTAAAGTCAAAGGTGATAGCTGACATGTGTGATCCCAGCATTCCTACAGCAAGTGCTGTGGGGACAGGAAAATTATGAAAATGTGCAGGCCGGCTGGCCTGATAACACACAGTACCTAACAATTGAGAGCTGTCTCGAACACGGTGCATGGGAGGACCAGTACCTTAAGTTTGACACTGACCTTTGCACGCATGTGCTATGAGTGAGTGAGGCCACTTTCCATAAACAATGATAAAAATCCCTCTTTTAGCTAGGCTAGCTTACATGTGCTTAGGGATCCAGATGCATACATTGCTACATATTTAACAGAAAGTTCAGGACATAGTTTCTAATAGCTCTTTGCTTGATATGCTATTCACTATAGACATAACCTTGGTGTTTGTAAGGGTTCAGTGGCTAGTTCAAATCCCACAAGATGGTCTGTCTGGCAACTGTCACCTTTTAAAGAAATCATATGAAGGATGAATTTAGTATTTAATCCAAACTTTGAAGAACAGTTATTCTGTGATAATTCAAGGCCCTTGTTGGATGCCAGCAACTTGACTTTGTACTTGTTAGCTTCCACAACTGCTAACAAATACAGCTTGCAGAGTTGCTGAGGCAGTAGACTATGGCACCATCCAATCTTTTGCCACACAACTCCCAGTTGAAGAGCATAAAAAACATGCTCTTTAACTAATTTTAAAAAGAAAGCATAATCTTTCTGAAATGTTATTTTACAGAAACCTGTTTTATGAAGGTCTTAATAAAAATGACCGATAATATTAATGTGTGAAAATTATTTCAATTTTGTAAGAGCAAAAATATTTTATTAAATCCCAAGTCATAACTATGCTTTCTAAAATTCTTAATGTTACTTTTATTTTTTTCTTATCTAGTTTTTATTTATAGTCAAACTTACCTTTGCAATTGTCTAGACTCAGAGGGGAAAAACATGAAACCCAAGGAACATTAGTGAGGGCAGAAATTACCAGGTGTTGTGAACAGGGAAGGTTAAGGGCAGGCTTCTGAGCTACAGAAGGAATGCCTGTTGGGTAATATGCAAATATTACCCAAACTCAAAATGCATACACTGTGGCTTTTCCACAATACTCACACTTTTCACTTTCCCAAAGACATTTGCCACTCAACCACTCAGTGTTGGAAGCATAGGTGCCATGGGCAAGGCGTATGCTTAGGGTGTCGTTCTTCCTCTCAAATTTCTCCCTGTAGATGGACTTGCCACCAGTGGCAGTGTGGTTTGTGATGTCACCACCCTAGCACATGAGTCCTGGAATAATTCTGTGAAAGGAGGAACCCTTTTCTCCAAATCCTTCTCCTGTAGTGCTCAGAGCATGAAGTTTTTGGCTGTCTTTGTAACTGTCTGTAAAAACAGCTCAAAGATACAATTGGCTGCCATGTTAGCGAACACATTGGCATTGACCATGGCTACCAGCAAGTGGCAGTAGGAGTCATCAGTGTCTGTAGAGTGGCCAGCAGAATATTAATCTAGTATTACTAGTTCTTCAGTGCTTGGACATACTTGTATTAAAAATGGCCAGATTTGTTTGGTTGTTGGTGGTGCATGCCTGATGCTTTTAATAGCAGGATTTGGGAGGCAGAGGCAGGTGGATCTCTGAGTTCCAGGCCAGCCTGGTCTACAAAGTGAGTTCTGGAACAGCCAGGACAGTTACACAGAGAAACCCTTTCTCAAAATCCAAAAAAAGGAGGCATATTTGACATTCCTAGTCAAATTGCCCAATGCTGAAATAAGATTAAATAAAAAAAGTAAAATGAAAGGACAGAGGGAAAAAAAAAAACATCTGGATACTAAAATAGGGGAAATTTTGATAGAGAATAAATTACTTACTCTCATAGAATTCATATATACAAGAGTATAAATCATGAGGGTTAACTAATCTTCGTTATCAACTTGCCTAGATTTACAATCACCAGGCAAACACTTCACGTTATATAAACCAGGGCATTTTCCGAAGACTCAGTATGCAAGGAAGACCAACCCTGAAACTGGGCACTAAGGTCACAAACTGAATAAGTTATCCAGGGACCCGCAGATGCAGTGTGAACTGCTGTCAGGTACCCGTCACCATGTGTTTCTGGCCATGAAGGATGTCCTCTTTTAGAAAGTCTAAGTCAAATGGAACCTTTCCTTCAAGTTGCTTTTGTTAGAGCAACAAATAACTAACACCAAAGAATAAATGATTTGGTCTGGAACTGAACTATTAATAAGAGTAACATCTGGAAATACAGACTCAACAGCATTTTTGTTCTAGTACAATGCAAATATTTTATATTTATTCACATTCAAATAGCTCTATATTCTCATAATCATTATTTCATCAACATGGTTTTGCTGCAAAATCATTTTTGCCAAGAGAAAAATCTCTTGACAAAAATTATATTTGTAAGAAAATCCCACACATGGCATGAGGCAGACAAGAGGCATCCACAATGACTTCCACTGTTTTGTGTATGTAGATGTATGCACGCTGTGATTTAAATGTGGAAGATGGATGACAAGTTATCATGGGTTCTCTCCTACTATTGGGGTTCCAGGGATCAGCTTATGTTACCACCACCGTTATGCACTGAGCTATCTTGTGTCTCCACTTACTAACCTGGTCCTTCATGTGGTAAAAAGATTTCTCTTGAAAGGTATAATTATCTAAAATAATCTGAAAAAAAAAAAAAAAAACCTAACTAAAAGCCTTAAGAAGTCTCATAAGAATTTCTGAATTTCTCAAATTCATTGTTTTTAATAGTGGAGTAATATTCCATTGTGTAAATATACCACATTTTCTGTATTCATTCCTCTGTTGAAGGACATCTGGGTTCTTTTGAGCTTCTGGCTATTATAAATAAGGCTGCTATGAACATAGTGGAACATATGTCCTTGTTATATGTTGGAGCATCTTCTGGGTATATGTCCAGGAGTGGTATAGCTGGGCCCTCAGGTAATGCTGTGTCCAGTTTTCTGAAAAACCGCCAGACTGATTTCCAGAGTGGTTGTACCAGCTTGCAATCCCACCAACAATGGAGGAGTGTTGCTCTTTCTCCACATCCTCACCAGCATCTACTATCACCCGAGTTTTTGATCTTGGCCATTCTGATTGGTGTGAAGTGGAATCTCAGGGTTGTTTTAATCTGCATTTCCCTGATGACTAAGGATGGTGAACATTTCTTTAGGTGCTTCTCGGCCATTCGAGTTTCCTCAGTTGAGAATTCTTTGTTTAGCTCTCCACCCCATTTTTTAATAGGGTTATTTGATTGTCTGGAGTCTAATTTCTTGAGTTCTTTGTATATATTGGATATTAGCCCTCTATCAGATGTAGGATTAGTAAAGATCTTTTCCCAATCTGTTGGTTGCTGTTTTGTCCTACTGACAGTGTCCTTTGCCTTACAGAAGCTTTGCAATTTTATAAGGTCCCATTTGTCAATTCCCGATCTTAGAGCACAAACCATTGGTGTTCTGTTCAGGAACTTTTCCCCTGTGCCTAGGTATTTGAGGGTCTTCCCCAACTTCTCTTCTATTAGTTTCAGTGTATCTGGTTTTATGTGAAGGTCCTTTATCCACTTGGACTTGAGCTTTGTACAAGGGGATAAGAATGGATTGATCTGCATTCTTAACATGCTGACCTCCAGTTGAACCAGCACCATTTGTTGAAAATGCTGTCCTTTTTCCACTGGATGGTTTTAGCTCCTTTGTCAAAGATCAAGTGACCATAGGTGTGTGGGTTCATTTCTAGATCTTCAATTCTATTCCATTGATCCATATAGTAACAGAAATGATTAAATAAATCTTTTCTCACCATTCCTATTTATTAAGAAACTTATGGATTGTTTACAAATTTGGTCTAGGTACATATTATTTTGCTCTAATAGGAAAAACAAATTTACAAAACTCATGCTTATATATATAAAAAAACATTTAGAGTATACAAGGGATTGTAATAAAACAGGAAAACCAAACTGTTTAAAATCTACTTCTTTAATGTACCAAGTAATAAAAGATTAGCATCTTATTTATGGATGGTATTTAAATAATATTTACAATGTTATGGACATATATATATCTACATTTTTACATCAAAGTTTTAGAAAGTAATATCACATGTATGGCTAAGCCAACATATTGACACACAGCAGAAGAACAAATATATCTTGGCCATAATTATGACTTCTAAAGTCTCCTTAGTTTTGAAAATAATAAGGGCAATTGAATTTACTATTTTTCTGCATTGTTCTAATCAAATTGTGGTAAAGTATAAGTAAATAGGCATCATGGTGACTTAAGAGATTTTCAAGAGTACCAAATGTTTGAGAAATGGGAAACATACCCTGTTGTAATTTTATATTTAACTTTAGTTATAAAAGAAGTTTCATTTTGCTTGCTGACAGTATTTGAGCAAATGGTTTTAGATGGACTTCTTTGCCAGACTTGAAATACATTTCTGAAGGAACAAAAGCCACACAAAGGACATTGATTCTTCTTACTGTACATTTTCTTTTGAAGTGTTTCTTCTAAATTTTCTAAACATGTTTGTTGATGTTTTGTTGGTGCTTCTTTTATAGCCTAGAGAAGAAATAAAGATGAATAAATAAAAAGAACTGTCATTCAAAACTCAGTGTTCATTCCACCTATAACAATTCATTGACAGAAGTTTACTCTTGGAATTCATGGTTAATTAACACAATTTAAATTAGAATAGATTCCCTGAAGTTTCCCATCTTGTTTCAGACCAGGGCTTCCTTAGTCTTTCCCCTCTGTCCCTTTCAGCTTCTCCTTTTCATCCATTCCTTTTTGTGAATTAGCCTAGAACCACAGAAATACCTTCTACCAGGAACTCCCAATAGCCTCACAGTGCTGGAATGGGGAAGTACTCCCCACAGCCACCACACTTTCATAAGACACAGGGTAGCCAACAGAAACCAAAGAACAGAACAGTGAGCCAAGGAAGTAAATGTTAAATCTAAAATAATCTAAGTACAAACACCCAGGAAATTGCAGCACCATGAAAAACAAAACTATGAGTAATAGAAATAGAAGGAGAAGAATCCCAGACCAAAGGCACAAAAAATTATGTATATTATTTTTTTAAAAATCATAGAAAACTTCCCCAATTTAAAAGACTAGATGGGCTAAAAAGGTTCAAGAAGCATGGAAACAACCAGAAAGGACTAGAAAAATTTCATGACACATATCCATCAAAAGGCTAGATGTACATACAGAACATACAGAAAGGAAAGGCATAAAAAGGCAAGTCTATTAGATTAACACCCGAGTTCTCCATGGAAACTTTGAAAGCCAGAAAGTCCAATGTTTAACAAAGTGAGAGACCACAGATGCCAGTTAAGACTATGGTACCCAGCAAAACTATCAATTACAGTACGATGAAGAAAAGCATTTCACAATAAAACCAAATTTAAACATCTGTGCTCCAAAGAAGGCACTAGAAGGAAAACTTCAATCTAAAGAGACTAACTATATCCAAGAAGACACTAAACCGTCCCAGAGCAGTAAATCAAAAAAGGAAATGATTCACACCATTTTAACAAAATAACAGGAATCGTTAAGCATAGCTCACTGATAATTTTCAATATCATCGGTCTCAATTTCCCACGAATAAGACACAAATGCATCTGAGAAATATATCATACCATCAAAGACATCACCTAAAGGATGAAAAAAGGTATTCCAAAAAAATAGACACAAATAAGAAGCAGGTGAGTAATTTTAATATCTGATAAAACAGACAAAATTTAAACTAATCAGAAGAGATACAGAAGGACACTCTACACTCATGAAAGGAAATGACCTTCAAGAAAAGACTGCAAGTGTAAACATCTGTGTACCAAATACAACGGCACCCAAGTTCATAAAAGGAACACTAATAGCTTGTAGTTGTCTATAAAATCACGTATTTACTCTCCCAGTGATAATTCCATTTTTAATGAAATTTATCTTGGTGTCTCAAATACTCCATTATCTTTAACAATTCTATTTTAACCTCTTGACTGATTTTAAGACCTACACAATAGATACATCCTTTGAGAAAGTAAACAAGCATCATTGATTATCACAGGAATTAGCAAAATTATTGAGGAAAAAATAAAGAAAAAGATTTCATGTTACCCAGAGGCATATATGCTATTTCATAAGACTACTCTAAATTCAAAGAGCTCTCAGTCCCTCAGAGAAGAATCCTGCTCATTAATCTTCATATTCATTTTAGGACCTAGAACAAGGTGAATGCTTTATAAATCAGTAGTTTTTGAAGGAAGTCATAGGAATATGCTGGAGATAGGTCTGGCTGGGCCTTGTGGTCTAGAACTGGTTGATACAATATATACATAATCAAACAGAAAGCCTTTTGCTGCCATGAACACATGTCTTTCTCACATGTGATTGAGGGATTATCACTGGGAGTCATAATATGCTTACCACTAGGAACATGGTAGAGAATACAGAGTAATTACATAAATGACTCAGAGGCCAAATTTCAAAAACATATGGGTCGAGAGAAAAAAATGTCAAGCAGATATAGTTTATTTATAAAGTATAGTTGGTAAGCATGGTGGCACATGCCAGTAAACTCAGCATTACATAGCAGAGGCAGGAGTTCAAAAGTAGCTTGTACTATATATTAAGACCTTGTCTCAAAAACAAACAAAAAATTAAATATACACATATTATATGTATATATATGATTGATATTATAATATATTTAACCTTTATTTCAGTTACTAGTTTTTTTGCAGTATGAGACAATCTATACAACAAAAATGGTATACAGAGCAACAAGTTGGGAAATATAGTTCTGACTTCTGGCTCTACTTTAGCATTTGTGCACAGTTGAATACCTGCTTTATAATGGAGCTTAAGTTTCCTTTTATATTATGTATAAAAATCATACCTATCCTACCACAAAATATAAAGGGAGATGTCTACAAAGACATAAAACCAAGGTACTATGACAGTTAGTTATGTAATTAAACATCAGATTAACAGCTTAGACGTACCCACTCTCAGTCTGTTTTCTTGCATGAGATTAACACTCGAAGTATCCTGTCGAATGCGTTTGGCAGATCCACAACTTTCATCAGATTTTAATGAAGCATTTGATGTAGAACTTGTGGGGAAAAGTTTACAATTTAGTTAAGGCATTCAAAACTATCTTCATTTATGTATTGTATTTTATAATAAAATTAAATACAGAAATAACAATTGTGTAATCCAGTGTAAGTAATTGGAAGCACTAAAAATACTTAAAAACCTAGCTATGATTTTAATGATGCTAATATAATTTAGATAAGGTAACTGCATTCAAGTAGCAGTTCTGTAGACTATTTCCAAGGTGCTTTGCCACAATGAACATAGGCATCCTTGTTATTCACACTGTGGAAATATGTCAAAGGAGTAAAATGCTCTGATGCTAAAGATTGAAAAAAACCTAAGATACTGTTAAGATTAAATTTCATACCCAATTTAATCAGATAAAACTCAGTTTGGTAGATTTAAGAGTATCAAGGGCTTTTAGGCTCTAATTTTCTTCTTTTTTTTTAAAAAAAAGACGTGAATAGTAGATAAAGTATACATGAGATATTTTAATATTTTAAAGCTATGTTAGAACATATATACCCTAAATATGTACATGAAATCTACTAAGTGGAAAATACCAGAGCTTATTATTCTCAAGCTCATCTAATTGGGGGAAAGGAAGATTATAAAAAAGTAATTACGTACACATCTATCATTAATCTTTTTTAACCTTAGTTAATGGCAGGATATAATTATTAATACCAGAGGGAATATAACAGAATAGTAACTAATAGTCTGCAAAAAGTCTAGTTACTTTCTGTATTATATTCTTTAATATTATTTCACAGTATTGGTTTCTCATGTGCTAGCCATTAACATATTCATACCCACATATACACAATTTATGTTAATGACATTTCTGAGAAAACATGCATTTAATAATGACTGTGTTTACATTTTGAGAACATTCTCAGTATAAACATTTGCAACATCTGAGTAAAAACATGGGAGCATGTAAAGACCCAGAAAAGTTAATATTAATCAGTGAGAAGAATGACAAAAATCGAGACGCTATAGATTGTGAGGCAGCCTAACTGCCCAACTTAGACTGACACCTGAGCGAAGGACAGGAGTCATGATTGGCCCACAGACTACTACTACTATTCCAACACTGCCACTGAGTAGGGTCCTAAAATCAGGGGATGGGATTAAACCTAAAATACGCTTTGTTTTTCCCTAAACAAGTACCTATGATAAACTTCCACTTTTTGCCTAAAGGAAGCAGGTTATGACTTGTATTTGGAAAATCCAACTGCCAGAATCAGTTGTCTTCTATTCATAGACAATTATTAAGCAAAATAAGTGTTATCTGAACACCAAGCTCTGCTTATTGTATGACAGGTGGTCTTCTAAACATGGCCTAAGTGGCTCACAGGAGGCAGCACATAGGGCATGGATATACTGGATTAAGGAATGCCTGGTGGAGTAGGATGTAAGAGATAGCACAAAATGTCACACTAGTCAGAATGGCATGCAAAGAAAATTCAAATTGTCAATTTCTGGGACATTCCATTTAATGTTTTCAAATCTTGGTTGAGACCTGGTCACTGAAACACAGAAAGCAAAGCCATAGGTTGAAGGGATGACTGTATTACTTGGTTAAGTGCCAAAGATAGACAGTCAAGAAAAAAAAAATCAATTCATCTATATGCTTCAAGTTTCCTTTGTTCTGTGTTTTGGAAAGGCAAGACAAGATTCTAAAGTCACTTACAAGAAAGCACTATGAAGTGTGAATAACTATGCTAGTTGTAAATTTGTATCCTGTAGCCCAAACGTAACAAGTCCATGGGAAAAATAAGAAATTTGCAAGAGTTAACATTACCTGTTATACTTTTTTCTCTGCTCTACTGGAAAGAAAAAGGGATAGTAAAAGAAAGACCATTTCATATTTAGTATGGTTTGTGTTTGTACCTATGATATGCTATAAAAACTTGGGCTACTTTTGTATTAATTACATTTGTGATTTATAGTACTTTTTCAAATTGGTGACTTAATGGTCTTTGTCAACTGAGGAAACTAGTAGCCATTATCTTATCAAATTTCCCCAAGTCTCTTCTTCTGGAGACTGAAAATACATATTTCCAGAAAAGTAGGGTTCTACAGGTCTCCTCCACATGTTTGTTTTCTCCCTTTTTGTTTAGGCATTTTTCTATGCATCTACCCTCTGGTTCACTCATACTCTCTTTTGCTATGACTAATCCATTAAACTAGCTGACCTGAGTTTTACATTTCAGTAAATTGTATCTCTGTAGTTCTAGAATATCTTTTTGATTAATTTTGACAGAATACAGATTTTTAGTCAACATTCTATCTTATCTACTCTGATGTAATGAATCATGGTTACAATTAATAGGTCACATTTGCTAATCTTTATCCTTGTCATCTGTGGTCACTGTTCCTTTGATTTGTTGGTTTCCTTTCTTTAAGCCATTTGGTTGTGTATCTTGACATTCCATTATTTTGGCTTAATATTATGTATGAATATTTGCATAGGTGCCAGATAGCATATTCTAGAAGTTAGAAGTTTTAGTTTAGACACATGACAAATGGATATAGAACACCTGAATTTAACAAAGATTGAGTTGGTCTAAGATCTGTTTCAGGCTTTCAAAAACAAGTTTCTTTCTAGTTTGTTCTACTCCTAGGGTACAACACCTTGGAGATTTTCTAATAAAAATCCTTGGGTGGTTAAAAGGTCTCCTTCTTCCATATCTTTTGACCTTAAAACTTTGTACCCCAGAATGTCAAATTCTGCTTAACACAGTGGTCTTTTAGCAGCTACTTTCAGTTTGATTCTCAACAGACCTTAGAAGATAGAAAGCTTTAACAGCAAAGGCCACACAGAATGACTTGGGTCCCAAGCTCAGGGATACCTACCAATCACTTAAGTGCCTTTTGTTCAGTCTCTAGCCTTATGCTATGAACTGGCAAGTCCTAAAATAAAGGGAGTGTGGTAAATTAAAGTTGGCTTCCTGTAGCATGTTGCTTTCTTGGATGTTACGTTTTCAAATCCTTGGCTACCATGGTTGTTTGTCAATGCCTTCAACAAACTGTTAGTTGTATTTTATTTCGTCACTATGCTGAAGGACAGTTGTAATTGTTCTTGCTTGGTGGCTTGGTCTGATTAAGATACTGTGTCATGGAGAAATAGCACACTTTCCTATACTGGGTATGTATCAAAAATCATTAAAACAACTGAACTCTAGGAGCAAAGAAACTCAGAAAAAATACCAGAATAAAAATAAGAACTAAGTGACACTTTGGAACCTAGACGTTTCAATTTACTTTTAATAACCTAAAAATGGGATAGTTTATGTAAATTTAAAGTGGAATTCCTGGGCTTCATTCAGGTTTCCTCTCAATAATATAAATCCAAGGCTTCACTGAGCACTTAGTAAAGATAATTAAATACGAATTGAGTCCAACAATAATAAAAAGTCATGGAAAATGACAGTACAAAGATGATCTTATATAGAGACCAAAACAGTACATGCTTAATCATACCTTATAAATTTCCATTTCCTCTTTGCAGAAGTAGTCATTGCCATGTAGGATGGCACACTTGTTGATGCAGGCCTAGAATTCTTAGTTGAAAATGAAGGAGACTCAATCCTAAATATTAAGAATGAAGAATTAAAGAGAACAAAATTGCTTTACACTGCAAAGAGAAAAGTGATTTACATTTCTAGAATAAGGAAACCATTGATATTAATATATATAGTAAAATATTCTTCTAAACAATAAAACGTTCCCTCCTTTTTAAAGGAGAAATAGTCTTTCTCCTTTAAAAACACCAGTTAGATATGCTGTCAATAGATTTCTGCACTCCTTATAGAACGGAAATGTAGAGGTTTTTTTCTTCCCATATTTAGATTGGATGGTATTATGTCGTTGAATGCTTGCTTAAATGACATTTATCCAATCATATATTAAATGTCTGACTATGCTGAACTGTGGATATTCCTCATCAATCAGTGAACAAGGTAGTCTTTTTCATTGATGGCTTTGGATACATAGCATCAGAATATGGAGAACAAATGAAATACTTCTTAAAGTCTCTTTTAGCTTAAGGGAGGTCAATCAAGTTGTCATTTAAAAAAGTGGTTAGCGTGTACTCAACTAAAATGTAGTAAACAAGCAACTTTTATATTAAAGAGAGTACACTTGATTTATGAAATAAACCTCCAATATACACAAAGAAGAGAAAGTTAACAGTTTGAAAGTCTTTGGTGAAAGAAAAAACAATGACTGTAAAGCATTCTGCTTTTGTACCTGTTTAAACTGCTTTTGCTGCTTGCTAATGGTTGTTGTTCAGGCAATTTATTCTTCAAGCTTCCGATGTCATCACATACAGTAGATGTAGAGTGCAAACCCTCTTTACACTCAGTTCTGCTGAGAGGAGACTCTATTCTACACAGTGCTCTCAGGGAATTATTGTTCATTACATTTGCAGACTGTGATGCAGCTCTTGTTAAGGATAGAGACAGGTCTTGAGGAGAGGATTTGCAGTCCTCTGGGGTATAAACAATAGGCTGAAGTTCCTTGCTGAAAGAATCATTGAGCTGTGTACTTTCAGACAGTATAGACTTCTGAGTATGCTTTACTTTCAAGAGAGAAGGCATTAATTTTCTTCGGGTTCTTCTTTGTGGAGTAATTTTAAGCAAGTTAGGTTCACTCATGGATACACCTGTGCAATAAAATTATAAAATTAAAAAGTTCAATGTTGCATCAATAGTCACTCCAAAAATCTCAACAGTTAAGAAAAATAAAATCACCAAGAACATAATTTTGATAGAAATCTATAAGAAAATAAGTAGGAAACAAATACAATATGGTTAATTACTAACAACTTTAATACTAAATTTACTGTATAAAGTATAAATTCTTAATAGCCATCTTTAGATATTGAGTAATCATAAGATCAAATTTCCAGCCATTTCTATCAATTCACAAGCAATTTCCAGCATTCATGTCTGTCCTAGAGTTAAGAACAAGTATTTAATATTTGCACGTATAGATATGAATACTTATCCTACTGGGAATCAACACCACCTCATTAGGACTAAGTGGCATTCTTATTTAGGAGGCAATAACCAAGAAAACTACACTTCCCTGTGTTTGTCAACACCTCCATGGATTCTATGTTTTAAAAATTCATATAATGAAAACAACCGTGATTGTACAATCTTTTTAATTAAGGGCTTTTAGTAAACTTTAACAGAAACACACTAAAGCAATTTTTGGTGCTTGATTCAAAATTAAAAACAAATTATTGTAGTAAACTTCAAGTTCTCAGAGACCTAGAAATGCTCACCATTTAAGTATGTAAATTTTTCTCGAATGTTTTATACTAATGTCCAAAATAATGACACAATGACAATATACTTTATGAATGCTAATATACTTTTCTTACATTTGGTACTCTGCCTATATGATTGTGATGAACTTCAAGAGACCTGATATGAAATATTGGCTTAGAGAATACTGCTCATAGAAAAAAAAATGTATTATTTCCATGTTTTTTTTAAATCAGAAAAAGCTCCCAATTGATGTTATATTTCCTTTATTAGTTAATACTACTTAAATATAGATAATAAAACATACACATTTTAATAAGGCAATTGAGAACTCCTGCTAAGGTAAAAATATATGTATGACAAGGTTATAACCAGTATGTGCATTATTCTTATTATAATAGTTGTCAATTACTCTCTAGGAAATACAATTTAAAAACAGGAAATAAAATGATTTTCATTCTACTAAGGAATTTGACTTTTCTGAGAACTAGACAAATGAGATCTAGATCTTAAAATAATTTTCCACTCCCTTTAACATGACATTTGTCAAATTTTCCATTACCAGATATTTTTATACTAATGCCACAGTGTAAAGACAGTCACTTTTCTCCACTGTGCTGCTACCACCAATTTGGTGGCTAATAATAGCTGGAAGATTAACTTCTTTTCCCATGAGAGACACAGGGGTATAGAAGACAGAAAACAATATTGAGGATAGAGAACTGAGTAGCAAGTCAGGAGACGTGAATTCTATTTCTGGTTTTACCAAAGACCCAGTGAGTGACCTTGGGCAACTCACTTTAAGTAGTCTGCACATGAATGCCTTGTTGGAAAATGGAGATAGTATCATTGCATAGAAAAGGGATTTTCCAGGATTAGATGATCAGAACACTTAGGGTTCAATAATCTGGAAACACAAAAATGCTTCAAATAAGAGTTACAACTTTAACGAGGTGGTAGTTTACTTTCCAATACCCTATAAATAATTATTTCAGTTATCTCTAAACTAATGTATTTCAAACATCTTTCAAATGATACAAAGTTTATTAAGATTGATCATAAATTGCAAAATAAACTATATATATATATATATATATATATATATATATATATATATATATATATTTGAGAGAAAAACTTGAATGTATTATTTGCTATGCAAGTATAACATACAAAACTTACCAAAATGGCACATAAAATTTCAAGAGATATCACCACTTTTCTATATATCTAATGGGAGTAATCTCTGCAGTGTGACCTGGCAACTGACCATAATGGAGGGCTATTTTTTCTACTGCAAGTAGCATATTAAAATGAGAATCTCTAATAAGATAGTTAAAAAACAAAACAAAACAAACAAAAAACAGCCACCAGTTTTCTGAGATAATTTAAACATAGATTCAACATCAAATTTTATATGAGCAGAACTGGTTAGAGAAAGAATAATGTCATAATGGTTTATCTTTAGTTATAATTCTGTAATCTTAAATGTTAAGGACACACATGAAGCTGTAGTAAACATCACCACATACTGATTGTTGTGCTTGGCTTGGAAGAGACACTATGAATATATATAACATATATGAGATACACAGCTTTTCTTATCAATTTTCAATTTTATTTAATTTAGATAAAATAATGAGTAGCAGTCAATTTAAGACCACCTAGGCTGACTAGTTGATAAGAAGTTTTAGGAAATAGCAAAACCAAAACAAATATTTAAACACTTCCACAAAAATTAAATATTCAACCTACTGTCACTATATATAATGTTAGGACCCACTTAATTAAATCTTAAAACACATAAGATGGCATTTCACTTTGAATAAGATTTCTACATTATATAATGATTATTCTTTAGCTAACTTTGATGCTTCAGAAAGGTACAATAAATAGAAACTGTAAGGTTAAGGTTACTATGAAGTAACTTTAAGATCCAGTCAATATGCTAGGCCTGTGTTGACAAAAAGAATTTGCTGTACTTTTCCATTACAAGAAAGGGGTATACAGTACATTTCCAGAAGAGCTGTCCTGTAGCAGATGCATCTAACTCAGCCTGAGAAAATGTTGTCTACCAAGTGGAGATAATGTTATCTGTGGGACCTGGTCTTTGAACTAGGCAGGAGCTAGACTGTAGCTAAGAGTCAAAGGGATGATGTTGGTCAGGAACATGTGGATGTGGGGGGTGGGGGGGAGAGGGAGAGAGAGAGAGAAAGAGAGAGAGAGAGAGAGAGAGAGAGAGAGAGAGAGAGAGAGAGAGAGAGAGACAGACAGGCCTAGGTCTTTTGGACTAGGCCGGGTGTTACTCACTGTCCTTGAGTTTAGTGGAGAGGCTCTTTGTGGGTGCCAGCGGGGGTACTCTTGGAGCTGGCTTTCCTCCCTTTGACTCTTAGCTACAGTCTAGCTCCTGCCTAGTTCAAAGACCAGGTCCCACAGTTATCGATCAAGATTCCATAATTCTCAAACTGTAGACATGATAAAAAGGAAACTGGAAGCAGATTATATTCTTTTATATTTCCATAAAAAGCCTGAAAAGGCTGCATGCATAGATAATCCTAGCCCTCAGGAAACTAGGGTAGGAGACTTGAGAATTTAAAGCCAGTCTGAGCTGTCTAGCAAGATCCCGTAAACAAACAAACGAATGAATGGGCAGGAAGAAGCAGGAAAGTCAGCAACCAGCCTACCTCTACAGCTCATGTGAAAATGATGGCAGCCAGGATAAGGGCAGTCAGCAGTGATAGAGAAGTGTGGGAAACATGTTAGAACCAAGTTAGAAACAAATGACATAAAGTATATCCATAACATATTTAAAAGCATGAATGGTTAGCTGTCCATCAGAGGGACCAAAGTAGTACAGGCAAGGAGTAAGTCATCCCTTAGTATCAGTGGGAACTGATTCCAAGATGGCACTCAAAATCTAGCCTCCACACAATTCTTCTATAAAATGTGGTTGACAAGTGGAGATGGGTATCACTGTGTTGTCCAAGATCATACTGAAACAAGAGTCAGATGATCTTCATGTTTCAATCTCCTAGCTAGGACTACAAGAATATACTTCTATGCTCAGGCTTTCAAATTAAGTAAAAGCACAATTATAATAATCTCATCTCATCTAAGAAGAAAATATAAAGGAATGTCAGATCATTCAGAAACTGCAGTTTTCAATATTACACAATGCTAGGGTCTACTACAAGGGTAAATTTAAATCAATTAGGAAATAGTCAGATATAACACAGAGCATTCAAAATTTCACTATTAAATAAAGACATCTTTTATGGTTTTGTTATACAGGCAATAACTTAAATGATGAGGCATACAGACCTTTTAAGCATCATCTTAATTTTGACAAAATAAAGCAAGTTCAGTTTCCAGTACCCACTTCAGGTGGACACAACCACTCTGATACTCTCTTCTGGCACAAACCCACATAATGACATGTGAAAATATACATAGTTAAAAGTAAAATCTTAAAAATTTTTGATAAGGTTATGAATAAATATTTGTTGACTGGTGAATGAAAAAATTAAAGTTTGGATATTTACCTCTGATTCACTATCTCTCTTAAACTTCTTGAATTTATATTTAAAGAAATAGGAAGAAAAAATATAGGTATAATAAAATCAACAAATTGGTCACTTACACATTAAAATGAACTATGGGAGAGTTTGACAAAGAAACATATGACGGATATCTTGATAAAAATCACAGTATTTATCAAAAAAGAAATACCTAACCACGTCCAGATTCCCTGTACTGCTCAGTACATCATCTCTCCATCTACCTGTCCTACTTTAACATCTGTATTGTTCAAATATTTCACTTCTTCAGATAGTCTATCTAAGCTGAAATACTTTTAGAAGGTAGAAAAATTTCCCCTCTTCCTGAAAGTAGTTTAAACAAACATTAGTATATTAATGCTTTGAAAAGTTTTTAATCTTTTATTAATTTCCTTTTAGTTCTGTGAATGTGTAATTGAGTTACAGATTTAAGTATTCATGCATATGTATATGACACTCTGGAAACACAGCCACATATACTCATTTTTCTGCTGTAATAAGTTGGATCCAGGACAAAAGGTAATAGTATAAGTGATCTATGTCTTCACTTCTCATATATAAAAATGATAGTTATCTTAGATGAATCACATACATCAGCAGAAGCTGAAGATTGTTTAGAAACAATCTGTAAATACTAAAATGTTTGTTATGAGCTCTGTAGCATATATTCCAGTAAACACATGGAAAGAAAAAAAAGTATTTTTTTGGCCTATTTTCTTTGAGTAGTTCTAAAAAAATGTAAAAGCAAAGCTATGACTTTATATTTTATTTATTTGTATGTGCATCTGTGTGGGTATGTATGTGCCTGTGTATGCTGTTGGCCACAGTGGCTTAGAAGAGGAACTTGAATTCCCTCTAGTTAGTTAGAGGAGGTTGTGAGCTCTCTGATGTGAGTGCTGAGACCCGAGTTCAGGTTCTCTTCAAGGCCAGTGCACACTCCTGACTCCTGAGCCTCTCACCAGCACCTGGGTAAAATGTGTTAATTATCTTAGTAATTATGAAAGTATTTAAGTCAGTTTAATATTAAAGAGAAGTCTTTTCAAATAATTTTAAACAAAATGTGTGGTTTTATTTAATTCTTACTACAGAAAAAAAGAAACTTGAATTCATGTACAAATGCTTCTCCTAGCAAAATAACTGACTCTCAAAGGTCACAAGTTCAAGTTCATCTTGGGTACATGGTGAGATCAGAGGCTAATAAATTCAGGTACTTGAGACCCTGTCTCCAAAAAACCAAAATTATCTTCCTTAGCTATTCCACCAAACACTCCCAATACATTTCAAACAAGAACAACTTTCTTGCCTGCCTTAAAGCTCAAGCAAAATAAAAGTAACAACAATAAAAATTAAAATAATATAAACCTTCATCAACATTGAGATTTCTAGTCAAGAGACTAATATGGTTCAGCAATCTATACTTTTTACTGAATCTTTTAACTAAAGAGATAGTCTGATAAGTTGTAGATTACCAGAAAGGTCATGTGGGCTACAATTTCAGCCTCAAACAACAATTCAGTATTAGACAATCCTAGTGTTCATTTAAGCTTTCTCATTTAATATTTTGCTGTTCAATAGTAGGAAAATTGGATATAGTTAAACTCAAAATGTCAGTAATATGTGCTGTTGGCAAATTTGCAGCCTTTTGTTTTTTAGTTTATTGGGAATTTAGCAGGAGAAGCCCAGGTAGATACCCAGTAACATGAAACAGTGGCTATCAGGATTAGCATAATGATTTACACAAATTACATTATCTCCACAGACTCAAAAACTATGAAGAGAAGATACCACACTAGTTACAAAATACTATACAAAGATGCTATCTCTTGCCTATTATCGAGGAAGAAAAAACATGAACTAATAGTAGATATCTTTATAATTTCAAGATGGGTTACATAAAAATCTAAGCATTTATAAGATCCTGGATTCTGAAGACTACAACAAGCAAACTTCCTTAAAAACTTGTAAGGTCTCTTAAGGTCTATATGAATAGAAAAGAGACAAGAAAAAAAAATACATGTAACATATTTGGCCATGTTTAGAATTCATGTATACATAGTATATGTATGTATGTATGTATGTATGTACGTACATATGTGAAAATAATGAAAAAAATTCACACAGACACATACACACCAAAATAAAACAAGAGAAAAGAGAACACAATTAGGTAAAGCAAATAATTAGGTAATCAATTCAGAACTAATTACATTAAACAAAACAGCATATAACAACTTTTACTTTTATTTATTCATTTAGGATGGATGATACACTGTATAATATTATTAGACATTAGAATAATTTGATCACTATCAAGAGCTTTAAAAACATACAAACTACCTGATATACAGTATAAGGAGATAATTAGATAAATTGTAAAACATATATAGAGAAATTTTAACGGAGTTTTACTTTTGAAAACCATAATTAGATAAATTGTAAAACATATATAGAGAAATTTTAACGGAGTTTTACTTTTGAAAACCATAAAGTAAAAAACAAACAAAAACATTCAACAACTCAGTGTTCTTTAGTATATTATTAGATAACTGTAACATGTAACAGTAAGACAGAAGTTAGTAGTTGAGGTATAGCTCTGCATTGGAGTGTTTATTTGCATACACAGGAATCAGTGTTCAATCCTTAACACCACAAAGTAAGTGATATAAATTCATGTAGCTCAATGGGAAGAAAGCTAGGGACCAGCCTCATATACTAAATCACATCACTGTTTTGGACAAAAGTTGCTTAGAAAAAAAGTCCACTAGAGTATTAAACCGAAGTATTGTTACAAGTTCATAAATTATAACTTATGCCTCAACTTTTTCAAAGTATCTGTTGGTATTAAAAAAACAAACAAAAAGATGCAAAAAACCCCAGCAACAACCAAAAATCCCACCCCAAACCCCCCAAAACCAAAGGTTAATACAGTGAATAAAGAAAAACCTTAAAACTGAATAACTGAAAACAGCTTCCAACTCTTAGAGACTGCTGGAGACAGAGAAGGCAAGCTATAGCTGCCCTAACACTGACCCTTTAGGAAGGTGTGGCGGGGGTGGGGTGGTGGTGGTGGGGGATTTAATAAACAGAGTACAGTTTTCATCAGATTTTTAGTTCAGAGAAAGACCCAACAGGTCAGAGTGTGAGTTGAGAAACAGGAAGCAGCATTTGGGACCTAAAAAACCTTGGAAATTGCAGAGGCCTGGCTCAGAAAGGCTGCTCAAAGGAAGGCTGGTAGAACTCTATTTGTGGCTTGGCAATAGGTCATGAAAGCCTTTGAAGGTACCCCTAAAATCTCTGCACTTAATAGAAAAGAATCTGGTAGTGGATGCAGATACATATACAAACTACCTGATCTAGCCATTTTACTTTTAGATATATACAGTCTAAGGTGATAATTAAAAAACTTGTAAAGTATATACACAGAGATTTTAATGGAGTTTTACTTATAAGAACAATGAGATAAAAAAACAAACCAAAACATCAACAACAACCCAATGTTCTTTAGTTTATCAGTATATTATATATAGTATATTACATATTAATATATTAATTAGATGCTACTGACAGAAAACACAAGAAAAACAAGAACCAATTTATATGTCATCACAATTACTCATTTCTTGTATCAAAATTTCTTTGAATGCTCTAAAAAATTACATTAAGAAATAAAAAAACCATTCTTTTCTCTCTCTGTTTTAAATCCCTAAGACAAATACTAACTAGCAATTCATATGGTTTCTTATGCAAAGGGGCCATAAACTTATTTTTCAGCTTATTGAAATATTTCACAAGTGGTTCCTTTAAATAAAGAGACAAGATCATTTGTCACTAATGAGTTTAAAATTCTTCTCCTAAAAATTCGGCCAGCCTTTTGGGTTATCTTTTGATGTGCCAAATCACATGTTCTGAATGGTTTTACCCAGAGGAACTAATTTATCATAAACTTAAGACTGCAAATGTTAAGGTTTATTACAGAGCTGTACATTAGTATACAAGCTTGCACAATGGTCAGCAAACATGAGCCATAGGCTGCAAAGCAGGGTGCACATGACAGGGAGACACTGATGCATAGGATTAGATCTAACTGAGATTTAGTACAAAATGATGACAAGGATTCTCCCTTTGCTAGCACCTCTACTAATGTGCACACAAGAGGAAGTACTCTGAGAAAGAAAGCAAAATATAATATTAGAGGGCAAAGTTCTAGAGTGAAATCAAGGATTAATAAATACATTTCTATAAACACTTTTGGCTAGAAATGATTGATATAAGTATTAATTATAATCTGGATTATTTTAAACAGATGTTTGCCTCATGAAATTCATGGATGCATATTATGCAGGTAATATATTTAAAATTTTAAGAGCTAATGTGTCCAGGTACAGTAGTGTACATCTCTGTAGCTGATTTGGGGCAAACACAGAAATTAGAAGGCTTGCCTGGCCTACACTCTAAGTTGCAGCTTGTGCAACTGAGACCCTGTGTCACAAGACTCCCAACAACAAAGCAATAATCAACAGAAAGTTAGCAGCTCTGAAGAGTAGAGATTTCATAAACAGAATCCCATGCGCCTACTTATTGCATGTAGAGCAAAGGTACAATACAAACACAAATAGGAACAACTAGCTTCTTAGAAAACAATGTATAAGATTATTATACTAAAATAAATTAGGAAAGGATGGAAAGGACAAATGTAAAATTTGTTGATGGGAAATGATTCTAAAAGCACTGAAAAAAAGTTCAACTAAATTTTTAGCACCCAAAAGGACATTCTGACAGCTGAAATCCAGTGAAGGTAAGGGATGAACTGAAGGAAAGCCCTAATAGCTATGCCCTTCTCATCCAGTCCTACAGCTTTAAATATTATGTAAATGTTACTAACCATCAAAGCTATAGTTCACCACAAGACCTCTCTCCTGAACGTCCGAGTTTTAACTGTGCACAATGACATCTCCACTTCGGATATATCTTAAGGCAAATTTAACAAGGCCCCAACTAAATTCCTGTATATAAACTATTTTGACTCTGAAAACCTGTTACATGTGAAGTCTTTTCCAACCTTTTTAACATGAACCCATCTTTTTAGATGTCAAGCTCAAAAATCTTATGAGCTATATTATTCTCAGCAATTCTAATTCTTATCTGAGGCAACTCCATCTTTACTTGCTACTACAATACTCTCCTAATGCTATAATCTTTCCTTACCATATTATGATCTGATCAACACTGTCAAATTTTAATACACAGCCAAGCTCACATCTGTCTAAGACCAGTCAAAATAACTGTGTAATTCCTAACAAGAATCCCATGTGCTCTTCCTTCTCTTTAACTCTGACTCTTAGCATTTACTCTTGTTTGTTACATTCTTGACTTTCTTGGAATAAGTTAGATGAATGAATCCCCATGTCATGATTTAGTATGGCTCATTTCCCCTACTTGAAAACAAGTCTAGACACTCTGGCTATATGTGTAAGATGCTTCAAATTTATTAGTGAAAACTAACAGACTATGTTTTAAAAAACAGCATATTACCTGCAACCTACTCCTAATCTCTGTTGAAGTGACCTACGTTTTCTTCCTTATTACAGGATCAATCCAATTATGTAGGGGCTTGTATTGCACAGTGCTGTACTTTCTTTTTTCCGTTTTAAATTTTTTTCAGACAATTACATTTCCCTCTTTCCTTTCCTCACATATAGTGCCCTTGTTGGCTTTTTATTCATTTCCTCAATGAATCTGGTTGTTGCCGTGTGTCCGTGTGTGCCCGTGTGCATATTCCTAAGTAATAAATATTTCCTAAGTACTTTCCATTTAGTAATTCAGTATTACAGAATGAACAAATAAATGTCCTCATAGTTAGGTGTCTATAAATAATATTTTGCAAAGGGCAATTGTACAAAAAAAAGTGCTGAAATAATTAGTAGGCAATTCACAGAAAAGAGACTCTTAAAGAAATGGAAAAAGAAATTACATATGCTAAGGAGCAAAAAATGTAAATTATATTAATGCCCATTAAGTAGACAATGAGCAACAAGCAATTACCAAATACAAAAATGCAACAGAACCTCATATTTAAAAAGGTAGTACGGCTGGGACTGGTGCTGTATACATCTAATCTCAGCCCTTGGAAGGGGGATCTAGAGTCCATATCTGTGAGTTCAGTCAGCTTCGTCTATATAGCAAGTTCTAGGTTAGCTGGGGCTACATAATAAGACCCTGGGTCGAAAAGAGTTATACGAGGCTGATTAATCAGCGGTGAAATAAAGCCCTTGCCTGACTTTCTATTTCAATAAAGTACAGACACAAGTCACTTCTGTGACAGGGAAATGTAGACACTGATAATATAGTAAATAACACTAGGTGTATAGACATTACACACTTCCTTTTAGAGATAAATGATATAAATGAAAAATAAATATATATGTAAGATTGATTTCAGAATAACCCAGTGGAGAAGCTGAGATATAAGAAAGCATATGGGACTCTGCTTTCTTTCTTTAGACATAAACACCAGGAGAAATCAAAATACTTGCTTTTTGTAATATTATTTTCTATGCATTTATTATTTTAAATGTTCAATAAGAGTAAAAGTTAAATTTATTATGGTTAATCTAATCAGCTTTTGAAAGCATGGTGTGTACATGCTGTAAATAAAAATACTGCCTCTGATTTAAAGGTTCTTAGGCAAATTGAAAAGTCAAGCTTAATACTATTCAGTATGTTTTAAACTTATGAACAAAACCAGTTGATGTTTATGATTATATACAGGACTTAAACTGAACTGATTGTTCCTCTCCATGAACATAATTCAATATATCTAAGATTAATAACTGTGCTTGTAAATAGACTCAGGAATCTTTTCTTCTATCCTTCTAAGACTGTACATATGGATGCAACATATACAGCTCATGGAATAAAAATACATGTAATTAGTTAATCTATGAAATCAGTTGAAGTAAATACTCAAAAGAACCAATAGAAAAACACTGAACACTAATACTACTTGATATTTTTCTAAAAGAAAATTCATGTTTGTAAAATACAACATTTCGTCTTTGCTTTTAAAACATGAAAAATAGCCAAATAAACGTTTTACTTTATTGTTTACATAGTTTATACAAGTATGTCATATGTGAGATATGGATTAATAACATTAAGACCATCAACCACCTGCTGTTGGTTACTGTTCCTTATTTTGTTTTATATATATGTATATATGTGTATATATGTATATATATTTTATATATACACAATTTCAGATTGAAAAAAAAAAAGTAGAAAATTTCTGCTAGTAAAATAGATGGACCTAATCTAGGCCAATCCTTCTCCTGAAGACAGCTAAAGAATCTGTACAAAGTAAAAACATCACTTTCAAAGTACTGGATTGTTAACAAATTTGTTGAGAGCCACAAGTGAAAGGGGAAGTTGGAAACTTAGGATTTCTAAAATTACAGCCAATTTTTCTTTAAGGCTGCTTGCTGCTTATTTAAGTCTGGTTTCTGTTCCTGTTATAAACACTTGACCGAAACAATTTAGGGAGAAAAGGGTTTACTTTAGCCTACAATTTACAGCCCATCATCTATCAATGCCTAGAGAAGAGCTCAAGGCAGGAACCTAGAGGCAGGAGCTAAAGCAGAGCTCATGGAAGGATGCTGCTTACTGGTTTGTTCCCTACTTCTGTTCAGCTAGACTCCTTATACAACCTCCTGTGGACTAGGTTCTCCTCCACCAATTAGCAAGGAAGAAAATGTCTCATAGACATGGGTAATCCGATAGAGGCTGTTTTTCAGTAGTGAGTCCCTCTTCTAAGGTGCACCAAGTTGACAACCAAGAAAAGCCATCGCACCATGGCCAGAGGATGCTGTCAAGAAAGCTCAGCAACACTGGGGACACCGAGGACAGGAGTAATAAAGAGCCTCAGGATGCCAGACACTAGACAGTTCTCCATACTGGATACATCCCAGCAAAACTAAAGTACGGATAAATCATTGGGCATAATGGTATATACCCATAATCCAACATTCAGAATACAGAAACAGGAGGATTTCAGATTTGAAGCCAGCCTTGGCTTTAAGTTTCAGGCAAGTCCGAATTACATAAATTCCTTTCTAAAAACCAAATTTCCTTGAAAACCCAAAATAAGGACAAAATTCTCCAGTAACGAACTCAAATACAAAGATACGTAAGAGACGATGTATCTATGTTACTAGCAATCCAAATAGTAACATTTTAAAGAAATGTGTTACTTTAGAATGTGTTACTTTTTTAGTTTACTAGAAAATTAAATGTATGCTTTCCTAAGCACTAGGTACAGCACTCTTTATCATAAGCGCTAGAGGCCACAATTGTTCAGCCACTATCTTTTTTATTTTGAAACGTTTTGATAGACGTGTATCTTGAAGACACAAAATGATCCAACATTCAATATTTCTGACTGTTGTTACATGGGCTCTCCAGTTTCAGTTTTGAGGCATCTGATATTGTAGGTATCTACAACCAGAAAATTATTTTTTGGGAGCCAAAATATCAATAAAGTACTTAAACTGAAAAAAAAAAGTTTTGGTTTTTTAATCTAGCAAATCATGTTCTATGAATGCACGGAAACAAATACACACGGCTACGGTGTGAATCTAAAATGTGTCACCAGGTTCACTTGTTAAACCCGCTGTGTGCTGTTGTAGGAGGAAGTGCAGCATTGGTGGAAGAGGCAGGAACATGAATTTCAAGGTTATCTGGCCTCCCTGGGCCCCTCTCTCATTCTCTGTTCCCTCTCTGTCAGCTCCAGAATGTGGCCTTAACTCACAGTATGATCTGCCCATGTGACTACGGACTGATCTTTTGCAAAATCTTCGGCCAAAATAAATCCATTCTTGGGTATCTGGCAACAGCAATGCAAATTTTGACTAACATACAAAAATATAATCTGATGTACTACTCAACAAAATACTGACTAAATCACTGCAAATTTATTTTATAAGTTCTTAAACTTTTAAATGAAGTATATTCCTCATGTAGGTAGATTTAAACTGTTTACAGTAAACTAAGTAATTGATAAAAAACTGCAGAACAAAATGTGCTCATATTCAAGTGAAACCTCACAAAACCTAGGCTTAACCAATAAAATATATTTTTGAAACAAACCCAGAGAGCTCAAGGGAAGACAGAATGTACGAGTCAGAGGGCACATAAGCATAACCAAATTGCTAACATCAGCTATCTCAAAGACAGGGCATTCCACACTGCTACATTCTATACTGCTAAAAAGTATCATGCTAAACCAAGATTTTATGTTGCCTTTGCAAAGAAAATATCTTATTTACAATATGTAGAAAAATGAGAAATAAAAACATCAATAGAAACAGTGAATTCTATAGTGTTAGTTGGTCTTAAGATTAAGTTATTATATATTGCAGAATATTTTTATATACTTTAGTCCTTAATTGAAGTTAAAATTGAAATAAGAATGGGAAGAAATTGAAAGTGCTAGTTATTCAGATCATCAATATATACATGCTGGTAGGTCCTGGGAGATTCTTGTTAATTAAAATTACTTGGAAGCTAGATTCTTTGTTAGTGGTAATCAAATAACCAAATCTATTTAAAAGCAACCAACTGTTCTGTAGATTGGAATATAAAAAATCTTAGAAATAAGCTTCCATTTATGAAATAAAATAAAAATACTTACAACAAGGAATGGACTGAATTGGTCTAAGCTGTGGGAAGGTCACTGGAAGAGAAATCCCTGGAAGATCACTTTGGTTTGAGTGTTTGGTAGTTTCGTCAGCCCAAGCCACCACTTTTTTTCTTTCTACTAAATTTTCAATATTTTTGAAGTCAGAATCAAAAGCCGCATTTGACAGGCCAGTTTCTTTCAATGTCCAGTACTGTTTTTTTAGGGTTGGAAGCAAAGCATTCACTATACTACAAACAAGATGACAAGAAAAGAGAGAAGAACTCTGTTATAAACACACTATTTATTATAGTTCTTTGGTACAACAGGCAAAGTATTACAGTATCATTAAAATGATTTTCTATATAACGTTATTTGGCAAATTTTCTAAGCCTGCACCAAGTCTATGTGAGGCCAAACGGTCCTTTCTTAAAAACTCTCTCTGTTCACTCTTTCCCTTAATTCCCATGGAAACATTACTATTAGTTTTTTCACAATTCAAATTTCTTTTGTAGAAAAGGTTCTACATTACTATCAGGTAGACCTGGTAGTTTCTATGTGGCCCTGGGAGTATATAGCCAGCTGGAACCCTGCCATTTTCTAAGCCCTCAGCCTCTATGACTCACCTCATGTCTTCTTCATAGTCCATGAAATTAGACTTACAACAGTTGTATCAATATCAAATATGGACATTTTTGTATATGACATTTACAATATAGTATAGTAACTACAGAGATAGAAAGGGAACAATCTTTAACAGTAAGTGTGGGAAAGGCCTGGGGATCGATCTGTGAAGGGGAGGAAAGCTACAGCTGCATATTTTTATACATCCCTGTACTTTTGGCAACTGTACTGTTCTGGGGAGTAAGATTACTAGGTCTGAAAGTGCAGTGAAAGCTTTACTTTTGATGTTCAGAGTACTCCCATAGTTTCAAGATTGGAAGTGACAAGTGTTTCACTGTATTTAAACTATGCATGTAAGCAACAGATATTATCTAGATTGCCTACTTTCTTGGGAAAGTCTGAAATTGTTACCTGTCAGACAGAACTGTGTAGGAGATGACCCCAACAAATCCTTAAGAAACTGCTAGTATTGAGTTCCCAAAGTACTCCATCGCGGGTGCTGTCACAGGCATCACTGTTTGCTAACATCAAGTATATCCTGTCCTCACTGTAATTCTTTTCTAAAGCTAGACTCTCACATAGACCAGGAGGGTTTCAAATTTACAGCAATCCTTATGCCTCTGCCTCCATCATGCGAGAGTTAAGGCAAATCCTATCATTTCTGGATGTTAACAAGACTACTGAAATTTTATTTGTTCACTCTCTTCATACTGTCCTACACCTTTCCAATTTGCTGATTTTAAGAACTCAGGCACTATGTTAATAGTGAATTTTTAGGAATGAGAAATCTAAGGCTTAGTAATGTTACATAATTCCTACAAGGATATATTGCTAAAATAAGCAGAATTGAAGACCGAATCTAAAGTTTACTCTCTTGCTACAATGCCACATTGCTTTTGAAATGTTTTGGTCCACAGATTCTTGAAATTCATCAGAATCCATTTTATCTCATTATTAAGGTGAAAGTTTACTTAAGGCACTATCAATCTATATGCCTGATTTAATAAACACAGTGGGGCTAAATAAAACAACTGCACCTCTGGATGCCTAAGCTCCTGCATGTGACCAGAGTAGTAACAAGTGATGGGATTTGCTGTAGCTCAGATCCACAGTGAGCACGGGGGCTGAGTGTGAGGTCCCTGTTACAGAAAAATTAGGATGCATGACCATTTTTAAAAGACTGAATCTCCCAATCCAAGAAGAAGGGAGATCTTTTAATTTTCTAGTGCTTCCTCAATGTCTTTTTCAGTGCTTTTAAAAATTTAATTGTACAGGTTTATTTTTGAATGACAGCAAGAAGAGACAAGAATATCTCATTTTATATAACTTCAAAGCAATGCCTACCTAATTGTTAATTGATTTATTAAAAAAATGACAAAAGAAACTGCCACACTTTTTAGGCAAATCATAAACTGAAAGAATTTGAGAAGAAAAATACTGTTAGTGAGCAGTACAGTTAATATAAGAACATTTTTATTTTCTACTCATGTCAATGTCTTTCTTTAGTGTTTTAAAATTTTCATTGAGTAGGTCTTTTATTTTCTTGGTTATGTTTACTCCTAGTCTTTATTGTTCAAGGTTATTATGAATGAGATTGACTTGAATCCTGACTTCCTGTTCAGTATATCTGTTACTGGAGCTAAAGGAAGGCTGCTATATTCGTGTGTTTATTTTCTATCCTGCTATTTGCAAAGTTATGAGAGTTATGTTGGTAAAGTCATAAGTTCTTTCACTTTATATCATTTGTAAAGAGGGAAACTTTGACTTTCCTTATTTTCATCCCTTTCTTTCTCCTGTTTTAATGCCTAGTTCAGGCTTCAAGCACTATAGTTAGCAGTAGCGCAAAGAATGGGCACCTTTGTCTTATATCTCTGATCTTAGAATGCTTTGTTTTTCTCCATCTTGCACAATGTATATACAGCCTTTAGTATGCCGAGGCATGCTGTGTCTAATCTTAGTCTCTCCATGACTGGATGTAGGATTTTATCAAAGGCCTCTTCTATGTCTATGGAGATAATCATGTAATTTTTATTCTTGTGATGCATTACATTCATTGATTTACATATGCAGAACCCCCAAAT
Source organism: Arvicanthis niloticus (assembly GCF_011762505.2). Classification (NCBI taxonomy): domain Eukaryota; kingdom Metazoa; phylum Chordata; class Mammalia; order Rodentia; family Muridae; genus Arvicanthis; species Arvicanthis niloticus. The sequence goes on along the minus strand of NC_047659.1, from coordinate 81,353,210 downwards.
CTACAAAATGAAGCTAACTTCATCACGACTAATCTTTCTAATGCCATTTTTTAAAATTCAGCATGTCAGTATTATAGCAAGGATTTTTGCATTTGTATACATCAAGGGAACTGCTTGTAATGTGTGTACACATGCTTGTTTTTGGTATCAAGATAATAGTAGCTTCATAAGGAGTTAGGAAGCATTCCTTCCTTTTCCATCTTAAAGAACAATATGCATTGTATTGGTGTTCTTTGAAGGTCAGATACAGTTCTTCAGTAAATCTATCTGGTGCTAGAACTTTTTATTTGAGAGACTTTTTCTTGTTGGTTCATGTTGTTGTTGTTTAAATTATTTACTTGATTTGTTTAATTTTGGTAGTTCATATGCATCCAGAAATTCCTCTATTTCATTTAAATTTGCTTCTAACTTAGTTAAAAAAGTTGGGTAAAAGTGGGTTTACTCAGGTTTGAACTCCAGGAGTGCAAACAAAACAAACAAAACCCCACCAGTTTTCTGGTCAAGATGTACTTCCACCTGTGCAAAAGTGGGGTAAACTACTGACTAGATCTGAAGCATAATCCATGGGACAGAATTCATGCTTGGCACTGAAGCCTGGCTATCAACCTGTGCTAGGGAAGTCATTGGCTAAGTGGAACTTACTATTGTTGGACTAAAACGACTGCACATCACTGTCTTGCAAGCTTCTATGTTTATAGCCATAGATACTATCAAGTTCAATCAGAGATGTCTCTGCAGTGAACAGAGGTGAATTTGGAGACCCACAGTGGCCAAGAGCTCAGCCTAAATGAGGCTTTACATCACCTCCTCTAAAGCTTGAAGAATGTTATCAAAGTAGAGTTGGAAGACATGGAGAAGTGCTGCAAATGCCTTCCTCTGGAATCGAAACAACCACTGCAATCATGAATTTAAAACAACTGTGGTTGGCAACATTGGACCCACACAAGAATGGCTTTGTCAACAACCAATTGAGGACAGGAGAGGGCCTCAAGCTGCCCTAGCAGTTACAGCCGAATTACTGGCAATTGATAGAATTCAGGGAGATTCAGGAACCATTGTCTTCGGTTGTGTAGCCCAGCAAACTTCAATAGATAGATCCAAATTGATGATCACACAGATAGGTGTGGATAAACTCATTGGATCACCAAACCAAACCAGACCAAAGAAATAAAGAAAAAACAAATACCCCTCAAATAGACAGGAAAATGAAAAGATGACCTACAGGAAAGAAGGGGAGTGGACAGTATTGAGTTGGGAAAGGGTGCAGGTGGTGGGGGTGGTATGTATTTTGTACCTGTGTGAAACTGTCAAAGAAAATTATTTACTTAATAAAAAAAGTATGAAATATTTGAGACACCTGATGTTCATTAAGACCTAGTAATAGTAATGAGACCTGAGCATGTGGAATTTCCCCCTAATATTCTTGTTTGGAGTTGCATGCTATACAATTTTTCCCACTAATATTTTTGTAACAGTATTCTTGTTTGTTGCATGCCTCATATGAACACAGAAGGATGGGCTGGCACACAAGGTATGTCTCAGGGACCAAGACTGGAAGTTGTGAAGATGCAGGTGAGGGTCATCAAACTATAGTTCTGGTATCGGTTTGAGTGTAGAGGGCATAAGGTTAAGAAGGCAGAGTCACCAAAAACTTATTTTAGGATTACCAATGACTCAAAAGAATTTCAGTGAAAACCTATAAAGAACCATAAAAGAATTGGTTACCAGGAAAAGAACCACATGCTGCACACTGTCTCAATGGTTTTTTTTTTTTTTTTTTTTTCTTCAGTGTTTTGTGATGCTGGCAAACAACTCAAATTAATGAAGCCCTTAACAGATAAAATTCAATTTCTTGGCAGTGGCAAGCTAAGACTTCTGTTCCCAGAAACTTTCAGTCTGCAGCGTTAAGACTGGTAGGTTGTTTAGCTCCATGTACTTACGCCTCAGTCTGCCTGTAATGCTGCTCCTGGAGACAAGCTAGAGTCACCATGTGTTCCATTTGTGTTCTCAGGTCTTTGAGCTGGAGGTGTAAATGGTGACAATGAAGATCTTTATTGAGTCCCTAGAATCAATAATGCAAAATGTATTTTAGATTTTTAAAAGAATTATATAATTGCAATGTAACATTTCATGATGGCATCAAGTTTTATTTATTTATTTATTTATTTAGTTTTAAATATACAAAACACTGAGAAATAAGATATATGGTATAGGCAGTGAAGAACTTACCAGCAAGGTAAGGGTTTAAATGTCTTCAGAAAATAAAATGTTTGGCATCCAGAAGGGATACTATGACAGCTTCTCTGAAGATCCAATTTGTTTATAATACTTTCATACAGTAATAATTTTTTCCAAAAAGGCATTGAGTACTACATTTAAAGATGGGCAACCCCTTCCTCTCAACACTGCCATGACGCTGACTAATGACGCTATTTATTTACTCTGTAGCTCCATTTCTACTAGCAGAAACATTTTACCCAAGGATGGACTATGAGCAGTTCAGTATATAAGCCAGTGTTTGGAGTTGCATGCTATACATCTTGTCCCCCACCCTCAAAATTCTTCATCTAAGAAAAATACTTTTTTTGAATATTTTTAAATTTTAAACACTCTTCTGTTTAGGGCCAGGTACCCTCTAATCTATGATCTATAATTTATTCAGCATCCCTGAAACGTACTAAAACTTAAATAAAAAAATATAAGCTCAGTGGATAGTATGAATAAAACAGCAGTTTTAGCATTTTTAACTGTTTAATGGAAAAGTGAATTTCTGGGGACATTCTGACTGGTTAGCTAACAATCTAATAAACAATAGAGATATGGCTAGAATTTTCTTCTAAAAAATTTTGATATGTCATTTTGATATTTTCATACACCTTTCTGGTCTATTTTATTTCCCCCACAAACCAATCTGTGAGAGCATTTTATCAACTGAGGTTTCTCTTTAGAATTGCCTTTAGTTTGTGTCAAGCTGACATAAAACTAGCCAGCACAATTCATTTACATAACTCACCTTTATACTTTAAGAAATATATCATGTATTTTGGATAAAAACACTTTTTATGGAACTGGGATATGTCTAGAGGATTGACCTATGAGTCATTTGATTTTTTAGGGATATGTTCAGTCTTGAAACAAATGTCAGCTCAAGCCAAATTCATGGCCTTTATGGAGATCAGTTTACTTGACTAAAGTGTAAATGCTGAACTTACTCATCTTCCTTGATCTTCTTATAGTTTGTCAGTTAGAAAATCAAGTAAGTGTATAAATATGTTTTGTAAACTGTTCCATCGGTTTTCCTTACAAAATAACTATCTTACATAATAAAAACCAGCTCTTCCTTATCTTTTATCCTCCGCGACCAATCTTCCTACCAAATGAATGAATCATGGATCTAGAGTAGATGACCTTGTTGGGAAACCAATATTGCAATCTTAGTGTGTTCTTGTCTCACCAATGACCAAATTTCATGAGAAGACCACAGCCTTTTCTAACAAGAACAAGTCAGCTACTAACAGCTGAAGTAAGAATACAATGGGAGGTGACAGCCAGTTTTAGAAACCAGCTTGTGCCAGGTTTGTTCACCCAAGACAGACAGTTTATAGTAGGGGCAGGACACTGACACTGTCATGTTAGTACTCCAATTTTTAGTTTAGTTGTAGTGGAGAAGTCAGAAAGAGCAAGCGTTCCAGTAGGATAGTGAGAGATGGGAGCCTGAATCAGGATTACTGCTGGGTAGAGATGTGACTAAAGAGTAGACACGGAAGGAGCATAGAGTGAAAACAGCATGTCTTTCAAAGTCATAAGGAAGCAGTCTTTGTCGAGAGTTGCAGGACCATGGGTAAGTCCTTCTGTGAAGTTAGGTTACACTTTGTTTATACAGGAAATAAGTGCTTACAAGTAGGCAATTGTTTCATCTGTGAAAACATCTCGTGAAAATAGAATTAAGAATAGGAGCCAGGTGGTAGAACTTGGAACTCTTTCCTTCTTCGTTTATATATTATTATATACAAATATATAATAATATATTATAAATATATTATTTATAATATATTTATATTATTTATATATTTATAAATATATATTTATATTATATAATATATATTATAAAATACATTATATTTATTATATAATATATTATTTATAATATATTATAAATATATTACTATATATTTATAATAAAATATACAAGACTAGCCAAAGCTACACAGAGCACTCTCTTAACAAATGGAAATTCTACTTTTGAAAATTTATATATGACCATATTAAAAACTTTAAATTCATTGATAGTGCCTCAATGATACTAACTTTATAAACACTACAATATTGATAAACGCAAGTAGTACCATGTTAAACCTACAGATACTTTAAGTAATTTTTAAATAAATGTATCAAATTTAAGACTTAAATTACTCACTTCCTATCTTAACTGGTGGGTGCACTCCTATACTGGGCCATAAAACTGAATATGGGTACTGGGAATAATCTAACCATAGTACATGGTTTTGAAAATAACAATCACAAATAAATCCATTATCAGATATGTAACTAGGAAGATGTTTTTCTGACTGCACTGTGCAATACCAATAAAAGCTCCCTGAAACACTCTGGCTCATTGAAGACTATTGCGTGTTACAAGTTGTAGTATTTTTACTGTACATATAAAGATTTATATTCTATAGAAACACAATGGTTTACTTAGGGAAAATAAAGACTTTCTTATTACCGTTCCTCAGCATCTAAATATCAAATTTATTTTTAGATTGTACTGTATTACTTTACAGATCACTGAGAACATGAGCTTCTTAAAATGTTATTAAATATATTTTTACTTGCTTGTGATCATGGATTTTCAATTGTTTCCAAAAATGGCCCTAAATAAACCTCTGTTATTATGTATTATGCACTATAAAAAGTTAACATTCTTGGTATTCCAGATCATAAAAAAATAAAAGTAAAAATTGATTAATTCTAAAACATTACTCTATTAACAAGATTTCATTAGTATTCAGATTTGCTTTTGCATTTAATAAATGGTAAACACACACACACACACACACTCCCCCCGAAATGGTTTTAATATAAATTCCTGTATTATTTATAATGTGTAAATGCTTTTTCTCTTATATACTTATATATTCAGGGTCACAAAAAAATTTCTCAAGTAAAAATAAATTGTGAGTGGAAAAAGATAAAGAGGCCTAAATGATGAAGCCTGAAGTAGTCTGAAACAGAATTACTTTTAACTTAAGAGCTACTTTATAAAGACAGCTACTTTATAAATACTTAAAAATAAGTTGAATCTTTTGAAAATAGAAACCACAAATCGATTAGGTAATTAGTGAGCGTAAAGTCATACTCATTAAAACTGGTAAAGTGAAGAAAGTCAATCTAGAGAAATAGGGCAACAGTTATTATTTGAAAGACATGTACTCAACAAGAAAAGAACCATAAGGAGCTTAGTTTATCAAGCTAAATCTGAATACATGTACATATCTGTACCTCTGGAATATCACCATTTTGACCTAAGAGTCGCATTTCACTTTCCACTTGATGTAGCCAATTGGTATTTTCATCCAATTGTGCCAACACTTCTTCTTTCTTTTTCTCTAGGAAACAGCGCTTGGTTTTCAACTTTTCAAGTCTGCGATCTTGTTTGCAAGTGGCCTGAAACACAAGGGTGTATTTTAGTATACTTAATTGTTATATTTGATATGTACAACACTAAAAAAGAAATACATTTTTCTTATGCTGATATAGTACATTATGTTAAGCCATACTTCCCATTTTCTCATTAAAATATCATGGCAAAATCGGTTATCAATTGTGAGTCATTTATAAAATTACATTTTGAGAGTTTATGGCCTTAAGAAATGCAGTGGTTAAATGGAAAAACTATGAGTTTTTTTGTATGCTACATTTGTAAAGTTCATATAAGGTTAGATAAATTTCATGATTTCTTTAATCAAAATAAAAAAGCATGCACACTCTGGTCTTGTCTTTTCTCCAATCTGAAAGATTTGAAGAACAAAAAAGTTTTACTGTTTTAATTTACCTGTTCTAAATGACAGAGAAAAATGTATCAGAGCCATTTATCAATACCTGACCTCGCCTATGGTCAGGCCAAGTACCAAAATGAATATGCTGAGTATATTTGGTATTTTACATCTCTGTAAGATACCTCTGGTCATATTTGGTCTTCTGATATTCTTATACCCCAAAGGCTATACACATTGAAATGGGAACTATGGATTAAAATAGCTTGGTCTCTGGGTAATTTGTCAATGTCCATTCAACTAAATAATCACCACACAGGCTGGTGTACCTAAAACAGGGAGTCCTCAGTGAATAGAACAAACAGAGCATAGGAACCAATAAATAAACAGAGCTATGTATCCTTGGTTAAAGATCTTGTCCTCTTTAGGTAATAAATTATGATTCTAAAAATTATTCATTATTAATATTTTCAGGCATAGGAAAATCTTCAATTTGGTAGAGGATATTAGCTTGCAAGTATTTAGTGTCAAGCAAATGTGACTGTCATTAAGTTAGAGTCAGATTCTAGATATCTATACATTTTCCTTAACTTCCCCACAGGGAAAATAAAATAGTCAAGGAAAAGCAGACTAACAGGAGGCTACGGGCAAATGATCAGAGAGCATGGTTGATAAGCAATGTCATTCCTATCAGGGTTTGTAACCTCTTTATTGTCACTTCTCTAATTATATCCTAAATCATTTTTTTCTCTTACAGCAAACCTTTGCAAAACAAAACTGTTGCTTAAACAAACAAAACACCCATTTTCTCCCCAAACCAGAACAAAGGACAGAATATAAAATGCTAACATAACAGATGCACTACTGTAAAGGTTGTAACTTTGGTAGAAGCACCTGTAGTCGTTACATGAAGGTGTGGGTCCTTCCAGGGGAGTCACTGGGTCAAAATAATTTTTATAACACTTACAGTTTATTAGCCTTTTAAGTAGTCTATAGAAAAAAATTTCAAAACAATCATTTATTTTAACGTATGAGCATTTTGCTCTGATGGGAGAATGTACATCATGTGTATTCCTGCTTCTGACAGGTCAGAAAAAATTATGAGGTAACCAAGAACTCAGTTACAGATGGTTGCAAGCCACCACTGGGTGCTAGAAACGGAAACCAGGTCCTCTGCAAGAGCAACGAGTGCTCTCAACCACTGAGACAACCTTCTTCATTCCCTTTTTTTTTCTTTTTTTACTGGATATTATTATTTATTATTATTTACATTTCAAATTTTATCCCCTTACCCCATTCCCTCCCCCACCCACCCAGAAACCCCCTAGCCCATCCCCCCTCCTCCTGATTCTATGAGGATGTGCCCTTACCTACCCCCCACCTCCCCACCCTCAAATTTCCCCCCCACTTGGTGTTCAGCCTTCGTAGAACCTAGGATCTCCTCTCCCACCTATGCCCGACAAGGCCATCCTTCCCTGCATATACAGATGGAGCCATGGGTCCCTCCCTATGTGCTGCCAGGCTGGTGGTTTAGACCCTGGGGAGCTCTGGTTGGTTGGTATTGTTGCTCTCCTCATGGGGCCACAAACCCTTTTAACTCCTTCAGTCTTTTCTCTAAGTCCTCCATTGGGAACCCTTGATCAGATCAATGGTTAGCTGTGAATACGTCAGGCTCTAGCAGACCTCTAAGGAGACAGCTATCAGGAGCTAACAGAGGGTAAAGTCACTAAATAATATCAAAAAAGTAGATAAGAGAATACAGATGTCATGCAGCTAGGCATAAAGTTGCATTCATGAATCAATGCTATTTTTCTCAAAAGCTTTTACTGATTTGGAAAATATTTATCTACACAAACTCACAATTTTAACAAGTATTTCTATTGGTAGACAGAGTCTCTATAAAGAAAGATCTATTAAGTCCAAGGTACATTTAATGGTAGGAAAGGGTCTTAAACTTGAAGCTTAAGAATGAAAGGCAGTGGTGGCACACGCCTTTAATCCCAGCACTTGGGAGGCAGAGGCAGGCGGATTTCTGAGGTTGAAGCCAGCCTGGTCTACAGAGTTAGTTCCAGGACAGCCAGGGCTACACAGAGAAACCCTGTCTCAAAAAACCAAAAAAAGAAAAAGGAAAAAAAAAAAAGAGTGATACAGCAATTAAGTGGGAGATGTGACATTTTGACTATCTTCTGCTACTCAGAAAAGTCAACCTCAATGGGTCTTCAGTTGATTTATCTGAAAAAGAAGATAAAGGGTTTATACCTGCTTGAAGGTACTGGGAAATTACATTTCCTTTGCCCTAACATTTATCAATGTTAGTTATCGTGACTCCTGAAATGTGGCCAGGAAGTGACCTATAGATATGAAGACAATAGAACACCAGAAAAACCCTACCTGAAAACACAAGAACAATTTTGACTTCTAATGTCCACTAAATATATTCTCTATGATTGGCATTCTGGACACTTTCCAATGGTCTACCCTATTCTACAAAAAAAGGATGTTTGGTAACACATTCTTAAATATGTATAGTAAATTCTGGAATAAAAGTAGCACATTTCCCCATTCAGGGTTGAAAGAGCTTTATACATTCAACACACAAAATGTTTAGAAAAAAAAAAAGATCATAGGATAGAAAACATGATTCTAAAATTTTAGCTGTCAATATTATTTTGTGAAAAAACAAAAAAAAAAACACAAAACAAACAAACAAACCAGAAAAACAATCCCCTCCCCAAAACAAACCAAAACCCTACTACTATGATGCAACAATTTTGATTATCTCACAAGCAAAACAACAGAGCTAAGAGCACAAGTTCTAGCACTAGTTTCCTAGAGTTTAAATCATAGCTCAGCTATCTCTGGTCTTGTATTACTTTGGACAAAATGAGTTGCTTATAGCCTTGTTTAGGAGGGAGAATATTAAATACCTTATGAAGTTTTTTGGCAATTGTGCAAATTAATATATGTAAACTTCTGAACCATTGCCTGATACTGTATGATAATATAATTTTTAAAAATTCTAGTGTATAAGTCCTTTAATTTTTGAAACATTTGTTTTCCTTACACTGAGGTATTCTTTATTGGGAGTCTTTATTTTTGATTCTTTTATCTTCCATTTCTCTTTTATTACTAGCTACTTTTACAGTTTCCCTTAAATTCAGTGTCTGAAATCTTGGGTTTCTGTCTTATATGCTGAGTCTCCTATGGGGATATCTCAGAGTTCTGGGCTGGGTTATTTCTCAGGGTAGTTTTGTATTACTTTTGCCAGGTTCCCAGAGGTAGCACTGGTTTGATGCCATTTTATTTGTCAACTTTAGGATATTTTCTAAGTAAAATACATAGGCTGTTAAAGCTCAGACCACAACCATGTTGAAATGCACACCTTTATTGAGTCTTCAGATGAGGTAATTTTCTTACACCTGCTCATTTCCCCCTGGTATATCTCTCCTCTCCCCCACAGCATGAAGGCTGTATTTGAAGATTTTTTTTTTTTTTTTTTTTTTTTTTTTTTTTTGGTTTTTTGAGACAGGGTTTCTCTGTGTAGCCCTGGCTGTCCTGGAACTCACTCTGTAAACCAGGCTGGCCTTGAACTCAGAAATCCGCCTGCCTCTGCCTCCCAAGTGCTAGGATTAAAGGCGTGTGCCACCACTGCCCAGCCGAAGGTTCTTATTTTTAAGCTAATGTGTTGTTAGTGGTTCAAACCACTAGGGTAGGGTAGTAAGAACAGTCTATGAGTTGAAAAGGAGAGAGTAACATACCACTGTATTTAAAAACAGTATAACACTGAACTTGGTTAGATCTTTATTAAGACCACACAGTCATGCCTAACAAGATCAGTGATAAAATACTCTTTCCTGAGTAAAAACAAAAAAATCCCCTCTTGGTCTAAGTTGTAGAGTGTTGTCTGCATTTGATCAGGCTGTCTCTACTGTCCCTAGGAACTCACAGGCCCTCAAACACGGAACAAATGCAAGTAAATGTTTGTTTTTTAAAGTTTCCTAAATGTTTGCAAAGTTTCTGAAATTATATCCAAGTTTCAGAAAATGAGTAAGAAACAGTGCTTATCAAATCTCTAGAGGTTAGATGTTTCCATGCTCTCTGTAGTTTAGGGATACAGTAGCCAAGTACCTTTTCCACTTTGTCTTCAGAACACACCATCTCTATCTGCTTATGGCACTGTTGGTGATAGGAGGACTTTAGTTCATTTTCTTTAAGTAACATTTCTACCTTCAGATATTCTTGCCTTATGCCTTCTCCATTCTGGAACAAGCAGTTCAGAATTTCTTGAAATCTACCAAAAAGAAAATACAGCATTACATTTCATTAAATTTCTATTATATAATATATAGCTTACTTAAATAACACGTATTATTCAGATTAGACTTAACATAAACAATAAATAGATCCGAACAACTTTCTCCCATCGCAAAATATTTAGGTGAGAGTATCAACTTTATTTCTATTACTTTAGGTTTTGTTCTGCTACAGAGAAAATCATGTTCTTTAAATATTTAGGTGTCACAAGGCTTCTGATATTAGTAATATGCTGGATTTTGTCATATGTAGTTTAACTGCTTAGTAGAAATGAAAAGCCTGGATCTGTACTATGGCAATTCTCACGGCCACAGTAGCACTGAAGCATCATGTGCTGCTTGGTGTTGGCAACTGTGAAGAAAACGAAACAGGAGGCATTATCATATGGTATCTCCATGGCCCCCTAGGAAAATGAGAGAACCAGTTTTAGCCTCAAAGATTATTATAGTAAAACTAGACCATAAGGCAAGGTACCCCCTACAGTTAGGCAGAGAGTCAACTGACACAGGCAGGTCCCAAAACATCCACATTAACAATGTGGCAAACCTAGAAAAGTGGCTGCGATTTCCTTTTCCAAAGGGCAAACTGAAGAATCAAATTTGTGCAGTTTAATAGATGCCAAGGACCCAATGATTCAAAACTGATTAAATCCTATGAAAATTTTTGAGAAAATGTTTGTCCTTTCAGGACAAACACCATTGGTCACAACAGTATTTTAGTCATATAGACAATTCCACATGTACAAAATTATCTAAAGAAAATTCATTACAAAGTTCTTAAAATAAAAATCAAGTCTATACATTTAAAAACAAATGTTCCTTCGGCAGAATTTTGAATATATTTATAAGGATCTGTGGCAAAGGTACTGCCAATTTATATCATTAGTTCTTAAAGAAACTCATTAAGCCACAGTACACAGACTGACTGTAGTTTTGTAAAGCTGATGCCTGTTTCATAGGCAGCCTATGCAAACACTGTGAATGCACTGTGCTGTATCACACCAATGCGAGCGCCAGTGAATGAACTGATAAGACATCTTTAGGTTATACTCCAAGACAATATTTTAGTTTTTGTAACTTTTTAATTCAAGTACAGAGTTCAATACTGTCAAATTTATAATATTTTTTGGTCTATTTTCCTTGGTGTTTACTATTTATAGAGAAAGTTAATCAGTATCAAGGGTTTCTAGGGAATGTCTTAAAACCTAACTCACATAAAACAAAAATAAACCGTATGGGGCTCAGTAGTAACTACTTCCTAATCATTTAGATTGCTTAGATTAACTACAAAACAAAAATCTACACTAATGTTTTTAGGTGCAACACAATGAATTAGATTTTACCGCTTCATTGGCAAAATCAGAGCAGATTTTACATCTGTTGTTTATAATTGTATTTTCTTTTTATTCTTCCCTTTTGTATACCAGTTTTACAAATACTCTGGAGTCAGAAAATACTGCATATATTTCCATTACTTTTTCAAAATGTACAAAAATGTTACTGAAGTTTTGGGAAGTCAAATTTTGTTAATGGTATTAAAGTCCAATGTGAGTGACGGTAAGGAGCAGCATAGAGTAGTGGAACAGCTTCTTCTGAGGAAAAATTACAAAGGGTTAAAGGATACATAACATTATACATAAATAACTCATCACTTTCTTGGATCAAATCATCTCTCATCCAAATAATTTTACCAGAAAGGAAAGTTAGGGTAGTGTAACGACGGCTTAGCAGTTAAGAGCGTTCGGCAAGCATGGGTCCCAGCACTCATGCTGGACAGATCACAACTGCCTGTGTTCCAGAGAGATTCAACCCATATGCACATACATATGTTCACACAGATACACACATAATTAAAAACCTGAAACACGGACACACACACACACACACACACACTTTGCATTCTGCAGTTGTGGAACATAATACCTCTTTCAACTCTATTGAAGAAGATTGTTGTGATCAAGTCAAATTAATACTTGTAAAACTCAACAAAATCTACAAAGCCACAAATAAAGTTTAGGAAGAAATCCAAAATACAGTAACATTGTTCAAAAGGACACTTTTCCTCAATCATTTATGATAAGTTTATGAGTTGACCTATAAAGACAATGGACAAAGAAATACAAACCTGACTGGGTCACTTTGGACAGGAAATATTCTCTCATTCTATATCACTGTGGAGCTCACTAGGATAATAACTTAAAATTAGTAACTGGGTTTGTAACTTCACACAGAATCAATAAAAACAGAACAGATTTTCATAAAACTGCACAAGTACTAAGGCAAGAAAGCACAGCTCAAAATAAACTAACTTTCCAGATAAGATAACGAGGGTGTTTTTCTGGTTTTTCTATCTGTATAATTGTGTCACATACAATGGGCATGATTTTCTGAATTGAGTGTATGTAGATACACATAGATGATATATAACAAAATATGATGATTAATAAAACATAAAGCTGTATTTTACAACTATATATTTCTCATGAGATTTGAAGACCTTTACCTTTCAATTTCTCTGTCTTCCGTGTTTGAATGTACTAATTTGGCACAGTCATTTCTGTCAGTCAGGGCTTTCTGTTCTTCATAGGCCTTTAGTTTTTCTTTCAACATTAAAATCTAGCACAGAAAACACTAATTAAAATACAAGTCAAATTATTTGTCTCCATTTATATGGCCATAGCAAAAGCTCAGCTAAAAATAATAGTTAAGCCAGATTTCCACTCTAATAGGAAATACATCAAATTTTGGAACAATAAGGAATAAAATATCCCTTAAATGAAGAACCAGAGACAATTATGTAGACATACCTCTGCTTTCTGCATATTACAGATCTTTACATACTGAGATATGTGACTGTTGAGATTAAGAACATTGCTCTTCAACTGTTGAAAATAGAAATTACGATTATAATCATATAGTTAAATATAACACAAAGTGGCATTATACCTCATTAATTTGATCCCACCAATTTTCACTTTTTGACAACTATTAAGTATGTGAGTAGCATGATTAATTATGACCATATTTAAAATCTGGGAACAGAGTATGTTGAATGTACAGATGAAATTATAAACAAATTGGCTTACTGAAAAAAGAAAACTCTAAGCATTTATTTACCATTTAATAAAAACTGTCTATTTTTTCTTTTAAGAAAATCAGAATTCTGCTTTAGGTTTGTATTTATATTAGTTTATTATTTTTTACATTTTCTACAACAGTATTACCCCACTGGTACTTTAATAGAATAGTCAGGAGAAAATTAACCATATAGTTAGTTTTTAATATACTAAACATTTCTTATTTAAGTGAGTTAGAATCAAGTACTTAAATTTTTTCACATTTAAGCCCATATAGTTGTAAAATTTAGCATCAAAAACAAAACTAGAAACCTCCACAATGCCGGGCGGTGGTGGCGCACGCCTTTAATCTTAGCACTTGGGAGGCAGAGGCAGAGGCAGAGGCAGGCAGATTTCTGAGTTCGAGGCCAGCCTGGTCTACAGAGTGAGTTCCAGGACAGCCAAGGCTATACAGAGAAACTCTGTCTCGAAAAAAAACCAAAAAAAAAAACCAAAAAAAAAAAAAAAAAAAAAAAAAAAAAAACCTCCACAATGGGTTGGAGTAAGGATATGAAAATGTGTGAAAATCTTTGTACACTTATATAGTTTGACCTTTCATATAAATAGTATATGGACTTTCTCACACCATGATACACTGTGTATGTTCAGACTCTTAAAGGGGAAAGGAAAAGGTTGATGAGACATCAAGTCAATTTAACTGAGGTCCCTTCTGAGAGGATTTGTAATTTTAAATTAGGCATGTTTCCCCCTGAATCGTTTTTTTTTTTAAAGTATCCAATTATAGTAAAAAATATTTTCCCAGCTATTCACGATCAGATATTCCTTGATTTAACACAAGATTATGCATATGAAAATTTACTATCATAATGTTATACAATTCATGTAAATAATGTTATAAACTGAGGTAGGTCTTATTTGTTGGTGCTCAGAGAAACTGTATTATCACTTGTAAATATTTATTATATTGAATAAAAAAATAAATTTGAATAGATTAAATTTGTGGCTGATTAATTCCCTGGTGCTATCCAACCACCATGTGCCAAGATATGAAGAAAACAGCACTAAAGAACTCAAGCACCCATAAGAATGAATCACAATATCCACTGGAAAGTGATCAAGATGCATTAAGTGTCACTAAATTAGAGTTCAGTAGTTAGGACATTTCTAACAAGAATTGGCAAATTCCTTAACAGAAACTAGACCATAATTAAGACTTTGATTAGAGTTATGAAAATAACATATACTTAATATTCTCACAACAAAGTCAAAGTAAATGCACTTACAGAAGATTTAATGTCCTTTGCACGATTAGCATACTTGAGAGTGTTATATGTGTCATCGTAGAATAAAGAGGAAGGACTAACAGCAGCTATCATTATAGTTTGACAGTTTCCTCCAAGAGAATCCTTCAGCAAACGAGTAAGCTTACTATTTCTGTAAGGAATATGCTGATTTCTTCTCTGAAAGAACAAAAGAATTCTTATTCCATTTCCACATATAAATCAAAAGTGAGTACTATTTCATTAGAAGAAGGTACGCAATGTCCAGTGATATAACTGGTATTTGACTTGATGTGAACTCATCTTTACTATCCAGTGAATATTTGAAAGTCCAATCTTCAGCGGACAGGTAGGGAAATGTGGCCGCCCCCAAGCCCTCAGTGCAATTGTTAGAATTCACATGGCAGAATGGAGAACTCACTTTAGAAGTTATCCCCTGACCTCAACGTGCATGCACATGTATACACAAGGAAATAAAATTCTAAAACTGACATCTCTAAGTACAAACTTTAAAACTATCAAGGTTAATTTTTTTAGTTCTAGGTAACATGTTACATGACTGAAAAGATGACACAAGGGTGGTATGGCAACATGTGCCTGTAACCCCAGCTGCCTGGAGGGCAAAGCAAGATTATATTTCCTAAACACCACAAAATACCCCAATCAAACAATCAAAAACCAACATCAATGAAACAAACATACCCAAATTCCTAGAAGCTGAAGTGACTTTATAAACTAGTAGTATATGATATGCATGTTTGAATTTTCAATTCTGAATATAAAGCATTCTGTTTTTTCTTTCTCTTCTTTTTAAGAAAAAACTGAAATGTGTTTATTTTTCAAAGTGAATGTTAAAATGGTATTAACAAAACTGTACAGAGATTTGGAATTCGTTTAGGGAATCTACTTCTAGATGAATGATATTTAATATGTATATCTTAAATTAATTGCATGTTGTTTTTTAATGGTCATGTAATTTCCATCACTTGCCCTCTTAAGTCAGTCTTCCTAATAATTTTAAGATACATTACTCTAAGTTAAAATACTACTATCAATGGTAATTTTCCTAAAGCTTTTAAGTCTGTTTTCATTTCAATTTTCACACTTTAAAAACAACTTAACCCACTGTCAAATATACTACATTCTACAAGTACTTCCGGTATACAGTGCATGAAAAAGCTTTAAATGCCTCAAAGCTTTAGAAAACATTCTATTATATAATTACACTTCAGACCTCATGTCTCTTTTTCTTAAACCTTTCTTTTATATTACCTCAATTTTATAGAACATTATAACATTCTAACTAAAGAGTTTGCCTAAAGGGATTTTTATGTCTTCATGTCAATTAATTGTCATTTTTGCCATCTAGTGATCATTGCATAGTTATTGACAATGAAGTTCAAAGCTGGGTATCTGATAAAAAGCAACCAGTACTGAGCCTGTAATTAAAGCTTTGGGAGGCCGAGACAAGAGGCTAGAGAGTCCAACACCAGCCTAATCAACTCACTCAGATCCTGTCTCAAGAAACCAGAAGTACAGTACTTTTCTACTACACGTGAGGTATTGGGTTCAATCCCAAGTTCCATGAAAATGCATACAGACAAAAATAGCCTCTTATGAAACAGACACAAAATAACACTTATGCAGCAGTATTTGGTGGTTCAGATAAAGTCTGTCATCTACATCTACAACATGTTATATAGTTATCAAGTATACATACAGTACCTACCTTTGTATCTGCTAAGGCGTTGATGACATTCCCAAGAGCTAATAGAGATTTGTTAATATTTGTGCCTTCTATAAATCGTGTCCCTTTAGTACCAGAAATACTGGCCCGCTCAGATCCTGCGAGGTCAATGAGTGACATTTTGGCTATATGGACATTTTGATTGATGCTTGCTGTTTTGTCCTGTTGTCGTAAATAAATCTTAAATTATAGAACAGGGGAAAAGGAGTGTAAATTTTAATAAAATTAAAGAAAACACTTTACTTTCAAAAATATATACATAAAGACATAGTCATGTTCCCTTTAAAAAGCAACAAATAACATATTATCTGTCTGATGTTATCAGTGCCAGAATTACTAAAGTTGTAAAAATATTATTAATTAATTAAATATTAACATGAAGACTTGTATATATGAGTTTTGATATTAAAGGCTGTTCAAAATGTCCATGTGCTAATTGTCTTTTCCACCTTGGTGCCTTGGTAGTTCTAGAACTATGTATAGCACAAGCTACTTTCAGGCAAGGGTATGTGTATGTGTTGGGCTATAGGTGATGAATCACATGAGTTCAGAAGTTTGAAGGACAACCTAGACATATGGTATGCCAAGACGTTGTTTCTTATACTCCACAAAGAACAAAGGAACAAAGAGGAAAACAAGTGGGAGGAAGGACTTTGGGTCATGGGTGGTTTTCCTTCAAGGAAAGAATAGGGCCCTAGCTCTTCTCTATTCCTATCTAATTTCCCATCTAGGTTATAAGGTATGTAACATCAACCCCCAATGACGTGCTGCCTCACCACAGGTCCTAGAGCAATAAGGCCAGCTGACACCAGACCAAAACTTTCAGCCCTATGTGTGAAAATAAACTGTTCAGTAATAATTTGATCATTTCAAGAATTTCAGCTGCCCAGGAAGGTATAATCCACTCAACTTTTTTTTTTTTCTTTTTTGAGACAGGTGGTCATGTGACCATGAGCTTACTAGTCAAAGATGATCTTGGAATTCAGAACCCCTCTACCTCTGGAACACCAATCAGATTTATAGGGTTTAGTCACTGTGCCAAGTTTAATTGTGCTGAAGACTGAAATTAGTGTTTCACATATATTAGGCAAGCATTTTACCAACTGGGCTATATCCCCAGCTCCTTATGTAACCATCTTTAGCTGCTTTTTTTTTTTTTTTTTTTTTAAAGATATTAACATGATAGGTGGAAGGGAGATGAAGACATAAGACATAAGGCAAGATCTAATCCATTCTAGAGAAATCTCACTGTCATAAACATTTCTCTATAAAGTACTGATGAAGAAAATGTCAGTGGAAGAGAAAAGATGAAACTACTGAATGGACACTAACTGAATGATTTAACTACCTTAGATATGTTCAACTGTAACAATTGCTTTTTGACACGATGGATTTCACAGGCTAGTGTCATGGTCAAAGAGCTTAACTGCAAAGCTTAAAGACCGAGTTAAGAGTTCCCAGACCCAACTGTGGTGCAAGGAGAGTACTGATTTCCCAAAGTACTTTGTTATGGCATATGTACACCCACATACATGCTGACCATAAGACATACAGATGATTATAACTCTTTTTTAAAGTTGAAAAATAAATGAATTTCATATAGCATACTTTAAAATACAGCTCTACATAACCATTTGGGTATAAATAAGAGCAGAAACTACAAACAATGAACACAAGTATCAGTGTTTCTGATATGGTGTCAGCTGAAAAATTCCTAAGGAATGCAGTTGAGTACATGGTCAGTATCTTCCACTTCTACGTTACTACTTCTATTTGATATATTCTCTATGTTCAAGAAACTCTCTAAGTCATAAAAGTAAAACCCCATGTATGTGACATACATCATCTCAATTTTAAATATTCTTGTTGTTGAAGTACTTTTAAGAACAAAGTAAGCTAGGGCGGCAACTTAATCCTGTATGGAATATCCTCTGCAAGTTAATGACCTTGACTTTAATAGGCAAGGTATTATAGTGTTTGTAATCCCAACTACTTAGGAGGCTGGGATAAAAGGAACAAAAACAAAAATCAGGCCTGGCCATTGCTACTCAATGACCAACCTGGTCATCTTAATGAGATTATGTCTTAAAACAAAGTAAAACAAACAAAGTTGCAAAGTAACAGAAGTCTTGAGGAACAGAGATGTCTATGAAATTTTATTGCTATATATGAAAACTATTCATGAGCTTTGCTTTATTTTAAATGCCAACTTAACAATCAGAGCCTAAAGTAAAGGCCAGTTACCTGGAAAACAGCATGAGACCGCGAAGACACAGCATTCACATCAGTGGGATGTTGTGTTCTGTTTCTGTTTCCATTGTCTAGTAGCTGTAATATTTCCTCTGAAGATTTAGGCTAAGAGTTCAAATAGAAAAGAAAATTTTCAGCCAGAATTAAAGAAAAAAATATTCCTCAATTGTTTCATCAGAACATTGTAACATGACTATTCAATAAGAGACAGTAGAATAAGGCTATCCCCAGCACTGATCTCTATTCTACTAGCGCCTTTGTGACCCTGGACAGTCACTCAGGGCTTAGATCCTTTGTAATTCACTTTAGTCTTAAATTCCATTAGTTTATTTCTTTTTCAAACACAGTAGAGTCAAACTAATAGCTGGTAAAAGTGGAACCTGCAGACTTGCTTCCCAACAGAAAGAAGAGACATCCATAAACATACTTGGTATAGAGTGAGACCCTGAACAACCACTCCTTTTTGTGCATCTTCCCGGACAGCAAGTGGCCCTGAGTTTGTCAAGAGGTCACGAATCTGTTCATTATATATCTGGGGGTGGGGATGGAGAAGAAAAAAAAAAGAAAAATAAAATAACCACAATAACAGTGATGTCAAAATAACTGATTATCTCACACACAAATTGCTGATTGAAGGTTTACAGATTCTGATCACTTTGCAATTGAAAATTTTAATTGGAATTGTATTGTCACCCACTAATTTCTAACTTGGTAACACTAACAAAATAAAGATAAGCCGACTTTCTTATTTCTATAAAACACACCAATTTTAGAGACTAAATGTTAAACAAAGTCCACTCAGAAACAGGTACTGTTTTTTTACAGGTATCTTTTAGCTCTAGTCTAAGGTACAATAGTAATAGTTCCTCTCATTTGTCCATGGTTATAAAATGAACAGCAGAGTAAGGATTGAAGCTTGTTTATCTTTTACTGTATATAAGAGGCAGCACGAATGAATTTTGGCTTACCAGATATTCAAAATTTGAGCACACAAAAGTGATCACAAATATGAGTTTGTTGACATACTTCTATAACCTCAACATAAAGAAATCTGAGGCAGGAAGATCAAGAGTTCAAGGCCAGCCTAGATGTCCCAAGAAGTGTTTGAGATACATAAAGTACACACCAAGAAAGCTTGATGACCTGAATTGGATCCTATAGAGCCCTAAATAGGATGTCTTTATCTCACCCTCCTCAAGGTTCAGGGAAGAGGGAGTGGAGTGACTGTAAAACCAGAAGCGGAGAAAACCACAACAGGACAGATGTACATATGAATTCAGAGAGACTGTGACAGTATTTATAAGACCTATCTGCTCAAGGCAGATAAAACTTCAGCATTAGCTGAGAAAGTGGACACAAAGGCTCACCTGTACACAAGAGGCTATCCACAAATGATAGCTGTGGGAAAGGAAAATCAGTTTCCTTCAATATAGTGACACTGGGCATGTCACCTACTCTCTAGAGCAGGTCTATGCTCAGGAATAATTAGTACTTTATGTTTTTAGTGGCTTTTTTCTTTTTTTTAAAGAGGGATAGAACATGAAGTTGGTGGGCAGGGAGAAGAGAGAATCAGGGAGGAATTGTGGGATATAAAATATAAAGTATATTATATGAAAACATAATAATAGTAATGATGATGATGATGATGATACACCAGATGCACGCACTAGTGTGCATGTATCATGCCAGCATTCCTAACGGGAGATAGGAAGACAGGCTTTCACATGTATACAGTGTGGAAGACATAAAGAGAGATCTTTAACAAGGTCTTAAGATAGAACCAACTCCTGAAAGATATCTTTGGACCTCCACTCCAATGCATGCACTTACACACACATAAAAAGTAATTAAGAAGCAACAACAAACCCTGCAAAAAAGTTAACACTGCCAACAATGGGACTAAGCAACTACAAACTGACTTGATATAAAGCATTAAGTATTCAGTACTACTTCTATGGTGTCTTCCAGCACTTAAACCAAGTCTAATAAAGACAAAACAAACTGAGGATTTTATGGCTGTGTCATAAATTATAAAAAAAAAAAAAAAAAAAAAAAAAAAAAAAAAAAAAAAAAAAAAAAAAAAACCCAGATACTGCTCATTAAAGGAGACCAAAAGGATGCAAGTGAATTTAATTCGTAAAAAAGAATGCTTTCAGGAGAAGAAACTGGTAATTAGCAAAACTGCATTAAGGTTCATAGATTAAACAGTGATAATCACTTGATTTTTTTGATTTTGATAAACATTTAGTGATTGCTTAAAAAAATTTCATGGTTCAACAAATTTATAACTTAAATAGTTCCGAGGAATAAATGCACATACAACAGAGACAGTGAACAGCAGATGCAAAATGTTTACGTATAAGGCATCTTAAGGAAGGCTATCTGGAAGTTCTCTCTAGAACTACTGTATATACTATTTTTGTGATGTCTCTAGAATTTGAATTGGATTAAAGTAAGAGTAAGGTATATAAAAAACATTCATGATTAGGAATTTTAATGGCTGGAAACATTCACAAGAAGATTCCTATATTAAATAATTTTAATGGACCCTTGTCATTGAGTTTTCTAAGACAGTGATTAATGTTAAGGATAGTGCCAACTTACCTCCAGATAAGAAACGGCAGTACTGCACTCTTTCTCTTCTTTAATCTCATCCATGCGTTTGAAAAGGTCCAGCATTGTTAAGTACATAACACCAGGTTCAGCAGCTGATCCTAGCATCGTGTGAGTCTTCCCAGATCCAGTGGCACCATATGCCAATACTGAATTTTTAATAAAAGGCTTGAGATTAACGCTCATCTTATAGCAAAGTATTACTAAATCTACTCTAGTGGTTAGTTCTAACTGATATCCTAAATAGTCACTAACTTTAAAACTGATAGATATCACCTGTTCTACTTAGAACTAATTTTATTTTGTGCCTCCCATATAATCACAGGCAGCAACATCTCCCCCCTTATTTGCTATCAGAATATGATATCCATACATATCCCTCCAGCACTGCCTCCACCAAAGCAGTGCTTTAGAAAATAACATGAAGCAAAACAGACATACTTGTTGAGCTGAATGAATCCCACAAAGGTGGTTTACAAAATTATTCTTTCAATTTGTTTCTGGCAAAATATTTACTTCCACAATTCTATAAAGTACACACAGAAGTCATACATTTCTTCAAATGAAGAAATCCAGTTACAAGTGTAAACTGTTAATACCATATTCAGTAAACAGATTCTCATATATTAATAAATGATAAAATAGTTTTTGGAATGAATTAAGCTGGTATCTTACTTTAGCTTATGAAAGCCTTAAGACAGCTAAATATACAAGGCCAGAAAGAAACAGTATCAATAGAGACCCTTTTTAATCTTTTAAGCCAAAGGGAGGAAAAATCTCTAGGAAGTTTTATGAAAGAAAGAACACTTGGATACTAGTGAGAATCAGCAGTCCCAACCAATAAACATCATTTTGTTCTTGCTCAAGAATCAAGTGCGTGACAAAAGCAAGTAAGACAGTCTTAGTGAAACAAGTTATTGTGGGCAATGTGCTACAAAAATGGGCAATTATAAAAATGAGAAACTAGTATGCTATTACTATACCCACTGAATGAACAGACCTTTTCAGAAAGAGTAATTAAAGCTTAAGGTATTAGGAATGCTTCTTGGTCTGAAGATCGGCTTAGTACAAAATGCTCAGGCGTCCTGTAGCTTTAACACTTTTATAGTAAGGAAAGTGTTCAGAAATTGCAGGCTGTTCAAAACCAACAGTGAACATACTTGTCAGTACAAACGGTGAGAAATCGGGCAACAATTTTAAGAAGCACATGGCTTAATAAAACAGAAAAAAATTGTGTGTAGGGTAATGGCAATGCCCAGGGAAGACAACGTTCCATAAAGGATAGGCCATAGATGATGACTATGTTTCAAAGAAAGACTACACTTCAATTTGCTGAAATCTCAAAACTATTGGAATGCATGCGCCTTGAATTTGATTGTATTTACATATACAACATTGACAACAAAGTATATATCCCTCCAAAGATAAAACTGAAGCTGGATGGAAAAATTAGATTTCACACTAAACAATTACCTGTGCAATTGTATCCATTCAGAAAGCTATGAAGAATTGGCTTGGTTGTGTGTTCAAAAACTTCCATTTGAGTTGAGGTTTCATCAAAAACAGCATCAAATACAAACTTAAGATCCTTATTTTGTCTTTTTGTAATATCAAAATTTGTAGTTTTCTTTCTGTGAAAAAAACTGATTTCTTCTTGTTTTGGATCAAAAACAAGTATATGCTTATCCACTACATGAACCACTTTGCGGAACTGAACTGCCCTTTCTGCTGTGTTCTCAGGACGCACACGAACAACCACTTTCATGTGGTGACTTAAGTCTTCCTCGGTGCCAGACATTCCTAGTTACCTCAATTCCTGTTACATGAATACCTGGGTATTTCTCTGAAATTAAAAAGGAAAAGGTCACTTTAGTTTTACTTAAAACTGGCATGTAATGATCATTTAAAAGGTACTTTTTATGTCCCATTCACCTAGCAAATGTATTATTGGGAAAAATGTATATGTAAACCTATAAACTTAAATACCCCCAAGGATGGCACACACGTATATAAATCCATGGTAGGAAAGTCTTGAAATATTAATCAAGCTTAAACTCAAATACTAAAGCTGTTTATGATATGATTTTCACAAGGCTCTAATAGTTTTTTGGTGTGATCATAGAAATGAGCAGGGTAATAACAGGAGCTGGAGCTTAGAAAGCCCTTTAAGTAAAAGGCAAGCTTGTCTGTAGGTCTCCTGGCAGTAGGGAGTGATGCACCTGGGCTGGTCTCTACTTGCTTGTCAGAGATACACTGGGTTAGCACTGAGGCAGAAGCCACTAGTTAGCACAAATCTGAAGAGGAGAGAAACAGTATACATTATTCATTTATTCAGAGGTCCTACTCTCTGATATCTCAATGACAAGCAAATTTAAAGAACATCAGTAAATGCATAAAGTGTGCCCAAGAAGAAAAGAAAACTGGTAAGGGCCAATAGTCTGCAAAGTTCAACTATCCACAAACCAATCTAGAATTCAGAAGTCAGGACACTTCCACTTTGGAAACTGCACATGTACAAGCACATATACTTTACATCTCCCTCCCTCAAACATTTAAGTAGGAACAATTTCTCCCTCTCGAAGCATTCCTTAATTGCCCATATTTCTTAGTGTAGGGCTGAGGTCTTGTGGTCTTTCCCCTGACTACATTAGCATGCCTACTGTTGCTTCCTTGTTCAGGTCATGTTAGGCAGTCATGATGTGAGACATTACTGGTGTGGCTGACACTGGTAGGAGATAACAATCTCATAAGAAACTCCATGATCCTCTGGAATAATTCCAACACTCACAAAGCTGATTAAGAAGGATAGCTGTGAGTTCTATGCAACCCGGAAGAAAAGGTTGGGCATGTGGTGCACTTTATTCACAAAATTTGGGAAGCAGAGGCAAGTAGATCTTGGTGAGTTTGAGGGAAACCTGTTAGGCACAGTAAGTTTCAGGCAACTAGAGCTATACAGACTCTTTTTCCATTCTGAAAAACAGAAAAAGGAAAAGAAAAACCAAAGAAAACAAAACATCCCTGTAGAGAGCTTGAGCTGAGATGCTTAGTGTGTTGTCACATCTACACCACTGGCTTCCAGTCTGTGAGCTGCTGGTGGGAGGTCCAGTCCTTGTCATTCCTGTCTCCAGTTAGCATACCCTTTAGTAGTGTACCAGAGTATTCCTGCAGGAGGCTGGGTTTGTGTAGGGCCTATGGGCTAAAGATGCTTGCCTCTGGTGCCCTATCAAGGGTAGTGGCTGCTCTGTCCTTGCTGATATCAATCAAGTTATAGGATCAGCCTATACTACTGAAAGTGGGCAAAGAAAGACTATTAAACTAAGTCATTACTAGCGTCTATGCTGAGAGAGCAGTTCTCAATATTCTCATCACAAATAAATTTCACTTAGAAGGGAAAACAATACAGTTTGAGGTGAATGGGAGAGGAGGGAACTGGGTAGCAGAGAGGGGATGAAGAGAGGGGCTGGGAAGGGGATCAGATATGGGGAGAGAGAGTGTGGAAGGGAGAGGGATAGGGTGAAAACAGCAATTGATGGGAGACATCTCTGGGAATAGCTGGAGATCAGGGATGGGGAGGTTCCCTCTAGTCCTTGGGAGTGAGTGACCCTAGATGAGATCCTACCTGAGAGGGTGATATAAAGACTGAAGTGGCCACCTCCCCTAACCAATGAGGGAAGGGAACATCAACCCATTCACAAAACTTCAACCCTAAATTTGTCCCACCTATAAGATACACAAGGACAAAGAAGGAGCAAAGATTGAGTGAACAGCCAACCAATGACTGGCCCAACTTGAGACACACCCCATGTAAGAGAGCCAACCCCTGACACTATTAAAGATACTATCCTATACTTGCAGACAGAAGCCTAGCATAACAGTCTCCTGAGAGGCTTCATTCAACAGCTGATGGAAAGCAGATGCAGAGACCCACAGCTAAACATCAGGTGAAGCTTGAGGAGTCTTGTAGAGAGTTGGGGATAGAATAGCATGAGCTGGAGGGTCAAGGACACCACAAGAAGACCGACAGAGTTAACTAACCTCGGCCCACAGGGGGGTCAAAGGGACTGAACCAACAACCAAAGAACATGCAGGGGCTGCACTTAGGCCCCGTACACATTTGTAGCAGATGTGCAGCTTAGTCTTCATATGGGTTCCATAACAATTGGATAGGAGGTTGTCTCTGATCCTGTTTCCTGCCATTGGATCCCCTTCCCCTAACTGAACTACCTGGTTAGGCCCCAGAGGCAAAGGGCACCCTGCTATGACTGGATATCCAAGGGTAGGGTAGTACCCAAGGGAGGTCCGGTAGGTGGGCTTCCCCTTCTCTGAGAAGGAGATAATGGAGAGAGGGATTTTTAAGGAATGGAAGGGGAGGAGAGATGGAGGAGGTAAATTAGGATAAATAATATTTTATGAAAAACATTAATAAAAAAGGAAAAAAAGAAATTTATGTAAGGGGATGGATATAATCCTTAGATCAATTTGCTCAGTTGACAATGGATATGCCAAATGTCATACTGTATTCCACAAACATATTCTATTATTATGTGTCAGTTAACAACAACAAAAAGCAGGAAATAGCACCAATTGAGAAAAGATTTAAAGGTGAAAAAGTTACTACATAGAGATTTTTGAGATGAATTTTCATACAAAAAAAGGATAATGAATAAAAAAGGATATTTAATATATTCAAATATAGGGATTGCTCTGAATAAAATGCTTAACTAGACAGTCCTAGGATGGGTACAGATAAAATACTATGAAACAGCCTGATCAACAAGAGAGTAATCATATCTGATATTGAAAACCTAACCAACTACCAGGGATCTTGGAGGAGGACCTACAATCATTTTACTAAACCAGAACAACCCCTACCTACATTATAAATACCTTATACTCAAAGGTAAGTGCAGTCTCACCCATGATCTCTTTGCCACAGATGGCTACCATTACAAGACATTACAATCCATCCAAATGTAGAGTTACGAGTCAGTCCCAATGGCTACATCTAGAGAACTAACACACTGAAGGCTCAGGGATCGAGGAAGAAAATTATGGTAGGAGAATTATGAGGGCCAAAGAAACAGAGAGTGTGCAGTGAGACTGTCTCCTAGGAATGAGAAGCTAAAACCACAAAGCCTGGCCAACATGGCTACCTAAACATAAGCTGATCAATGAATACAGGCCTCACCCCTACACAAAGGACTCCACCCAAGTAAGGACCAATTGTAGGAGCTGACTTTCACGTGGATTCTGAGGATTATATTCAAGTCATCACGCGTGGCATCAAGTGCCTTTACCTGCCAAGCCACCTTGCTGGCCATGGGTGTGTATTTTAGGTAGTCAGTCCAAAAGGCTGTGAGAGCAATAAGCTTGTATAAACTGAAGAATAGTTGTTGGCATGGTGAATTTAATTTAATCATTTATTTCTTTTATAAGTGTTTAGTTTCAAATGCCTGGATGTAATTTTATCTGAAGAGCCTAAAGAATGCTCAAGGGAATCTTTGCTCTCTGGTGCCCCAGCTAGAGAACAAAGAATAGGAAATACGATCAATCTTTAACAGGTTGAGACACAAAGTTACATTTCACATTATACTTCATAAACTCCTTTAAGAGACTGTCAAAATTTCTTCCCAAATATCACTTGAATCCTTATTGCATTTTAAATACCTGCAGGAATTTCCAATTAGCTTTACACTCCTTAGCCCTCACTAAACCTTTTAAAAGTTTGGTCCCACCTTTACCTTATTTTATCTTCTTAAACAATGAAAGATTGATCATATTTTGAAAGAATCATGCATTTTTCCTACTTTCTAAAATTAAAAAAGTGAATAAAACTACCCATGCTGATGGCGGAACCTAAGACTTGTGCCCTCCCACAGAACTCCACTCACTGTCCAATTTTCCTAATAGAATACCTAGGACAGACAGAATAATCAAAATGTAAAAACAAGGCACTGTGACACATCTGCAATTGTAGCTACTGAAGAGGTTGAGGGATGTCAGATTAAAGCCAGGCACTAGAAACCAGCATCTGTAACACTGAGACCATTAACACAATGAGAAATATATTTAACATGCTTTGAATTTTTGTTTGAGTATTTCATACATGTTTATAATGTTTTTATCAACTTTACCTGTAACTTCCTCCCATAGCCATCATTTTTGCTCAAAACTTTTCATGTGCTTCTTTTTCAGAGTCCAGAAGTTTATGTGTGTACATATACATTTAAATTTATTACATTTTATTTACTGTGCATGCTTTTATGTGTCTGTGGGCATATGTATAAGTGTGCATGTGGAGATCTGCTGACAAGTTGTAGGTGTCGATTCTATCACGTGGATGCCAGGAATGTAACTTTATCCACTAGGTGATGTCACTGGTTCCAGAAATAAATATCTTAAAGGTAAAAAAAAATTCAAGTATACTGATGTATTCAGAAATTAATAACACTATTCATTAAAGGGATGCTTTATTTTCCTAACATGGATAAGAGTCTAGTATCTAGTTGATTCTGTATCAAGTGCAAAGACCATATTTAATATAAAACAGTTAATTGTTATCTGTAGAATAAGATGAAGATCTGCAAATTCTTTTTGGATAATGCTTTGAGAATAGTATAGTCCCTGATCAATTTGGTCATATTCAGTCTTAAGGTATGTTGTAAAAGTAGAAACAAAAGAGCCAGTGGTGAGATTTTTTTTTTTTTTTGTGGGAATAAAATAAGTCTATAGACCACAGTAGACTACTGATCCATTCCTGAAAGAATGGGTATAAAAGAGGAAAATGAAAGGGTTCTCCCCAGTCACATTTAAACTGATTAGGGCAGATGGTATTTAAGAGCCTTTCCCACTCCAAAATTGTATGATTAGTCTATGTGTTAGAAAATATAAGAAAAAAAAATGCTGAAATGGTAGCAAATTTTATACCTATAAGTTCTCAAATATAATTAACAATTAAATTAACTAAAAAGTATATAACAATACATAGAACCCAAAGGGTAATTTACTCATATATAGGCTCTGAGAAGTTTCCACATAAAAGTTAAAATTATATACTTGCTTAAAAAAAAATAAAGATACTTAGCTGGCATCAAGGATTCTACATATTCAAGATATACACTGTTAGTATACATATATTATACAATGACTGAAGCAATAAATTAATAGACTGCCAACATGCACACCCCATGCTGTGAACTGTAATTTAGTTTGTATGTTTGGATTAGATTCTATTTCCCCACTCCCCACCAAGTAGTAAACACTGCTTATCTCTGTGTTTTCCTGGAAACCCCAACACTTAGCAGGAGAATTTTGTTTACTAATGCAGGGGTGGATTATGAAATATAATGTCATTTTTCTGATATTATACAGTAACTATTCTTAATAAATATGATAGACTTTCACCAGGTCACTATGATGAGAAGGGCAACAGTGATGATATTATGAGTCCCTCTCTGCCAGGAACTATGGCAAACATTTCATATTCATGTCATTCAACCCTCATAATAATCACGTGAGGTTGGCTTACAAACGGAGGAACTTAGCAATTTTTCCAAATGTTATTACTAATAAGACAGCAAGTGGACCCACGTACAAATCCAAATCTCATGACTAACAGAAAAGAATGCTTCCAAACAGTGGTACAGAAGAAGCACAATGACATAGCTATGAAGTATTCCAAACTCAAGTAGAAAATTCTGATTCGACACTGTTTAGAACAGGGAACTATCCTCATTTACAGTTTCTATCGGGCTTAAACCTGTCAGAGTCCCTGATTTGACTGCCTTACAAACATCAGGGAAGAATGACAAGTTGTGTTGGAGGAAATATCAGCATTGATAGTGGGCTATTTTTTCCTATTGTCTCTCACAGCAATTAACAGCATAGCCACTTTATCATGTTTATTGATTTGATGTATAACTATAGTGGAACAAGATGCTCTTTAAAATAAAAAATCTTAAATATCTGTAAATACTGGTTCAATAATGAGCATACCTCTCAAGGCAAATCAGTTTTGCTAACTAAAAAACTTCTTATGATATACTGAATTTAATAGCAAGTATTATGTATCAGCTTTGTAGATTTCATATTCTCTAACATCAAAGGTCAAAAAAACCTTCCAAGACACAAGGTAGGAACCGGACAATGTGGAATGACATCACCAACAAAATTAGTTGTACTCCAATAATCACTATTCATATTATAATGAGCAACAGTCAGCTTTGGCTTTTTTGTAAAGGCAAGGGAAATGAGCTCCTACAGAAAAGGGCTGCAGAAACTGCAGGACTAGTGGCTGCTTTCTGGCCTCCAGGCACTTTAAATTTATTTATTTATCTCTTCTGTGATCTACAGCAACACAGGTGGGCAATCAGGGCCGGTCTTGGCTTCCGGACTGACCAGAGGGCCTCTCTGCACAAAAGCTCCTCCCTTGACAGTAAAGCCCAGAAGTCGCACACTCACGTGTGCAGCCCAAGCAGGATACTCCGAATTTGGAATCCGGAAGGAACCTCACACTCTAGGAGGCTGGACTGTGAGAGTCCTCAGTTTAAGTCTGAGGAAGGGGCCAGTTTCCCCTCGGGATTCAGAGGCGAAGCCCAGAAACCTCGGTGCTGTGGGAAAGGCTCGCCTTGTCATATACGCTCGGTAGCTCCAGATCCTTCCAGCCGCAGAACCAAGGGGACCCTCGACCCGCAGCTCTCGCCGAAAGCTACTTTGTCGGCTGACGCCGGATCCTCCACTCCGGCGACCCTCGAATCAACCCACGCGTCCCCAGACACAGCGTCCACCTCACTCACCTAGAACAAGTGACCGCGACAACTTGGCAGAGTTGGCTTCCAGGCGCTCCAAACACAGCCACAAATTCAAACCCAAGCCAGCTTCCTCAGCTGTCCATTTCATTGGCTGCCGTTCGGCTGACGTCAGCACGTCGGACGTTTTCCCCGGTGTCTTGCAGTTTGGCGCCTGAGGCTGGGCCTCACAGGCCGGAGGAGAAGCTGCGTCTCTGGGCGTCGCCGTGGCAACGCGCGCGGTCTTTTCCGGGAGCCTTGGCGGAGGTGGGCGGAGCTAGGGCGCCTTGCTGGTGGGAAGAAGCCAGCTGGGATCTTTATTATTGAGCAGACTCTGGGTCTGGGTATTATAGGTTTTGGGTGAAGTGTTTCTCATGGGGGGAGAGGCGTAGTCTGCGGGCCTGTAAAAGGGGCCTGGATTACTTTGTTCTTTGTCAGGTTTCCAAGGATTAGGTTTTATGCTATGGAAGGTGTGGTGCCTCCATGAGAATTAATTGCAAGTCCAAGTCTTCTGGCTCCAAGCCCCAAGTCTTCTTTTGTCAGGCTTCCTGGCCTGCTCCCGTTATTGCTGATTGAAAATATTTGCTATTTGTCAGCATTTCACATGCTCCAAGTATGACATTACAAAATAAAAATCACTTAACGATTTTGGCCTAGGACATTATTGGATCATGCGATTTTTGTTCCAGATTGCATTATTTCTGAATGTATACTTTAGAAAGAAAAATGCATTGGGAACATGGGGAATATTTTTCCTAAGATAATTCATTTAAATATTACCAGGGTATTTCACATTTGTATTGTTGGCTAGGCAAGCCTTTTATCAGTGAGTTGACACTCAGAAACATTTAGTAGTAAGATCTGAATTACATTGTTGTTTATATGACTCTCCATTTAGTAAGCAGCTCTTACTTGCAGATTTTAGGATCATATTAGTACACACTGAGGTCAACATCCCTTCCCTCCTGGAGTTTAGATTCCTGTTAATTGAATATCACTATAAAATAGGATGTATACATATGTGTCTATGTATCTATCTATAATCTATTTATGTATCTATCTATCATCTATCTAATCTATCTATTTTACATTTTTAAACAAAGACTTGCCACTTAGCTATGGCTGGCCTGGAGCTTGCCATGTAGACACAACTGGCCTGGAATTCACAGAGATCTGCCTGCCTCTGCTTCCTACGTGCTGAGATTAAAGGCATAGGGCACCACTCCAGTAGTGTAGAGTAGTGTGGCGTTTTGTGCTGAAATCCCATAGATTATGATCACATATCTATTGAAGAAAATCCGGAGAGTTGCAAATTATACATTTTGCTTGTTCTATGAATTTTTTGGAAGAGAGTATCAATAAAGTGTCTACTTATTTCTTGTATTATATATATCAACTAATGACATCATTTGTGTGGCACTGGGTTTGGCAATAAAAATGAGGAGAGTTCATTTTATTTTAAATATTCCTTCACTATATATAGTGCTTGACCTTTAGTGTCTCAGGCATATTTTTAACACCTTAAACACTACCTCACTTTATTCTCAAAATAGACTATAAGATATTATTAACATATTGCTTTGATTTCATTGGGAGAAAACTGAAGTGTTAGAAAAACCTCTGTAGGGAAGTATTTGTCTTGTAAAACCAACTGTTTCAAAATTTAGCTATTTGGCTAGGCAGTGGTTGTGTACGCCTTTAATCCCAGCGTTTGGGAGGCAGAGGCAGGCGGATTTCTGAGTTTGAGGCCAGCCTGGTCTACAGCGTGACTCCAGGATAGCCATGGCTACACAGAGAAACCCTGTCTTGAAAAAACCAAAAAAAAAAAAAAAAAAAAGAAAAAAAAAAGAAAAAAAAAAAGCTATTTGTTTTAAAAATATTTTCTAGATCAAGTGACTTTAATATGATAGTTTAATCTAGTTTGAAAATACATGCCGGGCAGTGGTGGCACATGCCTTTAATCCCAGCACTTGGAAGGTAGAGGCAGGCGGATTTCTGAGTTCAAGGCCAGCCTGGTTTACAGAGTGAGTTCCAGGACAGCCAGGGCTACACATAGAAACCCTGTCTCGAAAAACAAACAAACATACAAAAAACAAACAAACAAAAAAACAAACAAACAAACAAAAACAAAAAACGAAAGAAAGAAAGAAAGGAAGAAAGAAAATACATTTATCTTGATATCTTAAAAAATTATATTGGTGAATGAATAAATAGACATGTACATGTCTTCCTTTTGTTTTTGACATCCACACTATATAGGTTTCTTAGTGTTACAAGTGCAGCCACACCTAATCCAAATACTGTCCATTTAATTTCAGTTCTGCATTGTACTTGCTTTATAGCAGGGTTCCAATTATGAGATCCATACTCTGGAGGAATCATACATTTGATTAAAACAAAGAGGTTTTAACAATATAACCAATACTATTATTCTGCAGTTGTTAACTCATGAGTTTGGCAGAAGTAATAACAGGATGAGAGAACCTCATGCTTTTTAACAAAATTAGAGCGGGGGCAGGGGACCAAAACTTCCCAAATGTACAGGGCTGAGAAGGTTGAAATTTCCACCTTTGGTTAAAAATTGGTTGATGTATGTATGGAGCCATTACAAAATTAATGTGTTTTTATAGTAGACAGAAAATTGAAAGTTACATTTAAACTTTCGCCAGACATCAAAACAATTCTTAAAACAACAACAACGACAACAAAAACAACACCTCAAAAGTGACATCTTATTTTTCCAGGAAGATCTTTTGGAAACCCTCGACCCACAACACCCCTACACAGTAGGTGCTGGGAGCAGCGGAACGAAAGGCAGACACACCTCGGTTGCTCCGACGGAAGGAAGAGGGCCCATCTGTCCGTTCTTACAAGTTTCCCCCACTCGGGTCCTTGGTGTATGCAAATCAAGTTCTTCTGCGTTTTAGCGTCGCGGCTGGCCCAACTTTTCTTTTTGCCTCAGGTGAGGAGAAGTCCTTAGTTAAGTGTTGGAGACGGGGCTCTTTTAGTGTAGAGGTTGTGGGGAGTGAATCCCCTCCTTGTAAAGAAACAGAAGCCCCTCCTCCAACTCCGTCGGATGTACTACTCTGCCTGGCTTTGGAGATCCCTAGCTTTCCCAATCTAACCTTTGAAGACTGGCCAGGAAAGGCTGGGATCCTTTGACTTATGGGTGCATTCCCGCCCTTTCCACGTTTTTCTGGCCTTACCCTCAGTCCCCAGCCCCCAGGTCGCGTTTCTAGCATTAAAATTAGATTAGTAACATTTCCTCTCTGGGCAAACTAATAGTAGTTGTTAGCACCCTGAAGGCTTCAGTTTGTATTTCCACAGCTGAAAGAGTAACATGGACAATTTTGTGGTTTCCACAACTTCAGGGAACTTTGCCCATGTAGGAAAATTTAAATGACCCGCCAACAGTGCAATCTGCTTTAGAGGCCAGGTTTACTGACTGGCAGTAAATTAAACAATCTCACAAGATTGCAGAGAGATTTGTTTTCTTTGGTAGGAGACTGGGCTATAAAGAAGAAATTTCCTTTACAGTTTTCATTCAAAGATCTTTACGGCCCAATCCCAGCAAAGGGGGTTACTATAAATAGTCTAAGGACTATAAATAATCATCTACTTGTAACTCCTTCTCCGTGTTTACCTGGGTTACAAGCTAGTTAGTTGATTTTTTTTTTAAATTAGGCTTTACCTTGAACATAGTTAAATGAATGCCTAAAATTTGAGTACAATAAAGAATAAAATGCAGGGGCAAACAGTTTGGTGTCTATTTTTATTTGCTTTACCCCCACATTGTTTTGGGGCATTTTATTGGCAGCAGTGCTTCCTTTAAAAAAAAAAAAAAAGTCAAAATCTCCACATGGGGCCAGAGAATAGTTCAGTGGTTAAGTGTGTTCTGTGGAGGACCTGAGTTCAGTCCTCAGCACCCACGTCATCCTGCTTACCCCTGCCTGTAACTGTAGCTCTGGGGGGGGGGGGGGGGAATACAGTGCCTCTGTGGGTACTTGCATTCATGTGTAACCCCAAATATAAAACTCAGTTATTAAAACAGTCTGGACATAGAGTATAGATTGTTTAAATATTCCAGATTCTATTTTTTTGCCTAAACATTGTGTACCCTTTATTGGCGGTCTCACAACACTGTTATTTTTAAGTAGAAGCAAAGTGCTACTTAGGTATAGCTCCAGGGTATAGGAGACTATTCCTATTAACAATGTAATTGGAAAGATACTATATATACATAGTTTATGTAGTGTACCTTTAAATTGCATGGTTAACATTAAATAATTCCATTGCATTATGTTTGTAACACTGAAGATAAAGATTTCAGGCTCTGAAGATAAGCCTCTTGCATCATAGTTACAGTTATGACTTTGATTATCTGGCAAGCTATTTAGTTTCTTCAATGTGTAATATAGGAATAATTATATTTAACTCTAAGAATGATGATAATGATCAAATGGGGCACAAAGAAAATTTTTTAGATTTGTTGGCACTTAGAGCTGAATAAAAATTGGCTATTATTTTGAAGAAAATGTACGTTAATTTAAAGGGTAGTTGTGGTTGAGTTTTGTAGTTTGTCTGGAGAACTTAAAGAGTAATTAACAATTTTTTTTTTTAAATTTGTTGATGCTTAAGATCTAGAAATCCCCTAAAGTTTTATTTCTAGTTCCTTTGCCACCTCCCTATTTTCACTATTTCTTATTGTCACATAATTCAGCAAATTATTTCTAAGGCAAATTTGATGTATTATCTATCCATAAGGATGCATCTTATTTATATTCTGTCTATATAATGTATTTTATATATATTTGTATTCCATTCTGTTTTAGTTAATAAATTTTGTTGTTGTTGCTTTTCCAGAAGACGCTGGCTGTCCTGGAACTGAATTTGTAGACCAGGGTGACCTTGAACTCACAGAGATTTGCCTACCTCTGCCTCCCAGGTACTGGGATTTATGGGCATGTGCCACCACTCCCAGCTCTAAAATGACTGTCTTTTGCAAAAGGAAAGGTAGACATTTATATGCGATTTGTTTCTTCAAGTATTTTGAAAACATGGATGGGGGAGCAGTCAGACTGGATGATACAAACCTTTATTTTATGAAGTCTGAAATGTATTAATTCTTCTGTGTGTTTTTCCTCTCCCCTTCCCTCAATTATTTGTTACCCACTTAGCATTCATTTGATTTTGTGGCTATGGAACCATAGTACTTATTCTTAAACAATTCTTAATCAACAAGGAAGGAAGAGTAGTGCCAACTGGGTATTTACCATGGGAGTATTACAAACAATGTTTGAAGCTAATTGGGCATATACTTTCTCCCTATACATTTAGAAGAATTTCAGATTGTAGAAGAAAAAGAGAAGGTTTGAGAAATTCAGAGGCTGTATTACCCATTTGCTTGGTTTGAGGTCACAGGGAGGATACATTTGAAAGTGAGTCTTGTCAGAGACTGCTTTGGAAATCTGCAAGATTTTTACAAAGTGATCATACTTTCTTGTGTGAGTGCCTATGTTCATTCTTTTTCAGGATCAGTCCATCTTCTCAGAACTAGTTGAATATATTAATTTAGCACTGGGAGAACACTAAATAAAACAACATGAAATAAAGAATGAGCCGAACCTAATGGGAAGCATTTGTGTTCCCTGTAGGGATGTAGCTTTTATTTTAGACAAGATTGGATGAGCTGGGTACTAGGCCTATAAATTCAGGTTACTTTTTAAATTAATATTTTGAAGTTTCTGACCTACTCTTTAGAACTAATTAAGTTTAAAAAATATATTGCAGAAAATAAGTTACTAATTTTCATATTGATGAGGGCTGAAAAATGATGGGTTTAGAATTCATAAAGGGACCACAAAATTGTATTTATTTAATTAATTAGTTAATTAATTTTTGAAGTTCAGGTTGGCCTCCTCAGACATTCCTGCTTTAGCTTCCACAGTTCTGGCATTGTAGATGTAGCCACCATGCGCATTGAGAAATTACACTTAATTATGTTTGCGTGTTCACTTTGGTTTCTTGTTTCATGGAAGGAACTCAGATTCACTTGCTTAGATGATTAGTCTTAAATTTTAAAAGAATTAGAACCCCAAAGACATCATATCTTAATTTTCTCTTCTAGATTTCTTGACCTACAGAATGCTCCGATACCCATATTTTTGCAGAACGTATAATATACTGTTTTCATACTTTGTGGATTCTGGTGCATTTAATTTGGATGTCTGTTTCCACACAATCCACACTACAGCAGCAATGCATGCTGAATATAAAGCCTCAGAAGAGACAGCTCTGTGTGGCACTCAGGAGGTACATAGATCTGAAGAGAAAGATTCTGAAGCCATGGCTAAATTACATATCCCAGTAATGGTGGATGAAGTTGTTCATTGCTTGACACCACAAAAGGGACAGGTGAGTTGATGTTCTAATTTAAACTTTTTATTGAGTTGTAATTCATCTATCATAAATTCACCTTTTAAAGGTACATGAATGAATGTTTTTTAGTTTGTGCTTACATTCTTTTACTTGATGTGTTTTAAAGATTACCCATGTTGTAGCATGTGCTTTTTTACTTTATCCCTGTGTGTGTATGTATGTATGTATGTATGTATATGTGTGTGTATGTATGCAAGCATGCATGTGGCTTTCTGCATCAAATCTAGAGTGATGTGCACGTTCAGCAGTGCTCTCTCACTGAGCTACAGCCACAGGCCTGCCTTGTTCTTCTTTGACTACAGGCTTTTCCATGGTATAGGGATACTATGTTTTGTTTAGCCATTGGTCTTTGACTGTGCTTCTGTTATTAACTCTTTTGTGGTTATTGTTGGTGTAAGTTTTATGAACACCAGATTTTGCGTTGATGTGTAATTTCAATTCTCTTATTTGTATACTCATAGATAGACCGCTCTGTTCTCATGATTGGCAGTTTAGAAAATCTGAGAAATTATTTACTTGAGTTGATTAGTTTTATCAAATCATAGCTGTCTGACTAGTTTACATATGCTGAGAGGTTGATTTTGGAAACTCAATTCCAGAACAGTTTTTTGGGAATTTTATTATCTTTATAGTGGTTATTAGAGACAAAATGGGCATCTAAAGTTCTGTTCCTGTTTTCTTAGCTCTAAATGTCCAATACCCATCTTTGTTACTCAAAAACATCCAGAGATTCAAACCAATTGTGTATTTCTATCATGAAATATCTAAAGCTTAGTAATTTGTAAAGAAATGAGATTTGTGTGGCTCAGTCTTGGAGACTGAACATTCAAATACATTGGCAATTGCTATAGTGGGGACTTCCTTGTCTGTATTACATGGTGGTACATAGCACTATCGAGGTTAGCTGTAGGAGAGAAAGAGAGACTGAATTGTGAAATGGGAGCTAGACCATGAGGACAGGCCAGTCTTACTCATTTATAGTAAGTCTCATGGAAGAAGTTCATCATTTCCTTCTGAGAGCAGTGGTGCCTTAGTGACCCTAATGTTCCTATTAGGACAGGCTGTGAAACAGTAAAGACCTCTCAACATTACTAGACCAGAGAACATGCTCCCAACATATGAATCCTTGGGCAGTAAATTAGATATTTAGTATTCTCTCTCTCTCTTTCTGTGTCTATGTGTGTATGAATATATAATAATGGCATCATTTTGCAGAAGATATGTTTCAAGAATCTATGTATGATTGGAATGATGGATAGTGTGAAATAATATGTAATATATAACAATATGATATATAATATATAGCATATAACATATACAATATATAACATCTGTAATAATATATATAGCATTTGATAAGTAATAATTCTTACTATAGACCTTGGCACCTTAAGCAGTCAATTATATTCTTTCCCTTTAAGTCATGATTTCTTACCCTTTCACTTATTTTTTTAAAAGTTTTTATTGGATATTTTATTTATTTATATTTCAGATGTTATCCCTTTCGCCATTCCCTGCCCCGCCCCCCCACTTTTTTTTAACTTCTCTTTGGTATGTCTGAGTTGCCAGCATCACAATTCTTGAATTTAGTGGCCATTATTTAGTATATCACATGTTTCTTAATCCCAAGCAGCACAGATAAAGAAGGCAGCTGATAAACATTTGACAATACATAGCCTATATAAAATGGAAACACTGGACATGTCTTAGATGGGATGAGAAGAATTGGCTAGCATGGGGTTTTCTCATTCTATTTAATGGCTGGATAATTTAAAACTTATTAATTATGACATCTGGAAAAACTCTGTGACTGAAGTTATAGAAAGTGACATGGCAGATAGGGAATAGTGGTGTGTGTATGTATGTCTGTGTGTGTCTCTGTACGCGTGTCTGTGTGTAGTATGTCTGTCTGGAGTATGTGCATGTAGAGTAGGTGTGATGATTTTTATGTGCTCTGCCCACAGAGTGGCACTATTATAAGGTGTGGCCTTGTTGGAGTAGGTGTGTCACCACTGTGGGCATGGGCTAGAAGACTCTTATCCTAGCTGCTTAGAAGTCAGTCTTCCAGTAAATTTTATATATATAAAATTTATATATATATATATACATATATATAATTATATATTTACTATATATCATATTATATATATTAATATATATAAAATTTTGGAGTTAGTTCTCTTTTTTTCAAGTAATTCCTAAGGTTGAACATGGTGACTTACACAGTTAATTCCAGCATGTGGGAGGTAAAGCCATGTGGGTCTCTGTGAGTTTGAGGCCAGGCCAGTAATAACAATAATAATGAAGAAAAATATCACATGTAGCTGCTTCCAGTATATGGGAGACATGTTGATTATTGGTTAAGAGCAAGGATTCTAGAATTATATCTAGCTTGAACAATTCATCTATATACATACTGAATTCTTCCATTATGGAGTTTTTTTCCTAGAGATTTCTACAAGGTGGATCAAGTAAACTAGAGCTATTGGATGTTGCTCATCATATATTTGTTTTATCATAAAAG
This sequence comes from Arvicanthis niloticus, assembly GCF_011762505.2. NCBI lineage: Eukaryota > Metazoa > Chordata > Mammalia > Rodentia > Muridae > Arvicanthis > Arvicanthis niloticus. The sequence goes on along the minus strand of NC_047659.1, from coordinate 81,314,186 downwards.
TATTTTTTATCTCATCTCAAGTAATATATAACTATCTTAGTCTACCTGGCATTCTCAGAAGAGTCGTTGTGTGTAAAGTCTTTAGCTGAATCCTATAACTCAGAATCAACTCTAAATACATGTAGTTGTACATATAAGTACGTTCACAAAGGCTGGAACTTTCTGTTGAATAAAACTTCATTGAATGAAATTTTCTTTATTTCCTCTAGAGATTGATAATGGAAAGATAACAAAACCCATGTTAAGGTACAGTTTATGAAGCATCTTAGCCAAAGGGATGGGATATGATTCTAAATATATTTAAAGAATATTGAAATATATGTGTTGTCTTTTATGCAACATACACATAAAAGAAAGTATAAGGTGGCACTGTGTGTGAGTGGCTTCTAATTGATTTCTGGACCTCAACAATGAAAGCACATTTTGTCAATTTGCTCAACTGTCCTGGGAGTACCTAACATTTATTTTGTACTTACTTACAGAGTTCTGACTCCGCTAGTAAATCAGTACTATATTTGCCTTTTTTTTTCTGAAACCAAAAGGAAGAAACGTAGTTGATTCTACAACCTGACCCACGTTATTGTTCATTCTGTTCAGGTTCATGGGAATAATGTAATCCTGGTTGATTTTGATATTTCCACTCTCCTGATTTCAGTCTGATATTCCAGGAACTTTTAATAGAAAGTTTAATTTTATGAATGTTATTTCTGAAAAATTTCATGTTAGGCACACATAGAAATAATGTTATTTTTACCTTTTGAGCTGTCTGGCAGGCAGCTTTATTCACTATTCCCTTAATCCTCAAGTAATAAAGAAGTGGTGACAGGCCTTGGACAGGAAAGGTCTTCATTTCATCCAGAATCTATTATTTGCTCCTCTCCTTCCTGTACCTTCTCCCCCGATCATTTCACTTTGAAAACTGTGAGTCATGCATTCGCTTGTACCTTGCACCTACTTAATTATTATTTCCCACACCTCTTTCAATGGCGAATTTAGAGATGAAACTTTTGATTGTAACAGGAACTAATGAAAGCATTTTGTTTTAAGTGAAGTCGAGGGGAATGTCAGTTATTCATTTATCTAATGTTTAGAAGGTACTGACCCTAAGAAATGAGTGATTTTAGAAATTTGCTCAGAATTCTAGCTTGTTTTGCAAATATAATGAATACATCTATTAGTTTTAATTTTAAGGAGAGAACTGCTTGTCTTCCACTGCTTAGGTAGTTCAGAATAGCCAAATGAGTTACAGTTTTGTCCAGGTTTTGTTTTGTCTATTTTAATTATTTATCTCTTTGATTCTGAGACTCAATCCCAAGGCATGGTATTCTGTAGGGAAACACTCTCCCCCACTGCTTTTTGTAAGAATATATTAGTGATCTAAGAATATTTTTCTTGTTTCAGAGATGTATTAGTCTAGGCTATATTGATCAATCTTTCATTATTTAAAATCTGGAAATAGTATTGTTTTACCTACTTTATGAGATGATAATAATCTAGAGGTTATTAGGTACTTATAAGTCTGTGTACTAGTAGTGTTGATTTGGTTTGGAAACTTACGGCTTCTGTCAGACTAATAAGTTATAAGGGAAATTGTCTGGGTGAAGAGAAGATAGACTTTTCAAATGCATGTCTGTCTCCAGTAACCTTTCTAGATATAAGTTCCACTTTCTTGTACTGCTAAGCTATGTAATCATCAGAAGATGGACTTAACAGATGGCATCAGCAACCTTATGATCCAATTCCATCTCTAGCTTCTGAGATGATGTCTTGAACACCAAGCTTACTTATATGCTTTGTTTATAAATCATAATACTTTCCTAGTACATTGAGCTCTGGGAAGTCTTGAGTACATGTGTCTTGGTTGCTGTCACATATCCAGTGCCTAGCCCAAGTATTGCTACATATTCATTTTACTAATAATGGTTTACATGGATTGATAAAGGCAAACCGGAGGACAAATGTGACGCAGTAAGAAGAATAGTGTTCCTTCGTGCTAAGATAGCTTCTCTGGCTTTTATAGAATTTCATAGAATTTTTATAGAATTTGTGTGGCACACTTGTCTGACCAAATAACTGGGTGAAATCTGGAGAGGAAGCAGAAACAAGGTCACTTAGACTGACAAGAACAGGATATGATGATCCACTAAGAATACAAGGTTAGTTTATAAATATTTCACGATTTCAAGTATCTATTTAAGATTATAAAATTTGATGGCAATTTTTATAATTCCTGGATTTGCTAAAGTTATGGTACTACTTGTACTGTATGGTTTAGTTATATACTGAAATTTTCATTTCATTGATAATGTACATGTATGCATGCATGCGTGACCACAGTACTAAACACTAGACTGTTCTGTTCTGACTGTCAACCACTATGCCATTCAGATGAACCCCTAGAATCCTCCAATAATTGTTTACTAAATTTGCATTCCTCTTCTTGTAGTATGTTTAAAATTACTTGCAATCTTTTACTTGAGGATCCTCTACCTTAAATGAAAAATAAACATCAAAGAGAAAAATGCCAAGTTGGTTTTTCTTCTTCAAGTACTGAGGGGTTATGACAACAACAAGGAGCTTGTGTTGTTTGACCCTGGTTTCTTAGAGTTACTCATTCTTAGAGGACAAGGACAGTGGTGCAGCCTGGCTGCTGACTGCACTTCTGCTACATTTTGGATAGAACAACTATCAGGAGTTAGTGATTTTATTCTCTGTCTGTTGTCTCTGTCTCTGTCTCTGTCTCTGTCTCTGTCTCTGTCTCTCTCTCTCTCTCTCTCTCTCTCTCTCTCTCTCTGTATGTCTCTCTCTCTGTAAGTGTAGCTTCTCTAGGGCATTTTTTCTTATTGCATCTACCTTTCAAGAATGTTTTTGTCTTATTAAAAATATCATGTAGCACATTAAGTGGCTATTGTATTGAATTATTTTCTGAATGTGAGTACTGCTTATGCTGTGCAGGTAGATGTTTATCTCCTGGCTCTAGGAGTAGAGGTTAGCTGTGACCTTCTAAGAGCAGCTCTGATTTCTGAGGTTGTAGATATCTGTGCTGTCCCTGCTCCTATTCCAAGCTGACAACCTGATGTCATGACGTGTACAGTTGTCTGTACTTCTCAGGGTTTATACCTACTGTAATCCACATGTTCCACACAGTAATGCTTTCTCAGTCTGGCCATTCACTTGCTTTTCCCCGTGTCCTTTGTGGAATAGCTTGATCATATTTCAAAGTGTAGGATTGTTACTGTCTTAGTCAGAGTTTCTATTCCTGCACAAAACATCATGACCAAGAAGCAAGTTGGAGAGGAAAGGGTTTATTCAGCTTACACTTCCACATTGCTGTTCATCACCAAAGGAAGTCAGGAGAGGAACACACACAGGGTATAGGAACTTGGAGGCAGGAGCTGATGCAGAAGCTATGGAGGAATGCTGCTTACTGGCTTGCTTCCACTGGCTTGCTCAGCTTGCTTTCTTATAGAACCCAGGACTACCAGCCCAGGGATGGCACCATCCACAATGGGCTCTCCCACCCTTGATCACTAATTGAGAAAATGCCTTACAGCTGGATCTCATGGAGGCAGTTCCTTAAGAAAGGCTCCTTTCTCTGTGATTACTCCAGCTTGTGTCAGGTTGACACACAAAACCAGCCAGTACAGTTAATTTAACCTTTCCCAAGTGTCTTGGAAAAGCTAGTCACTGTCTTCCCTCCCTCCCTCCCTCCTTTCCTCCCTCCCTCCCTTCCTCCCTCCCTCCTTTCCTTCTTCTCTCCTTTCCTTCCTCCTTTCCTCCTCTCCAGTCCTTTCTCCCTCATTCATTCCCTCCTCTCTCTCTCCTTCTCCCTCCTCTCCCCCTATCTCTGTCTCTCTCTCTCCAAATATGGTATTGCTATATATACACCAGACTGGTCTCCAACTGTAGTTTAGGCTGGTATTGAGATATTCTTTCTGACATATTCTCCTGAAATTATAGGCATTAGCCTCCTCTTAGAACCTTTCCTATTTCAAAGTGAAGAAATGCTTTATGTTATATAATATTTATATATATTATATAATATATATAAATAATATATAAAAATATATAATATATATTTTTTAATATATATAATAATATATTATTATTATATATATAATATATATAAATAATATATATATAAAAAGCCCATTTAAATCAAAGACAATGTCTTTTATTGCATTCCTAGTGCCTATAGGGTGCCTAACTTATTGTAGGATGGTAATCCATGTTTAAGTATAGTTGTACTAGTAGTTTATGATTTTGATTTAACTTAATTGGCTTTCTTGTTTATACATTAGGATCTGAAGAATTGCAATCATTGGGCTTCATGTTACACAATAATTCCTTCCTTAATTTGTTCAATAAATTTGTGAAGAACTTGCTTTGGTTTTTTTGATACTACATTCTAAAAAGTCTTTAAAATAGTGTTCACCTTGGACAGCAGGTGCAGCTCTGTCATAGAGCAGCTGGGCTGTGTCTGCAAGTTCTCAGCAGTCAGTCATGAGCCTACTCTACTGTAGTTAACAATGGTCCACTCTACTTGAGGATAGCAGTATAGTTAAATAGAAGATTTCTAAAGCAAATTATCCTTTTGTAATAAGCACTGTTCTCTCCACATTGTTTTGTAGGTTCTAGAAATAGATGGTTGTTTTTCATTAGTTTTGAAAATACAAATAAAATGAATTGTTTCATTAATTTTACTTTTATGAGTTTTATGTTATTTTGCATATTTATTCTATGAATGTTTTTTCCCTCTTTTTATTGGATATTTTATTTACATTTCAGATGCCATCCCCTTTCCCCTCCCTAGAAAACCCCTATCCCATGCCCCCTTTTCCTTTTTGCTTTTATACAATTTTTAAAAAAAATGTTAGTCAAAGGCTTTATAAGTTTGGTAATGCTCAATCAGAAGTGTAACCCACTACCCAACCTAGATATATCAACTATCTTTGACTGGTGGAGGCACGTGAACATCTGTCTCCATGTCTCTCCCCCCCCTTCTCTCTCTCATCACCTAGCTTCTCCTCTCCTTCTTCAAATTAAGCAAAAAATTAAGCAAAAAATACCTCACTGGTGTGCCTTCTACTTTTGTATTTTAGTCAATCCAGATGTAGTCCAGTTGACAATCAAAAGTAACTTAAAATTAAAGCTCATTTAGAGTTTACACAATGACAATATGATGGTTTACAATTATTTATTTATTTTTTTTTACCAGTTAACGTAAAATAACATCTATAATTTAATCCTTAAATATCAATGAATAATGATCCTTTGAATTTAGCAATTACTGTTTAGCTACAACAGCAAAGGCATGGGCAATGATAAAAGGAATTTAATTGATCATTTGGATCTGATTAAGATTATAATTTTTTTTCCATGAAAGACACTGCCAAGAAATGAAAGCAAAGCCATAGATTAGGGCAAAGTGTAAAAGATACCTATACTAAAAGACTGTTCTCTAAATACGCAAGATACCCTTACAACTTAGCAAGGGACCAGTGTAAGAGGTTAAGTGTGCATCTCATCAAAGTAACCATAGATGACAAATGAACCTGTGGACTGATTTTCCCAGGCCGTATGCCATCAGGTAAAAGCAGAATGAAACAGTAGTGAGACTCCACTGTGGATGAGCATTTGAAGTGCTAACTGCTGCCAGGATGTGGAATAGCAGGAGCTCCAGTGCTTTGGAAAGGCACAAAGACAGTCAGAGTGGAAGAGAGTTGGGCAGTTTCTTACAAATTCAATCCTACACTTGCTCTATAATTCAGTGGTCAGCCACTCTTACTGGTATTTTTCTCAAAGAATAAAAGACATGGCTACATAGAAATCTGCACAATGATGTTTGTAGCTTTATCCATAATTGACAAAAATTGTGAGGAACAAAGATATCCATAAGTAAGGTATGGAGTATACTCTGCTAAATCTAGACAATGTAATATTATTCAGTGCTAAAAGTAATTGTGTTGTAATGAAGAGAAGAAGCTCAAGTTCATGTTACTCCGTATGGGAACCAATTAGAAAACATTAGGTAATCCTAATGTAAACTGTGGCTTTTATGTGATAAAGAGGTGTCAGATAAGTTCATCAGTTACAATGAATTTACTACTCTGTGACTGCTATTGAGGGTAGCTGTACATTATGGGAAGAGAGAATGTATCCTTTCCTCTTAATTTTGCTATGAATACAAAATTGCTTTAAAATAAAATTTGTTTAAAAATAACTAGTGCAAACAGAATAAAAGATAAATAGTGAGAAAAGTGATATTCCTCTATTTAAAAGTCAGTTGTATGTACTGAATTTTAATTATTTAAGGACCGTTCTGTTTCAGTAGTGATTTTATAAGAAAATAGAAGTCTGTTTTATATGGAAAGCCCATAGAAATGAAGAAACAAGTGAGGTTGTTCTGTTCACGGATGCTCGTATGATTCATCCTGGAGACTGGTTACTGTCTATGTAGGTCAGTGCTAGATGCTGATCAATAGTCTAATCATAGCTCCTGCATGAGGCGAGGTCCAATGGTCCTCTCCTCACTGTTCTGAGTTCCATATTGTTTTTGTGAAGAGTGGTAGGAAGTGTACCTTGACCTTTTGAGTTTTCATAATTCTACTTTTTTCTACTGCCTTCTCATAACAAAACCACTGGGCTTTAAGTAGCATACGTAAACTGTTATTTTATAATGAACAAAGCTACAGAGTCTTACAGTGACTCATCTTGTATTGTTCCCTGGACCCTCTTAGTCTTTTTTCTTTTGTGATTGAGTGGTAGTGACTTTCTCCTTTAGGTGAAACAAATGCCATGCATTTAAAGATTTTTGTTTTGCTTGCTGAATGTTGTTTAAGAAAGTATGCACATTCATTTTTGTAGCTACTTATTATCTTCCATTCATAAAACTGTTTGTTTGGCTTAGGTAGTTGTCAATATTTGAAAAGTTATTGCATGTTATGTTTATTTAAGCATTTATTTTATATGTGTTCTGATTGTTTGCTCTGTGGCTTTTATATTTTATATATCTTTGATTAAATTTCTAGGCAAAATGATTTTATACATTTTTTATCCATAGTATAAACTGTGGATATTGAACATATTCATAAAAATGGAACATTTTCCACTCGAGGCCAATATATACTGTGAAGACTATTCTTACTAATAGTATAGTGTCATATAAGATGTTACTATTGGCCAGGCAGTGGTGGCGCACGCTTTTAATCTTAGCACTTGGGAGGCAGAGGCAGAGGCAGGGGGATTTCTGAGTTTGAGACCAGCCTGGTCTACAGAGTGAGTTCAAGGACAGCCAAGGTTACACAGAGAAACCCTGTCTTGAAAAAACAAAAAACAAAACAAAACAAAAAGATGTTACTATTGCAAAGCACATTCATAATATTATTGACTGTACTTTTCATTAGCACTAATTGCAGAAGTAACAGCAAAAAGTATTATGTGAATTGTAGAAAGGAGAACAACAATCTTCTGTACTTCTGTTTTTTCGAACTATATAGTAGTATGTGGTATCAGTTGGATTTCAGTACTTGGATATGATGACATAGTATGCCTTTTTATTCCAACTATGAATAAATGTTAGCCTATAATATCTCTAAGGTCTGTGTCATGTTCCTATTAATTTAAGACAGCCAATTTGTCCTAATATCTATTGAGAAGACCTTACCAGCCTTCTGATCATGTTAGAATATGGCTGTGCAGTTATTTGATGCCCTTTCACAGCCTTACAGAGAATTCTAGAACTGCTTTACTAGTCAGCTCACTGGATCTCTCAGGGCTTCACTCTAAATTGGTCTCTCATAGGAAAATCTTTTATTTGTAATGATAGATAAGGATGAGAAATTGCATTAAAAGTGTTATATAAAAACCAATATAGTTTACTGTAACAGATTGGGGAATAAAGGTGAAAAGAGTGGTGTGGCCAGGGCCTTTAAAAGGAAGGTTTGAAGGAACAGATTATTAATATTTAGAGAGGAAGCTACTTCATGAACTTCTCTAACCCTCTTTGATTTTTCTTGTACCTGTCTATCATAGTTCTGTGGTTGATTTTACTGTTAGGTTGTTGAACAAATAATGAAGCAATTAAAACTTGATCTTCTATTTCCACTCTTTAAATAAATACTATGAACTTTTAATATTTTTAATTATTCATGTGAAACCAATATTTTATTTTTTAGGAGGAAAATGTGTTTTTTGATCCTAGTTGATCAATGATAAATTAGAATCTTATGGAACAACTGGTAAAACACATGTTTACCTTTTACAAAGTCTGAAGTAAATAAATTAAACAAAATACTTGATTATTTTTATGAGTAAAACTGAATCAACCTCTTCACTGGGATTGATTGATTGATTGATTGATTTAGAGTGCTATATATCCCAGACTGTCATTGCACCCATTGTGTAGCTGAGATAACTTTGAACTGGTGATCTTCCTGCCTTAATCTCTAAAGTGTTGAAACCATAGGTGTGTGCTACCATGCCTGGCTTATGTGGTGCTGCTGGTCATTAACAGAGGGCCTCATGCATGCTAAGCAAATGCTTGCCAATTTATTTAGATCCCTAGCCCACTTCCTAGGGAATTTAAAGCTTAAATGTAGACTGGAAATTTACAGAAGTTAGTAAATATAAGACATGCTTTATATTTTTATTTTAATTACATCCATTAGTAGTAGCTTTTGCTAAAATTAAAGTTTCTTCTAAAGACCTTTCAATTAAAGGCATGATTTGGAGTCATACTATGAATTCAGCAGGGGGCTCTCCTCTATAGATATTGAACACTTAATTCTCCAGTTCAAATATCAATAGTGTTTGGAGTTGGTGCTTCTGGAAGTAATTAGAATGAGATGGAATCAATGATAGCATTACTAGCTTTAGAAGAAAAGAAAGAGACCCTAGCTAGCATGCTTGCTGTGTGTCACTGTGGTCTTGTGAGTACCTCAGGGAAAGGGAAAATTTATTTATATTGCCCTTACTAATTAGTGTGTTTATATAAGCTTTATAATAAACCCTCTTTTTTGTGCAGTTGTTTAAATTTCATTCTAAACCCCAAGACTTTCTGCACTAATTTCATTTATCTAAACCTGTATCTGTAAAGTGATCTTAATTTATTTGAAAGAAGTTTTGCCTTTTTTATCTTATATACATTGATTATTACTACATAGGTCCATCTAATTGTTACCATTATTATTAGAAAATATGACAGATTTATTTTCATAAACACAGACTAATGGAATTGCTCAGGGAGTTCATTCAGTCTGCTGCCTTCTTACATAGATCCTATCTGTGGTCCATTATTTGAATTTTGGTGTATTTCTTTTTTATGAACTTCTTCCTGCATTGCCTTGGGCTAATACTCATCCTGTTAGCTCATCACTTGTCCTGGGTTTTGCCTGAATTTAGTGACTAAGAAGACTTATATTATGAATGAGATTTCTTAATTATATCTTTTTGTTACCTACTGGGTGAATAATATATCATACTTAATAGGGAAGAAGGAACGATTTTCTTGCATGTCAACTTCTCGTGAATGCTTTATGTGACTTTTCTTATGTTATAGTTTTAACTGTGGCAGAAAACCTTGCTTTTATATTTTTATATTAATGGAATTGCAAAGATTAGATTTAAAAAATCTATTGAGTGAAAATATAGTGAACCCATTTTCTCTGTAGATGAATGTGTGCTACTCTTAATTACTATTTTGATATGTTCTGGTAGGATTCACATGTTGGAAGGTTAGATGCACCCACCAGAGGTAGTAGAAAAGAAAGGTTAATAGGAAATGGAGGTTGTGGCTTTGTTTGGAAATAGTCCTTTGGGGCTATTCTAATCTTTGTTGTCAGCACTCCAGTCCTCTAACAAAACACCAACCCAAATCAGCAGCTGCAGTCCATTTGGCAATCACTACTAAGCTGTGAGGCTTCACCAATTGGTGTGATTCTGAGGAAGTAGTCAGTAGCTGCCAGAATATCATGAGAAGTTCTTTGGTGAGTTACTCTCTAAGATGTCATAACAGAAGTCACTACAAGTGAAGATCAGCAACATGATGTAAGGTGAACCAATACAGGAGCATTGGCAGAGAAGACTAGTAAGGCAGAGCAAGGAGGGACAGGATGAACCAATGCCAGCACCTCCTCCCATTGTCTGTGGGGTCTTAATTTATATTCTTTCTAAACATCTGCATTCTTTCATATGTCTGCTTCAGCAAAATATCATCTCAACTGTGTCTGCTTTAGCAAAACATCATATGATATAATTGAGTTTTCAAAGAAACCAGAAATCTTTACTTCATTTGTGAATGACTTTTTTTTTTTTTATTATTTTGAGGACTTGGTATTTTATTAATATACATTTTATGAAAAGGCGTGATGTATAATAGAAATGGTCATATGGCTTGGTCTTTATCCCTGTACTTCTATTGCTGATATAACCTTTAAAAATGTTATTTCATTTGTGCATTCTTCAGTTTTTTAATATGGAAAATGAAAACTTTGGAATCATATCCTTTTTTTGTTTTCTTTTTTCCCTTTTTTCCATTTTTTATTGGATATTTTATTTACACTTCAGATGCCATCCCCTTTCCCCATTCCCCCCCCTTAGAAAACCCCTATCCCATACCCCTTTTCCTTTTTGCACGTATACATTTTTTTAACAATGTTAATCAAAGGCTTTATAAGTTTGGTAATGCTCAATCAGAGGTGTAACCCACTACCCAACCTAGATATATCAACTATCTTTGACTGGTGGAGATACATGAATGTCTGCCTCCCTGTCTCCCCCCTCTTTCTCTCTTTCATCACCTAGCTTCTCCTCTCCTTCTCCTCCTCTTCTTACTCCTTCTCTTCCTCTCAGTACTCCTCCCACCTTAGCTCCTCCTACATATCACCCTTCCTGTTAAAATGAAACTTTTCTCTCAAAATACAATTAGAGCATAATTATGCCAATTTGTACCAGTGAGGTACAAGATCAGCTGACATTCATCCTAAAACCAAGGAAAAAGCCAGGTTCAGAACTAAGTGTTTTAGTTAGGATAGATGACAGAGGTTCTGGTTAGTCAACAGAATCGTATCCTTCTTAAAGGTCTTTAGAATGACAACAGATTATTTGTAAGTTTTCAGTAGATCTTATAAATGGTCTGAATATCTTTCCTGAAACACTTTCTACTTGTGTGTGTGTGTGTGTGTTGGGGAACAGACTTTGTCTTCTGGTTCGTTAAGACCATTGTGCAACAGCATCAGAAGATGCACTGTCTGTGATAAAGTGAGTCCATGGTGCATTCTTTGTATTGCTTTGAATTGGCTGCTCTCTCTGGAAGACTATGTACTTATATTACTAAGTTTGTACATGTACCATCCTATTCTTCCAGGACTTTTGACTGAGTACATTTTATTCCATTGAGTTGACTCTCTGGAGGCCTTATTGACTTTAATTTGTAATCAGGAGTATGCCAAAAATGGAAATATTCTTGAAGGCACAAACTCCCATCTAGTATTTTGATTATCACTAAATATCATTAGGTTTTTATTGCATTTAATTTAGAGAGACATTCATGGATGAATGTATGTGTGGCCCTTTCCTCACTGTATAGTTAGTGAAAGCTCAGTAACAGCTGACTCATTTTGTTACTTAACTCATATTCTTGCAGTAGCAGTTATCCAGTCAACTCCAGATTCTTGGAGGGACTTATATTTTTATCTATTTATTTTTTGCTGTTGCTCTTTTTTTGTTTTTGTCTTTTCCTTTGCAGCCAGGAGGAAACTTTGAAGAGTTTAAAGGTAAGGAATGAATGACCTGGTTAAATATCCATTTTTATATACTATGTATATAGCAGAAGTTGGTTCTATTTTTCTATCCTTTTCTTTTCTGGATTCAAACTCAGTCATCAGGTAGACAGGCTTGATGGAATGTACCATTCCCATCTGAGCCATTTCACTTGCTTGTGACTTGAAGTTTTGAAATGAAGAGATGCTCTTGGTAGATATTTGTCTGACAAGCACAGTGGTTACCTTTAAAATTCATGAGGATCTCATGATAACCCATAAACATCTATCATCATTATAGGTGAATTAGATGCATTTCACACTATGACTGATGCTGCTTGACTTCCGACTTAATTGTTTCTGCTTCATCAACAGAGACTCCAACTCAGAGAGAATTTTGGTCACTTACTTTATGGCTGTGCATTTGTGCTCTCCATGGTTTCCAGCACTCTTTTTATCTCATCTATTAAGCACCAGTGGCATTCTCAGATTCTTTCATTACACACAGTCCAAACACATTTCCCTAATGTCCCCATTGAGCTTTTCTGAGAAAGATAAAGGAAGGTACAATATGCTGTCTGAGTTAGAACTACGGGGTAAGGGCTGTATTTTGCAGTGATTCATGTGATAGGAATGTAAGGCTGAGAATCATATGGCAACCATATTTCCAGGAAGACTCCTAAATATAAAAGGAGTCTACAGTTGCATAAAATGAGCATGGCAGAAGGGAGGAAGAGTTTCTTCCCGTCAGCTACTTGTCCACATTGCCCTTGTGCTCAGTTACCTTTCTGCAAGGTACCTGGTTTCCTGTTTATGGTACAAATTAGTGGCTTAATTGAGAATCCTTGATTAGATTTGGTAAACAGTATAATTTCTGAATAAATTTTCACTAATTAGCCTGTCTTTTCTTTCTATACTTCCAGGCATTTATCCTTCATTTAAATTCAGGCACAAAAACCTACCATTTCCCATGCAAATGTTTATTTCTCTTTTTTCTTGCTAAAAATAAATCTTTCTCATAAGTACATAATCATTGCATTTTTATGTTTGTTCATAAGCAAAATTAAGTATGCTGATCCCAGTGAAGTCAGCAAAGATGATCATGCCATTTTAAAATTTTTTTAAACATGTTTAAAAATTAAGATTTTATTATACTTGTGTGTGTGCACCCATGTGCTCATATGCCATGGTATGTATGTGGGCGGACAACTTTGTGGAATCAGTCACTTCTCCCCTTTCACCTTCATTTGGATTTCAACGATTAACTCAGGCTTCTCTACTTTAATGATAAGGGATTTGGCTGCAGAGCATCCTACTAGCCTCATACATAAAACGTTTAATAGATTCATCATTGGCTAATTCAAAAAAAAATTTGTTGTTTTGAAAGATTGTCTCAGTGGTACCAGTTTACATCATGTTACCTGAAGCAATCAGAAAGATCATCTTCAAAAGATAAATGCTATAAAATGTAGCCTAGTGGGACTAAATATTTAAATTAGGTGGCTTCTATAATATGGAACATGATACTTGATGTCAAAGAACAATAAAAGAAGTGTTCATTTATGTACATATTTAAAAAGGTCTCTCTTTTTGGCTTCATTTATAAAATAAAATGTATAATAAAGATCGGTATTTCCTAAAGTGTGCAGGCTCTGTGAAGTATATTTTGTCTTAGTCTCTTTCTTAGAAGAAATACCTCCACCATAGAAATCATTGAAGCATTGTTATGCTTCTTGGATCTCCTAGTAGAGAATTCGGAGTTGTTAAAATTAAACCTCTATTTTATTCTGTAAAGGTCATAGCGAAAGATATGGTCTTGAAATAGAACACTGTAATACTGGTCACATAACTCATTTAAATTGTTCTGTGTAATTATATCACAATTATATGCATGGGTGGTATATCTTATTAAGTTACTTTTCTTCTATATTAAGATGTATATTATTATGTGAGAAAAATTACACATCTCACAAAATCCAATTTATTCTTGTTCTTTACATTAGAACATTACCCTGTGTTAAATAACTAGAAAATACCATTTTCTTTTATCAAATTCTTAAAAATTAATCAATTATATCAATTGTATTAATTGATATAATCATGTTAGTTAATTAATTGTAATGCTTTCCCCCCTTGCTGTTTCCCTTGTTCAAAGTCAGTTCTCATGCATGCTAAGCAAAGGTTTTTTTTTTTTTTTAATATTCGATATTTTATTTCTTTACATTTCAGATGCCATTCCCCACCCATTAATCCCCTATCCCATCCCTCGTCCTCCTTTTTTGCATTTATACTGTTTAAATTACATACAAGTATTAAAGTCAGTCCTAGGTTAAGGAACTAGCAGTACACTAGAAAGCAAAGGTTTTTTATTGGAGCTATATCTTTACTGGCTCAGCTGCCCTTAAATTCATCTAGTGGGAGGTTGTCCTGTGAGAGTTTCATAAATTACAATTGAATTTTCCTGGGATCTGAGTAGTTACTTTGGTGCTGTATATGGAACATTTCAGTGTTTCCTTTAATCTCTGATACATGACTTGGTTGTTCTTAAGGGGATCCTGAAAACTTCTGTCAGAGCTTAAGAACTTGTATATTGTGCTGATAAGATGGCACAGTGGCCATTAGTTTTCCTATGGCCTCCACACATGTACAGTGACACGTGTCACTCAACACCTTATCATACATGTAAAGACACAGAAATACATAAAAATAAATAGATGATAGACAGGTGGTTAGAGAGATAGAACTTCCACTCTGTCTCTTTGCTGAATATATATATATATATATATATATATATATATATATATATATATTAACCTGTTTAGATCTGCTTGGACTGGAAGCTCTGCATTAATATTTATCCATAAGGGTTGTCACTCTTGAGAGGCTGCATTCTTAACACAGTGCTCATCTTCTTATTTGAATAAGACTTACTCAGTTAATAATGTATATAGAACTTAATTACGGTTTCTAAGTCCTACCAAATAAAATAATTGAATTGGTGATAAATTTAAAAACATGTCATAAAGAATGCATAATCACTGGGGACATTGCTTAAAATTAATCTATAAAACCAAACTTATGATGTGAGAATATACCAATTTTGTAGCTTTCTCTTTTAAAGACTTTTTTATCATATTTAGGATATCTCTTGAAGTAGCTGGACTTGAAGTGGTGTTTGAATGGTACAAAGTAGCTCCAGATTGGTGTAGAAAAAAATGCCTTAAGTGGCAGGAAATGGGGTGCCCTGGACTTGGGGGTAGGTGTTATGATTCAGGTACAAAATTATAAGGCCATTTCCAGCTCACTGTAGTCACTTAAGTCCAGGTCCTAGAGTTTATTATTAGGGAGCTATTTTGAAAATGTGACAGTTTGGATTGTAATAGTGTAAGTTTGTTATGAGATTGGAAAATTTGGAAGCTTGTAAAATTTTTTTTCTCAACACATGATTGGTGTTCTGCAGGAATATATTTCTTGATTTCCTTTTTTCCCACTGTTACATTTGTATGTTTCCTTCCTATATTGAATTGGGTCAAACAGTGTAATTAATTAAATATTTGTGTAAATAATATAGGATTTTGATGAATGAATCAAGATTTCTGTGCTGTTTCTCAGATTGCATACTGTGAGGAGAATAGCTGCCATGTCACTAGGATCTTGGGACTCTGGGGAAAGGCCTCTGGTATATGATTTGTTAGCTTCTTTTTTTGTATTTCTGATGACGAACCATCTTGGACCTGGAGGGACTTGTGGAATTCTAGTTGAATGCTCTACCACTGAGTTGTGTCTTCAGTAATATAGAGTAGAGAGTTCCTCCTAACACTGCATCTGCCATCCATGGGGAATGTCGATTTTCTTTTCTTTTCTTTTCTTTTTTTTTTTTTTTTTTTTTTTCATTTCAATAGAACTACATGAATATAGCTGTAGCCCATACTGACTGCAACTGTGTGATAGTCACATGTTAAAATCACCTAATTAACCTTCCTCCAAGTTTCTAATTCACACAAATGCTGAAATAATAACATCTTTCTTAATTTTAATATGTAAGTCTTTAAGTATAGAAAAGTAATACATAGTCAATTTGAAGTAAAATTTCAACTGTAATGACTATAATAAAAGAATGGATGTGCTATTATGAGAGTGGCTAACAACATATTCAATTTAATATGTGTATATTAAATCTTATGTGTCAAGAGTCAAGGAACAGGAAAAAATAATTCTGACAAAAGGAATAACATATAAAATGACCACATTGTGGTAAAGGTGGGGCACTTTTGAGGAACTAAAAAGACAAGTGTAGTTTAAATGTAGACAGCAAAGAAGAAATGGAAGGTCAGAGCATGCTACGCCTGAGGTTGCATTATTTATTTATTGAATAGATGACAGTTTGAAGTGGAGTAGTAGCCATGTTAATGCCAAGAGACAGGCAGATTTGAAAGGATGCAAAAGAACCTAAGTATGGGGAGGAGATGCTATTCCATTTAAGGTACTTTGGGCCTCGTTATTCGTTAGATGGATAGGAACCTTTTAACTTAATTTATTTTACTCTGTATTTTCTTTGGGATATGATCTTCTATATTACTTTGGACACCATTTTATCTTTTCAGATACCCAAGTTAGCATTTCAGGAGTCAGTTAGATACATAATGTAGGACTTAGATGATAAACCTGAGCCTGAGACAGATTTGCCAGAATGGATTTTTTTTTTTTTTTGGTCATAACCCATGGGATACATTTCTTCAGGAACTTTTGGACAAAAGAACAGAGTCCACTGAAGCAAAATTATTTCAAAGTCGCACATATTATTTATGAATATTTCTTGAAGACAAAGAGAATTTTTAATTCTGAACAGTAATAATGTTGCCGTTATTCTTTCCTTAACCTCTGTCTTTATTAAACACTGCAGTTTTTCTTTATTTCTTTCCTCTTCCTGCTTCTTTACCCATTCATTTTCTTATCTAAATACCTCCTAGTGATATTATTATCCCCATTCACATCTAATCATTTCCCTTTTGTTCATTATTCAGTATTAATTTTAATTGGCACTACGGTACCTACTTTAACATTGGGGTTTCCTAGTTGTGAGGAGCCCATAGCCTTGTACTTCTGATGACTTAAGGACAAGAAAGCTAGAGCACATTGCCAACAGGGTACAGTAATGATTTTTGTCATGTAACTGAGTTGAATTTTTTCTTCTTATTTAGTTGACAATATCATGTCCTGGCCATCATGACTGGGTTAAGGAGGGTAAGCCTGTTTGAGATATTAAAATCTGGTTTTTATGTTGGTCCACAGCAGGTTTCTTTGCAAAACCTTTACTGACATTTCAGTTATAAGTTCGGTTCTTCTATAACAGGATCTGATATGCTATTATCATCTTTCCTACTGCTGTGATAATTTAATTGAATGCGCTGCCTAATGCATTCCAACCTCTAGAAGCCTGGGAGGCAAGTTAAACACTGTGTCTCCAGTAAGCACTGCTTAAGGTTTAAGTAATGGAACTCAGTAAATACTTTTTAATTAATTCAGACAGGTATTCTCATTAGGCTCATTAGGTTGTATTTGTATATACCAACATTTCTTGCTTAGCATATTGTCAAAATATATAGACATGCTCATTATCAAATAACATAAAATCTCCAGATCCTTCTCTGAAGGTGTGACTCTGAACTCTGTATCACTTAATACATATTAAAAACTGGGAAGATCGCATAAAATATCTAAGGGACTACAGAGTGCTTGTATTCTATCAGGCTGATTTGTCTGAATTGTTTTTACTGAACCATGGCTCATTGTGACTAACTTTTACTGAGGGCTATGAAAACTAATGCACCTTTGGAACTCATTATTGTGTTTAATGCTTTTATCAAAGGGCACAACCATTTTGTGTCATATGCTTTGAGTAATAATCATACTATTGATTAATCATACCACTGATTTTGATAATTTTGCCTGCCTTTATTGCCATCTCTCTTTTTTTTTTCACTTTCATTTCTTTACTTTTATTTTGTACTAAATTATACTGGAGAATTATCTCACTTTTTAAAAAAGACTTCTACTACCAAAAAGTCATATGAATTGTAAAGGAAATAATGTAATGTTACCTAGTGTCAGGTATGTTTTAGTATTACCAGAATGTTGATGAGAATTTATGCTACTGAACCTGATTCTGTGGTATCTATATTTTGCCTTTAAAAAATTAACAATGATATGTTTTAAAGATAATGCTTCCAGGCAACATAGAAATGTCCAAAATGATAGAGTGTCCCACATCCCTTTTGTGACATAAGCAGCTCAGAAGAAATGAACATAATTCATATCAAGAAAAAAATCTTGCTCATGTCAATTTATCAGCACATCTCTATGCTTGCCACCACTTCCAAAAATAATTTATAATTTTATGTTTGCCATAGAACTAATAAGATTATTGTGATATTAATACTTTATTATCAAGAATGTTAGGCACACATGTAATACATAGGCATATATGCAGGCAATATACACATATACATAAAATAATTAAATAATTAAATACAAAGGGAGTGTCAGTTACTAGGTTTGAATTTTAGATGTCTTTTATTCCTTTCTTTTAATTTTATATTACAGAATTTATATAAGTAAAATGATTTCCACAATTTTCAAGGAATTTCAAGTCTACTTTTTTTCAATAGGTAATTGACCTTTCAAAAGATCATAATTTATTTATTTGAATATAAAGATATAATGTGATATAACATGGTATATAATAATTCATTGTATGATTCTCAAATATCCTTAACCAGAAACAATTTTCATTCAAAAATGTTGTATTTTCTTTAATGATTTTGTTTCTTGGTTTAGTGTGGTGTTGAAGAGTATGCTCATTAGCATATGTTTGTCTTTTCATGAAATTTAGCTTCTAAAAAATAGACTCAGGACATAGAACATTACATTATTTGGATATTTAGTGTTAACCATGCCTCCCACCGGGATCCTCTAGATACTTCAATATGTTAAGACTCTTTGGCTTCTCCAACACATTATATTTCTGAAAAAAAAAAAATTTTATTTTCCTCTGTCTGTCTGTCTGTCTGTCTCTATCTCTATCTGTGTCTCTGTCTCTTCCCCCCCCCCCTTTGTTTGCGTGTGTGTGTGTGTGTGTGTGTGTCTCTTTAAATCATGTTGTCTTCAACCTAGTCTTTCAACCCCAATTGGAACCTCAAAGAATAATTTCCTGCATATCTTTTTTCTCATATAAAGTGAGTTAGAAGGAGTCACATTTTATAGAAAAAGTAGGTATTGGCATAAAGGAGGAAATGGGGGAGATTCAGCTATGGAAGGGAGAGGCCAATACAGAGAAAAATGGAGGGAAGAGGAATACATGTCAGTAAGGATGTTTGGCAAAGCCATAGGGAAACATTTGTTTGACTGAAATACATATATAATATATACACAAATGTATTTGTATACACACACACACACACACACACACACACACACACACCAACAAGAAAAGGTTGAATTAAGTTACACTGCTTGGAGTGATAATCCTCCCCACAAGAGCTATAGCCTATCTTAAAAGCAAAACCAAAAATGAAACAGTTGACTGCCAGAATGAGAAACTACCCCTTGAGTTGTTGTTAAACGAGTCAGCGTGATTCCTCAAATAATATAATCTATTTCCTTTGCCTTTTTTACCTCCAAAACTTGAAGGTAAGACCCTATTGCTGAGGACTTCACAGGCTTTTGACTAGGACTTGGAGGAATCCAGCTGTAATTGTCTTGGAAGGCTTCTCCCTGAAGATAGCCTCTCATAGTATTGAGTAGTGCTATTGAAAATGCCAAAGGAGAAAAAGGAAGCAACAATATCCCCAGCTGTTAAGCCCATGAAACACAAAAATTATCAGCATTGCAGGATATCTCCAAGGGTGTACTAATGGCACTTTTATCTTGGAGGAAGCCAAAATCTAGTGGACTTAAAGCCCACTCAGTAGGAAAGAATTCATGTCTAGTACTGTAAAACTAGCCAGCTCCTATTGCTGGAGAGGCCATGGATCCTAGAGGAGAATATACTATGACCATTTTCTTAAAGGAATAGAATTTGTAAACACACTCTAAATATTATCCTTTTACCTATAGAGAACTGTAGATTTTACCCCTTTTCTTTATTTTTTTTTATTTTTAATTTTTTATTGGATATCATATTTACATTTCAGATTTTATCCCCTTACCCCATCCCCCCCCACCACCACCCAGGGACCTCCTATCCCATCCCCCCTCCTCCTGCTTCTATGAGGATGTGCCCCCACCTATCCCTCCACTCCCACCTCCCCACCCCCACTCGGTCTTCAGCCTCATGAGCCCCTTTTCAAAAATGCTTCTTTTTGCAGCAAACAGACCATTACAGATCTACCATTGGACACAATGTAGACAACAGCTGATAATGATGTGCCCAACCCTATTTGATACAACTACAACACAAACCCTACAACTAAAGCTCAAGGAATATTGCAGGAAGGAGGTGGGGTGGGTGAAAAGATCGAAAGAGTCACAGGATTAGAACATCTACTATTAGATATAGTCTTCTATACATGACAAGGGAGCTACAGTCATGAAATCTCAACAATATAGCTACCTAAACAAGATATGTATCAATATACCAGTTAGCATGCCAATGTGGATGGGAGGAGAGTATCTTTAAAGGTTCCACCCCCAGATGAAGTGTTAGACATAATTAATTGATACAGGGAATGAAAGGGTCAGTTTTCTCCTCGATTAATGATTACCTAATCTCTAGTAGTCAGCCCTAAACACCTTCACATATGAACTAAACCAAATGGACTGAGCAGGACACACACAGACCCACAAAGGCACATGCTTCCCCCCCCCACCCCCATGCACACACAAATATATGTTACAAGGAGGAAGAGGTTATGAATGTGGGAGAGAAAGTAAGATGACTTGGAGGGGGAAGTGGGAAGCAAGGAAATGATTAACTATGGCGCTCTTGTATGGAATTATCAAAGGAAAATAAATCCAACAAACCAAACAAAACCCCTGAGTTAAAAACAAGAACCAAACCTCCCAGTTATTGGCTGGTATTTATTAATATAGTTTCTGTTGAGCCATTTAAAAGGCTAATATTAATTCTAATTTGATAATTGTGGATCACACTGAAAATAAACTAAATGTGAAATCAATATATGAAAGTTTTTAGATGATAATTTTAGGATTATTTTCATGTTTAAATTTTGTTTACACTGCTATTTAAGGAGCTATGAGTTTTATACTATTTTTAATATGATGACTAGGTAACATTAAATGAACTCTTTAATGATTGTTATTTATATCTTCTATATAACTTTAAAACATCTAGTAGTTATATAGCTATACTTGCAAAACTTATTTCTAAGCAATGAGCTTTTATTGTTCTGTTAACAAATCTAACTTCTCAAGTTATTTCTGACTGATGAAACTTTCTGGAAAGTTGTTTCATATCCTCCTGGTCATCTAAATTTATCACAGGGCTTTAACTAAGAAGGCTGGTGAGCCGTCGTTCCTTTTGATCTTGTGTCCTGGCGGGTGCTTGGATATTTCTTGTGTAGGAAAAGTTTTGGTGGATGAGTCAGTGCAGTGAGTCATAGGCAGCATGAAGCCCTAGTGTTCTATACTAACTAATTGGAAACAGTTTCCAAATTAATTAAGGCACAGTTGTCAGCTCAGGGTTACTGATTGACATCCCACCAAAGTATTTTGTCTTTTGGCAACTTGCTTAATTGTTCTTTGAAATTTAGTGTTTTGTTTTGCTTCATGAATTTTAAAAAATGTGTTGAATAGACCTATGCTTACCACAGTGCTTTCTTCACTGCCATTTATAAAACCCATGTTGTTTGC
Organism: Arvicanthis niloticus; assembly: GCF_011762505.2. Classification (NCBI taxonomy): domain Eukaryota; kingdom Metazoa; phylum Chordata; class Mammalia; order Rodentia; family Muridae; genus Arvicanthis; species Arvicanthis niloticus. Next base: position 81,292,557 of record NC_047659.1, on the reverse strand, counting down.
TTTCACTTTTTGGTGCCTTTTTTTTTTCTTAAAAGATACTCAATTCAATTCATTTTCTTTTTATCTTGGTAATTTATCAGTCTATAAGAGAAGTCTAGTCCAAACAATAATAGTATACTGATTTGTCTTAGAAGGGCCCACTCTCCCAACTCTCACTATCTTATTTAATAAGAAAATAAAATGGATTACTATGATTTCTTTATATTGTAGTAATTTGACATAATAAAGTTTTTAAAATAATATGTTACAAGGTATTTCTTTATTGAAATTGTATTGTTTGATGGAAAGTATTTTATTTACATGCAAGGCTTTGTAAAGAAATTGAGTAGTAACAATAGGAAGGTATTTTGGCAGCAGGGAGCAAGTATCTTCTGGCAAGATGAGAAAATACTAGAGCAAATAACTGAGGAAAATATGAGCAAAGAAAAAAACTCACCAATAAGTGCCTAGGAATTTTCAGGTGCTTTATATATTATTTCTCTTGTTCTTCTCATTATCTCTGAGGAATGGAAATTATGTGCCCCATATAAAATGTAGTACTTGACTCCTAGCAAGTTAATAACTTAACATCCTAAACCGTAAGTGAATAAACACTGTTAGCAGTCTATGATAGCACTTAGCATGTAGTTCAATCCAATTCACAACATTTTATGAGAAAAAAGCTTGGAAAAACATTTGTTCTAGCAATACTTGATACTAAGATTAAATCTTTTCCTCCCTCCTCCTCCTCAATCTTTTTGCCCCCTACTCTCACTTTTTGTGTTGAGGATCAAAGGACCAAATGCCTTGGGAGTGCTGTTAAGTATTTTTCCACCAATCCTTATCCCTGGCCTGCCTGCCTGCCTGTCTATCCATCTGTCCATCCATCCATCCATCCATCCATCCATCCATCCATCCATCCATCTATCCATCTATCCATCTATTTCCAAATGGACTCTTTATTTTGTTCCTGCCTCTACATTCTGTATGGTAGAATTACAGCTGTGTGCAACCATTGCTTTCTTTGAAATGTAATTATCTTGCAGTCATTCTCAAAATTTTTTGAATTAGTCAGTTGAAATTGAGATATATTTTCTAATTGATGATATAACACAATTGGTAGGCAATATCTTTTTTTTCATGGCAGTTAAAGTTAATGTTGGAAAAGATTTTTCTTTTAAAGCTTTTTCTCTACTACCTCTTTATAATAGTTTTAATTTATAGAATAGCCTTAACTAAATTCTGTATTATTTATCTTTAATTTCTTCTACTGTGTCGTGCTATATAGTTTTCCTTCATTTACTAGCAAAATTGCTCTGTTCTAAACTTACTAAATAGGTATCCTGGCTAGTTTTATTTTTACCTTGACACAAGCTAGAGTCATCTGAAATGAGGAAACTTCAATTAAGAAAATGCCTTTAAGAGATTGGCCTATAGGCAAATTTGTAGGGCTTTTTAAAAATTAGTGATCGATGTGGGCGAGCCCAGCCCATTGTTGCCACTTCTGTACTGGTGGTGGTCTTTGGTGCTATAAGAAAGCCAACTGAGAAGCTGTGGAAATAAGCCAATAAGCAGCACTCCTCCATTGACTCCGAATCAGCACCTGCCTCCAGATTCCTTGCCATTGTGAGTTTCTGCTGTGGGTTTTTTTTTTTTTTTTTTTTTTTTTTTTTTTTTTTTTTTGTCATTATGTTTTATCATGGCAATAAAAACCCTACCATATCAAATATACTGGGTCTCTGGAGTCATTTTTTTTTCCTTTTCTTTCTTGATAGTGAGCAATTTGAGAATTTTGTGTAAAATATAAATTACAAGGGAAAATCATTGATTTCTGGCATATTATGACATCTAAAGATAAGTAGATTATGGGAACCTTAGTTCCATGTTTTATGCTGATAACTTGCAAAGGTATACTGATTTTTATTTTGAAGACTGTGGAACAAAGAAACTAGCATTTTCTACTATTCTTCATTTTGCACACCCTGACCCTCCTTTCTCTCTCTGGCACCTTTATTCTGCCCTCTCCTGGAAATTTAGGCCCTGTTACCAGTTGCATATTTTGTCAGGATTATTTATTCAGGCCTGGAATAATGAAGCATGGCTGCCCCAATTTTTTTTTTTAATTTTATAATGATGCTGCTTTTTAAATATTTTTAAATGATTTATTTTATTTTATATGTTTATGTGTTTTGCCTGCATGTATATATGTGTACAGTGGTACATGCGTGGTCATTGGATATCCTGGAACTGGAATTGTAAATGGTTATGAGCTGATGAATGGTTGCTAGGAACAGAACCCAAGTAAGTCGTCAAGGGCAGCCAATGCCCTTAACAAATACATTATCTTTCCAGCTCCTAACATGGTGCTTCTCGAGCCCTACATTTAATACACTTTTTTTAACTCCACAAAGAAACCATCCTAAGTTTTTGGCTGTTTATACCTAAAAGTCTCTTTTATTCTTTTATTACTCCCTTTGTTGTTGTTATAAGACTTAAATTATTTTTCTTAAATCCCAAAGGATTGTAGAAATAGTGATTTTATTGTCTGTTTTCCAGTTTTTTTTTTTCTTGTGTGAGATACATGTATCTGTGATTTCTGGTGATAGGAGTCAGTCCTGTCTGCACCTTTCTTGAGTTTGTCTTTTGTCTCTACTATTTAGGTGGCCATCATGGAACTTAAGAGGTTTTTAAGGATCCTGTCATCTCAGGCAAAAACATGAATTCATTATTAAGTAGAATCTTATCACATAAAGGTGGTTTACAACATGTTATACAGAAGAAAAACTTAAAACAAGATTAGAAGTGGAATTGGCACCAGATTAGGTAGCAGCTGGACTGTTAGACCAGCATTGTGTTAGTAAGACAGCATTTGAGAAAGTGAATAACTTGCTTTAATCTCAACCTAAAATTGAATTGTTCAAGTAGCTTAGTACTTTATTACCAGCATCAAGAATTGTAGAATTCATTCTTTTCTGACTTGTTTAGCTGTTGCATTTTGTGTGAAAATAGTTTAATTGAGTGAATTTGCCATTATTTGTACTGAGATGGAAATATGACAGAAATTCTGCAGTCATGTGTGTGGTGTGTGTGTCTGTGTCTATATGTACATCTACATGTATATCTATCTCTCTTTCTCTACCTCTCCTTCCCCCTCCCCCCCCGTGTGTGTGTGTGTGTGTGTGTGTGTGTGTGTGTGTGTAGCTGGTTTTTAAACCACCAAATCTGCAGCAGCCTCACCAGCTTAAATGAATTGTCATATATATCCCAGCATGGCCGTTCTATAGTTTACAACTTCTAAACTGAAAATTAAGTAACCAGGAGTCTGGTTCCAACTCTGACTTTGCAGACCTTTCTTTGAGGGATACAATTGCTTTATAGGTTGAATAACACATTTATATTAAATAATTATTAAAAGCATTTGAATATAAAATACATAATTTATTAGGGTTAGACTAGGGATAGTTTTGTAAGTTTAATGGCTGAGTCTATAACATAAACTCATAATTTATTGGCAAACAAAACCAGAAACTTATTATGTTATTAAGCATAGAAGCCACACACTCTTAGTATTGGAGTAAAAAAGGAGCAAGAAAGATAGTTTAATACCAGCTAGCGCTAAACAAAAGGACAGAGGCTGGGCTTCTGTGCTCCAGGAGGCAGTAGGAGGATATGGAATGTTATGGGGGAGAATGTGTGCAAGCTGAAAGGGATCTGCTTGTGAAGATGAGCTCTTCTGGGTAACAGCCACCTGTGACAGTCCTTGCTCCACCAGGTATCATATCCCTAGTCTCTTCCCTCTGTGAAAGGATTGTTCTTAATTAGGGAAGGTGATATCAGGCAGATGTGTGCCCTAGAGTAGAGCCACATACCTTTCTTCCACTAAAAGGCAGTCTTTAAATGTTAATCCTGTGTTTACCAATGTCTGCAAATCTCTGCAGCCTGGAACTTGTGCCAAAGAAATATTTATCAGTGTGATTCCCATGGTGGTTTATGGAGAACATAAGTGGGAGCATTGGCTTCATCTCTCTGCATTGTTTGCAATGGATTTCCTGAACTGAATTGGTAAAAGTCTTACTGGGACTTATATGCTTCTAATGGGACTGTTGGTTTCTTTATAGAAGAATTAAATAAGAATTCAGAAAAGCAAAACAGTGATCAGAGAGTATTTAAAAACATGGACATTTTGCGAATTCAGTCAATGAAGAAAACTAAGAGCAACAAGACATCTCCAGATTGCTATGCAGTTTAGAAACTACTTGTTGCTTCCTCAAGGCAGATAACACATTCTGATAGAATAACTGAGTAGTATTTGCTAACCTTTTCATGGGATGTGGGGTCAGTGTAGTCTCCTTACTTTCAGACAATGACCCAAGACTTACCCAGGGTGCATCTCTCAGACACACAGTCCTGGCCAGATTGGCTGCCCACTTTCTCCCTACCTATTCAATATAGTACTGGAAGTCTTAGCCAGAGCAATTCGGCAACAAAAGGAGGTCAAAGGGATACAAATTAGAAAGGAAGAAGTCATATTTCACTATTTGCAGATGATATGATAGTATACTTAAGTGACCCCAAAACTTCCACCAGAGAACTCCTAAACCTGATAAACAACTTCAGCAAAGTGGATGAATATAAAATCAACTCAAACAAATCAGTAGCCTTCCTCTACTCAAAAGATAAACAGGCTGAGAAAGAAATTAGGGAAACGACACCCTTAACAATAGTCACAAATAAGATAAAATATCTTGGTGTGAATCTAACCAAGCAAGTAAAAGAACTGTATGACATTAACTTCAAGTTCCCGAAGAAAGAATACAAAGCAGATCTCAGAAGATGAAAAGATCTCCTGTGCTTATGGATTGGAAAGATTAATATAGTAAAAATGGCTATCTTGCTGAGAGCAATCTACAGATTTAATGCAATCCCCATCAAATTACCACTCAATTCTTCACAGAGATAGAAAGAGCAATTCCCAAATTCATTTGGAATAGCAAAAACCCCAGGATAGCAAAAACTATTCTCAACAATGAAAGAACTTCTGGGGAAATCACCATCCCTGACTTCAAGCTGTACTACAAAGCAATAGTGATAAAAATTGCATGGTATGGTACAGAGATAGGCAGGAGGATCAATGGAATGAATTGCTTTATTTTGAAATATTTGGACCTGATGCTGAAAAAAAGCATTTAGTCCTGAGACAAATCCAAATCCATAACTCTAAATATTACATTGTATAATTTTTACATTATGTTGTAACTTATTTCAAAACCTTTGGCATCTTTTGATTATTGTATAATGTTCTCCTTCATCTCCTTTATATTTCTTTTCTCTTAATATGAGTACTTGCAAGGGAATCTTTTTTTATTGGATATTTTATTTACACTTCAGATGCCATCCCCTTTCCCCATTCTCCCCCCACCCTTAGAAAACCCCTGTCCCATGCCGCCTTTTCCTTTTTGCACTTATACATTTTTTTTAAAAAATGTTAATCAAAGGCTTTATAAGTATGGTATTGCTCAATCAGAGGTGTAACCCACTACCCAACCTAGATATATCAACTATCTTTGACTGGTGGAGATACATGAACATCTGACTCCCTGTCTCCCCCCTCTTTCTCTCTCTCATCACCTAGCTTCTCCTCTCCTTCTTCTCCTCCTCTTCTTAATCCTTCTCTTCCTCTCAGTACTCCTCCCACCTTAGCTCCTCCTACATATCACCCTTCCTGTTAAAATGAAACTTTTCTCTCAAAGTACAATTAGAGCTTAATTATGCCAATTTGTACCAGTCCATCATTTTGTTGACTAACCAGAACCTCTGTCATCTATCCTAACTACAACACTTAGTTCTGAACCTGGCTTTTTCCTTGGCTTTAGGATGAATGTCAGCTGACGACCATCCACTCAAATCTTTTCTCTCAAGGTAAATAGCCAGGATTGGCTATGAGGCTATAAGTTTTCAACCTAGTCAGAAATCTAGAATGACTGAGTTAACTGAAATTATGGGAAGCACAAAGCATAGCTTCTAAAACTTAGCCAATTTATAGAGACCTCTGAACACTTGGACACTCCCTGTACTACAAAACGTTGGAGCATCTGTTCTTCCACCTTCTGTCCCAGGCTCATCTGACAGACCGTAGCGCTGCAGAATTATTAAGGGCTGATTGTCTATTCTGCAAGTGTGTCCTTTTCTGGACAATAATTTGTCTGTAAATGGAAAGAGGCAATTCTTGCCTAGTGGCTGTCTCACCACAACTGGAGTAACTCCAAGGATGCTCAATTTCTTCTTAGAATTCTGTCAGGAGCAGATAGGTCTCTAATCAAAATGAACATTAATACAGAAATGTTTGTAACGTCAATTCTGTGGATTTCTGATGTTTTGAAAACCAACTATCCATGTAAGGTAATCTGGACTGTTGTCTGTTAACTCCACTCAGCTATCTCTAAATAAAACAGGAAACATCCTAACAATAAACTCCAAGCCATGAATTTGCTATAGTCCCTTAACTCACTGGCTGTCCATCTCAAATCAGTTAAAAAAGTTAAAGAAGGACTGGGTCTAAGCCTTGTATTCCTAAATGTGTTATACTGGTACAATGCCTATGAGAGTAACAATATTCATCTAACTTTTATATCAATAAGAAGCTCGTACCAATGAAAACCTTAAAATTTGTAATCAAAGTAAATTGGTGCCATTTAAGAATTTATATCTTCATCTTGATAATAATTGTACAGATTTCTACTAATAGGTTATGGCTATGCAATTAACCCCTAGCTAATCCTCTCTATTCCCACAAAACCACTACTTTTCCCTAGAAAGACAGCCCAACATTTACCACCTTATTCCCCAAGCCCAGAGAATAGGGGCGCTGACTCATCATTAGCTTCTTCAAGCTGATTATGGGCATTGAGATATTAGAAGAGGAGTTGGGGGAAGAGTAAATTGATAAGCCTCTGATGCTGTGTCTTCACTGAATCCAGATGGAATTCCCAGACCTCAAAGGTTTGAGCAGGTCTGCCCAGCGTGCTTGATGAGTAGATACACCAAAGCTGATGATTCTGCAATATACAATTCTCAAAACAAATTTTAGTATCAAGATAGTTTTTTTTTTAAAGAGGGCTGACATTTTATTAAAGATGTTTGTTCTAACTGCTTTTCTTTTTTTCCCCCTTTTATTGGATATAATATTTACATTTCAAATTTTATCCCCTTACAGCATTCCCCCCACCACTCAGGAGCTCCTTATCCCATCCTCCCTTCTCCTCCCTCTGTCCCTCATCCATCCATCCTCCCTCCCTCCCTCCCTCCCTCCCTTCCTCCCTCCCTCCCTCCCTCTCTCTTCTTATGCTTCCTACCATCCCCAGCTCTCATCTCCCTCTCCTAGCTCCTTTCTACTATTTATTCATTGACAAGTTTATATATGTATACAGTATATTTTGATCATTCCTACCTTTTTGTTAACATAATTTTAATGATTTATTAACTTATTTTTTCCTTAAAATTATAGAAGTTTATGCGTACTCTGTATTTTTCTAGAGTTGTACTCAGTGCCCAGTTTGGCAACTTTTTACTGAATAACTTCTCTGCATTTTGTAAATTCTTGTGTGTTTCACTCCTACAAGCTTTAGGATGTCATTTAAGAGTAAATCTGTTTCCTAAAGCCCATGGTCCTTGAGTGTTTGCCAGAAATGGAATCTAGTCAATTCTCCTGTTGATGCCTAGTATTGGTCCTCCCCATTTCCTTCAGTGCACAAATCATACATAATCCCCTCTGAACTAGAGATGGTTATTCTCACCAATAATGTCTGGTTTACTCATAGTACATGATTTTTGTTGATAAATCTTATATTTATGCTATTGTTTCACAAGACTTTGAGATTTTCCTTCTATCCCATTCATCACTTGTTATATACATTTTAGATTGGTGAATGGAGGAGTGTCTGGACCGCTCTGCAGCTTTGGTCTGTGGGTCAGGGTCTAGTAAGAGAAAGAGTGGGGATAAAGGGGAAGAGACATGAAGAGTGGAGACAAGACAGAGGTTCTGATCAAGTCTCAAGTCTCGTTTATTGTCTCTCTCATTGAGGGGAAGACCAGGGTATTTATAGGCTTTTGCCATGTGCCTTGTAGGTGCGTGGATACCACGTGCCTTGCAGGTGTGGCTATCATGTGCGCCTTACCTGCATGTATAGCGTGGATAGCATGTGCACTGTGCGCCTTGCAGGCATGGATACCACATGCATCTCGCAGCTGTGGGCACTAAACAGCAAAACAAGATATGTGGGATAAACAAGATATTTATCAGAGTGTGCTCAGCTGTGTAGGCTGTTGAAAAACAAGTCTCTTGTCAGGGTATATGGCTCTCAAGATGGCTGTAAAGCTGATAGCCACTTTCTGCTATGAGTCGGCTCCCAACAGAGGAGGAAGGAGAGAGCAGAGTTGGGTTTCTGGGAAGTGAGGAAGCCAGTGTGGCTTGGCATTGAAGCGTCACATGCTAGCTCTCTTGCTTGCTTTTCCTCTCTCTCTCTCTCTCTGTCTCTCTCTCTCTCTCTCTCTTTCTCTGTCCTTCCTGTCTTTTGATTGTTAACCTCATAAGCAGTTTCCAAGTTTGGGTTCTTAAAATTATTTCTTAATTTCAAAATGGTTGGTAAGAAAGAAATAGGATTCAATTAATTTTAATGAAGAAGACTATATATTAACTGTTAGTTTTATGGGTGGCTATCCCTATATAAATATTGTTTTTTTTTTTTTTCATTACTGGAGATTAAAACCAGAGCATTGCAAATGTTAGGCACTGAGCTATATCTTTAGCTTTTTATATTAATTTTATAATTTGTAAAAGAGAACAAAAAGAGAAAGGGGGCTGGGAAAATATTCTGAAACATGGCATAATATATAAATAAAAACTGCTGAATCTGCTTAATGTTGCTTGTGTATACAAGCTTTCAGGGATGGTCACTCTCAATTAACTTACTTTCTGTGTTTTGTATTTGAGATTTAACCAAGAGAATTGTGTGCTTATTACAACAAGATCAGAACTGAGACGAGTTGGCAAAAAATGTAATTAATAAAGCAGGTTAAAGAAGAATTGGTTTCATGGTTTAGAATGCCTACTTGGCACGTCTTGGAGATGTCTTCCCTTACCCCATGTTTCCTTTCACTCTCCTTCTCATAGATGAAGCAGGGGATGGACGGGGGGGGGCGGGGGCTGCAATTGGCATGTCAAGTGAATAAAGAAATAAATTAATGGAGAATATGGTCATACATTCAAATGTATTTATATATGCCTGTATTGTAAGCATTTATAAGATCAATACCGGAAGATTGTGAATTTGAATCTAGCCTTAATAACATAGTGAGATAATGTTAAAAAAATTAATAAACCAACAAACAAACCTAAAAAATAAATAAATAAAAATAAACGTTGTGCCTACTTGGGCTTACAGAGGATTTCTGTTCAGTTCTCAAAACCCACATTGGGTGCTCACAATTGCCTGTATCCCTAGCTCTAAGGATATCCAATACTTCTGGCACGAAGGCACCTGCAGGCATGTGCACACCCCCACACACATACACAAAATTAAAAGTAGAATAATTTTACAAAATGTAAACAGATTAACAGTGAGGTAAATTTCTAGTTGTTTTCAGTACGGATGTTGCATTTTATAGGATAAGTCACTGTGTCCTCTTGTCCAATTCCTTAATTTTCTGGATGTTTTTCTCTAATTTGGCACTTTAGTGAAGTTAATATTTCCCATTAATTAGGGTCTGGAGGATGCTTTCCTCTCTAATAAGAATATGACTAGTTTTTTCATTATCAGTTTCTATTTTGACTTTCCAAGCTTTGGCCTGTTCTTCTGGAAAATGAAAGAGAATGAGAGTGAACTACATGATTTGTGTGTCTTGTAAAGTTAAAATATTATGAATTTTATTATTACCAAACATTTTGTACAACTCAGAGAAATCCACCGTGGAAATGCCATCTTTATTCCAACTAAGCTACCTTGATTACCGAGGTTATACTTCATTTAATAGCATATACAAATATGTACATCCATTACAGAAATAAACATCAAGCCTCCAAATTAGTTCCTTGTCACATCACCAAAGTTGTACTGTGGTTAATGAGAAATTGCAGCGTCTATACCATACTGCTGTGGATGCCTGTGGTGTGGCTACTTTGTAAAAGAGCCTGTTAACATGGAGTTTTCTATTACTTTGTCCAGCAATTCTTCTCCCAAGAATATCTACAGATTTAGCAACAGACAAAAACACAGCATATTGATGATTGTAGCAACATTAGTCACAATAATCAACAGGTGGAAACAACCTGTATCCATCAACTGATAAATGGATGAAGATGTGGTAGAATAAAACAATAGACCATCACTGGGCCACAAGCAGTGTGGATGATACGTGTCTCAGCACAGATTAACCCTGACAACATTGTGTTCAATAGAAGAAGCACACACACACACACACACACACACACACACACAAAGAAGACATAGGTACATATAACAAGATGCAATGTATTGTATAGGGTTACAAGCAGGATGGGACAGGTACATATCATAGTATATATTCTATGATGCTCAAACATTAGTGAGACTATATAAAATGAGTTTTTGAAATGTAAATAGTTAAGAAAATAATAAATAATTTCATAGAAGCAAATAGGGAATCATAACTAGAATACAAAATGCTATAATAAAGTAATAATCGGTCACAGGTAGGTGAAAGGAAAATAACTTTAGCCACAGAAAGGAAAACATGAGCAAACAACTAATAGATGAAGTGGTATAAAATTATACCTTATTTTAGGGGCATTATTATGGCAATTAGTTAGTTTGTGACAGTATGGTATACTAATAGAGTAGAAAGTATCCCTTGTATTTTGGATTCATTACTTCTTGAATGGAGCGTGGAGTGAGAGCTTGAGAGGATGCTGCTGCGCGCTGGCACTGCACTGTAATGGATGGTTTAGCAGCTGGTCTAAATGATAGTTACTCCTCTCAAAAATGCTTGATAAGACAGAATTGATGGACACTGAGAAAGTAGAAATTGTTTAAGCAGTTAGATAATTCTGCAAAGAAATTGGGTAACAGTGAGACAGAAACAGGCATCAGCAACAGTACTAGGACTTATTGCTGTACATTATATTTTATGGACAGTGCATGCATCTTGCATATTCTAATTATCTTTTTTACTTTTTTTAGAATTATAAGATAATTCTATCATTTCTTCTTCCCTCTTCTCCATTCTTCTTTATACCGTTCTTGGCTCCTTTTCAAATTCATGGCCTTTATTAAAATTGTTACATGCATATGTGTGTGTGTGTGTGTATACATATATACACACACACACACACACACACATATATGTATGTATATATATATTTCCAAATACATATATGTATAGTGTTCAGTTCATATGTTTCTTCAATGTATGCTTTTAGATATACTATACACCAAGAACTACAGGCAACTAAGAAATGTCAGATGTTTTTGTACATATTTCTTGTAAAATTCCTATAAAATTAGCATCTCCTTTTTATAAATAACTAACAGGTGAATTTTACATACTTCATAAAGAACTGCTAAGATCTTTTGTTTTTGAGGTATCGGTGAGAAAAGTGTATACAGGAGTTTGATTGGAGTTCAGAGTTGGGAAGGCCCAGTCTCAGTGTTATATGGCCACCACTAATGCAGTTTTCATACCCTTGTAGAGGAAGCCACTGGGTTTGCTGATTAGGGAGTCACTATAAAATGGTAGTCAATAATGACCACTGGGGTGCTTGAAATCTCCTATATTCTGTTTTTCTATTAATATTTGAACTATAATTTATTCTTAGATTTTGAGCATCTGACAAACATGCCATAGTCATTCTTTTAATAAATTCTAAAATCTCAGAAATCAGAAATCTCACTGAATTTCTTTAAGACCGTGTAGTCTGTTGGAAAACACCAAAAACAATGATTTAATTATTAGTTTTAGATGAAAATACAAAAATTTCAGGAAAGTTGAGTGTGAAAATGAAGACAAAAATTCATGGTTTGAACTGTGTAGTCAAAGAAACAACGACTCATCAGTTTTGCATGTAATAATGAGGAAAGAAATATTCATGTGGGTGTTTGATGATTAATAGTTGATGTGTGTTAAATGCTCAAGGGAAAAAAGTTTGGTATAAATTACAAATATTATTATTTTATTCCCAGAATGCTGTCAGGCTTCATGACTGCTTTCCCATGAGCCCATCTTCCTGCACCTGTTCCTAGAACTTCTATGCACAGCAGCATAGCTGTCACTGCCACTAAAATCTGTTCCAAAATCTTCACTCCTGAGTCTCTTCACATGCTGTTATCCTGGCTTATCTAACTTTTTATAGATCTTTTAAATATAGGATACAGTTTCTTAAAGAATTGTGGCAGTGGAGAGAGCATACATAATTAAATAGATTTCTACACATTTAATAACTTGTAAGATAATTTTCTATATAAATTTCCATAGAATTGATTTTGCTGAGTGGCTTATATGCTGAGAGTATACATGCAACATTTTAATCTCAAGTAAACCTTGGTGAGCTGCTGTCATCATGGTTACAATTTCATCAATGTCTACTTACCTTTTATGTGTGAGCTGTGTCTTTACCCATGCAAGTAGAAACCTTTGTAAGCAAATCAACTCCAACTGAATGCATATGCAGTCATTTACTAAAAAGAATTATAAAGTTAACATGGTTTGTAAATTATATTTTATCCTCAGGAGAATTCTTTTTGTTTGTTTTCGAAACACTAAGGTAACACTTTTTGCTTTAAGAATAGGATAAAATTTAGCAAAATTAAATATTGAACTTAGACCTTGAAATTCATAAGAAAATGCCAACTTCAAAAATTTCACCTATGTAGGTCCTTAAACATGAATATTAATTATATTTTGATTGTTTAGTATGTATCTGCTACTTTATTATGCATATTCATATATTATGCTTTGTTAGTATAAAGCTGAAACATACATTTTAAAACTGCTTAGGTGTGTATAATTCTTGGTATATGAGGATGTATTGTCAGAATGGCCTGACCCTCTCACTGGGAGATTATAAAGAAGAAACATGGAGCTGGTATTCCCAGTAATTACACAGAATGCCTGCTGAAGACTCAGAGTTGGAAGGCCATATACCATGAAATATGCTGATTGAAGGCATGTATATAGTGGGTCAGTGATACTGTGATATAGTTTATAACTTTCAAGTTTAGCCAGATATGTCTCACTTTAAACATTAATTCATAGTATCTCACTGTGCTTCTTACATTTCTTAAATTTTAAATTTACCCCAAACAGGCTCAGTTTTGTTAATGAAATAAAAAAGGGGGAGAGGTGGAGAGCCTTTGGGGTTGCTTGGAAAGAATCTGACATGGGCCAAGATCAAGGAAGTGTTCTTCAGGCAGGAATCTGACATTAGGCTAGAACAAAGAAGTAATTTTAGGTAGAAATCTAAATGTTAGGCTAGAACAAAGAAGTAATTTGAGGCAGGAATCTAAATATTAGGTAGAACACAGAAGTAATTTCAGACTGGAATCTAAATTTTAGGCTAGAACAAGGAAGTAGGCTTCAGACATGAAAATGAGTTTGGGCTAGGACAGGGAAGTTGGCTCAGATATTTTGGTCATCCTGATAAGCCCTTAGAAATAGTGATCAAGGGAGTGTTCATGGAATTTTGTTGCCTTGCTTGTTCTTTGACTATTTGTGTTTATTGTATTGCTTGTTGCTTGACTATTTGCAACTATTGTATTGCTAGTTCCTCAATCTAGAACTGACCTTAATACTTGCATGTAATTAAAATGGTATAAAAGCAAAAAGGAGGAGAGGGAATTTGATGGGAGGTTCTAGGGAGGGGAAATGGGGAAAGGGGCTGACATCTGAAATGTAAATAAATAAGATATCCAGTAAAAATATATTGAAAATTTTTATTTGCACATTTAAATAAATATGTACGTTTGTTTCCTCATGTCTTTCTTCTCCAACTGCTTGCATATCCACTTTCTTCCCTACCTCATAAATTAATGGCTTAACTTTTTTTTTAACTTTTATTGCCATACACATAATATAAACGTAGATACTTTATATCTCTTCATGTATATATGTAGATATATAGATATTTAGATACTAATGAGTATGTTTAGTGTTGATTGTGTATATTAGTTTTCCGGGATGATGACTTAGAAGTAATTTTCTTTCAGAGTTTTTGATCTGGGCTTTAGCCACTAGATGTACACATGCTGTTTAACTGACCATAGCCAAACATGACATTGTACCATAGAGCGAATATATTTCTAATTGGTCAACTAAACAGTAACATTTTTTAAGCAAGCATTTAAGTAATTGTAAGTATTCCTCAGAGATAGAGCACCTAAGCATAGCACTCAAAAAATTTCACCTGAATCTGATCTGTAAGCCTCATTTCTCATGTGCCTGTGTATGTGTGTGTAAATAAAAACCTCTTTGGCTCAGAATATATACTCAATAAACATTGCCTGTTTTGTCAGAGTGGGGATAGTTAGGTAATCATTACCAAAAGTCTAAATTTTTAAATGACGTGTTCAAACAGGAGGTATAAATCTGATAAATTTCTCACCATTCTTTCATAAATGTTATAGCTCATTCTAGTATAGTTTAGGAAGAACATTGTTTATCCATAAAACTTACATTTCATGTGTACTTATTTCGAAAACTTTTGTTTACATATTCACTCATTCAGTACTCATTTGTAAATTAATATATTTGATATTTGATAAGTGTTTTAAGAAATGTGACACACTGACAATGTCAGAAATTATATATATATGTATATAAAATCTGAAAATATTTTAAGTAAATGTTATTTTTAAATAATGAATTTTATTTTAATGAAATAAAATTTATCAAACTCTGCCTGCTAAGTATAATTTTTTGCTAGTGAATGGACCTCTCTATTGAGGCTTAATAGACTTAAATGTCTTCCAAGGGCTTGGCCTTGGGGAGAGACGTGGTGGGCTTCCTGAACTAGGCGTGAAACAAATGTCTTCAAATTGGAAATGTTCGCTGGCAAAGCAGATGTTTTAGCTTGAGACAAGTGTTTTAGAGTATGTGAAGATGCCAAGCAAAATGTCTATGTGTGTAAAAAGCTATATTTAATATGAAATATGGCAATGTGGGCCCAACATTGAGTTGTATGTATTAAGTATGAAAAAGTGCTGAAAGTGATTGGATTTTTTTATCCATTTTGTTTTGTATTGGTCTCAGTGATTTCCTCATCTAATATGATTGGAAAGTGATGAAGGCTGGTGCAATTTCAGTCTCTTACCTTCCTTTTGAGTCTTGCGAACGAGCATGAAAGGGTACCGCTTTTCAACTTCTGTTTTTTGTCCTTCTCTACCACCTTTCCTTTCTCCCCATTCTCTCTTTCTCTCTCTCTCTCTCTCTCTCTCTCTCTCTCTCTCTCTCTCTCTCTCTCTCTCTCTCTTTTGTGGGCTTCTCAAATAAATGAGGTTATATTAAAAATGATAATGGTGCCCTGGTCAGCACAGTGCTGAATACCTGTTATTGCAGTTTTGTGGGAGGTAGGGGCGGATGGAGCTTTAGTTGGAGGCCATTCTGAGAACATTGTGAGCTGCCTTTCCAAATCACAATAAGGTGAATAAAGTTTTATCAACATATGGTAAGTACATTGGAAGGAGTTAAAGAAATATAATTATATGTTGTGATACTGTCTCATTTTGTAGGTGTGTATGTACACACATGGAGATGATTATGCATCTCTCTGTGGATGTGGAGACTAGGGACCATCACCATTCTTCTTGATCACGCTCCATCTTATGACATGGCAGGATCTCTTCCTGAAATTGACACTCTGGGACTGCCTAGACTGGTGACCAGAGAGCTCTGGCAATAGGCTTATACCTCTCCAAACATGTTGTAGTTTTACAGGGCCCATCACACAGGAGCAATTTATGTGAGTGCTGGCATTCCAACTTAGGTCTTCACCCTCACTCAGCATCCACTTTACTGACTGAGCCACTTTCGTCATTTCAAGAATTCAACACTCAACATACTAGATTTGAGTTTGTTTTGGTTGCTTTCCTCATTTCCATGACAACATCTCATAGTCAAAACTCTGAGCAATAATTATTCCTACCTGAAGAAACTGCAGGAATGGAAATTTAAAGGAGCCTGAGGAAAAGAAGGCCCAGCAACAGACTCAAAGTGGGATCTAGCTCAGTGGGAGGCCCCAAGGCCTGACACTATTACTGATGTTATGGTGTGCTTACAAACAGGGGCCTATCATGACCTCTGAAAGGCCCAAAAAGCAGCTGAAAAAGTCAGATGCAGATATTTACACTCAACAAATAACAGAAGCTGTTGAACACTCTGGTTGAATTAGGGAAAAGCTGAAAGAAACTGAGGAGGAAGGTGACCCTATAGGAAGACCAGCAGTCTCAATTAATTTGCCCCCACCCCACCCCCAAGATCTCTCAGATACTGGAACACCAACCAGGCAGCATACACCAGCTGATATGAGGCACCCAACACATATACAGCAGAGGACTGCCAGGTCTGGGTTTAGTCAGGGAAGATGCACCAAACCCTCAAGAGACTGGAGGCCAGAGGGAGTTTAGAGGTCTAGTGGGGTGGGGGTGTCGGGTGGGCACAACCTCATGGAGACAGGGGCAAGGGAAGAGGTATGAGGTGTGGAACAGTTGGAGGGTGGAGCAGGAGGAGAATAAAATCTGGAGTTTAAAATAAATAAATTAATAAATTAATTAATTCAAAAAATTAAAAATACTGATGAAAACTTTTTAAAAAAGCAACTTAATTTATGAAGAGTTTGTTTCAGCTCCCAGTCTGAAGCTGCATTGTATCATGGTGGAGAAACATGGCAGCAAGAGCTTGAGGCAGCTGCTCATTTTGCATTCATAGTGAAGAAGCAATAAAAGAAAAAAGATAAAAGAAAAAGAAAAAAAAAGATAAATCCCTCTGCTCAGCTTGATTTCTCCTTCTTAATCAGCTTAGGACCTCTGTAGATCTGTGGTTCCACCCTCACTAAGGTTGAATATTGCCACTTTGGTTAACCTAATCTAGATAGTCCCTCACTGGCATACCCATAAGTTTCCACAGTGATTCAAAATCCTATCAAGTTGACAGTCAAAATTTACTGTCACAGGACTTAAGAAAGGTCTTAAGTCCTTTCAAACTGAGGAAGGAAGGCAAGTGTAATTCAAGTTACTTGTTTCTTAAATTTCCACCCAGATGAAAGTAATTTGGCTAGTGACTCCCCAATTTGGTTCTGTTTTCTTTTCGTTTGCCTGTCCAAACATTTTATTAAGACTAATCTTCACTTATAGTATGGTTGATTGGTTAGGATTAGGCTATTGTGTCTAATTATATACAAAAATGCATTCACTGTTCTTAGGCTAGAATTCTATAATGGCAATTTATTATTAGTACTTTTCATTTTAGTTTGTATAAACCCAGTGTATTTCCCTATGTTCTGCTATAAGAATAGACAAGAACTCTTTAAGCAATTCTGTGCTATTTCAAACTTATTTTATTTCTAATTTAGGAGGATATTCACAAAGTTGCAATGAGAATTATTAATCCATGTAATTATTTTTACTGTGATAAATTATTTAAAATCACATTTATAGTATTTGGGACATCCTGAATTACCCTTTGGGAGACATGTTACAGTTTAATCTTTTATTAGCAGTATTATATATGCTGATTTCCTAAAAGGACAATATAATAGTTTTGTTCAAGAATACCTTATTTGTATTTTAAATTGCGTTCCTTGACTCTGTATGTGTGTGTGTTTGTGTGTGTGTGTGTACAAGGTGAACATTTAATTATCAATCTAATTTTTTTATGCTCATCTAAAAATTCAGATGTTAATTCTTTCATTATTTTGGACAAAATCTAATACTATCTATATGATTACTTTCAAATTATACCCATTGCAAATAATTTACCCCAATTAAAGTACTATGTACAAACCTTTTGTTATGTTTGTTCTATTAGTTATTGCTGTTATGAGCCATAACCTGCCTTTAATTTACTTTAAGATACAGGTTTGCAATGGCTTTTATACGAAGGTAGACATTTTAAGTGTATTGGTATTTGTTTATATTCTTCTTTACTTTAAATAAAATTGGAGAGTGAGAGAAAAACACACGTAGAGCTTAGGAGTGGAGTATAAGGAAAAAAGAAAAATAATCTCTCTTTATCTCTTTATCTCTCCATCTCTCTCCCTTTTCCTCTCTCTCTCTCTCTCTCTCTCTCTCTCTCTCTCTCTCTCTCTCTCTCTCTGTGTGTGTGTGTGTGTATTTCTAAATATATTAATAAAACTTAACATTACTTGTATGTTTATCTTTCAGGGCTGACCATTTGTTATTGCTTAACCAATTGGTGTATTGTTTCTTGTGGAAAACTAGTTCTCTGGCTCTTGATGTACCTTAGTTGCCTATGGTTCTTTATATAGGGTTGACGATCAGTGGGCTTTTCCCTATTCATGTCTGTTGGCATCAGCTTTGTTCTGCTCACGTTTAGGCAGCCATGTTGGTGAGATTCTTTGGGAGTAGCCTCTGATATTCCTGAGACAGAGTCTCACAGCAAACCTTCTTGTTTCTTTGGCTCCTACAATTTTTTTGAGTTCTCTTCTGAGCTCCTACAATTTTTTTGAGTTCTCTTCTCTTCTGGTTCAGGAGTTGTGTTTTAGGGGTAGCAGTTGGAATTGGGCCCCATCATTCTTTATTTTTATTGGGTTTGGTTTTCTGTAATAGTCTCTGTTGCAAAAAGATGTTTCCTTAAGGAAGGATGAGTGCTACACTTCCCAGCAATCACTTCATGATATCACTACATAGTATCATTCTCTTGAATTTTTGTCTGGAAGATCTTCAAGGCTATTCTTATTTGGGTTCATTTCTATAGGATTAGTTTTTGTTGTTGTTGTTTTGTTTTTTTGCTTTGTTTTGTTTTCGTGCACCTGCATGTTGTCTTCATTTTTTTTAATGTTATGTTTATTTCAAGGTTAGCCTGGAGTTTCTGAGGTAGTTCACTGCCTATTGCCCTCTGTCTTTTTTCTCAGCCCACCTTTTTCTTCAGTGTAGACAGTTAACTGTAATGGAAAGGATCAAGTCATGAGAGGGTTGAAACATTATTTTCCTTTGTGGAATATTATTGAGGGATGCAGTTTCTCTAATCTGATGAGAGTTGGTCACTATCTGCAAACAGATATTGTCTGGGAGTGGGCACACCCCTTGCTGTTTTTTTCCTCTTTTGGCCCATTGTGTAACTTTCCAAATCTTGTTTTCTCTTGAGTAAATTCTGATTGGTCATTCATTAGGAGCAGGAGCTCTTGGGAAGATGGCTTTTTAGTTATGTAGGAGGTACTACCTATGTGGGAGAATAGGGATGTGTGATCCTAGAGGAATGGGCAGCTTTTAGAGTGACCACGTAAGATCCCAGAGGATCTACAGTCATATAGCTTGAAGCAGTCCAGTGTTTGCCCAGAGGCTCAGAAAAGTTATCAGAGAGGAGATGGACTGCCTTTGGTGTGGGAAGGAGCAGAGCCATGCTGATGGACAGGGTAGGTATGGAAATATATACATTCAAGTTTCAAAAATGGTAAATAGCAATATTAATGTTAATGCTGTGCTACTTGACTATGTGTGACTTAAATACACAACCATTATTGTGTACTTTTCTTCATTCATTCATTCATTCATTCTTTCCTTTCTTTTCTTTCCTTTTTTTTTTTTTTTTTTATTTTGAGGCAGGGTTATAGATTTGTGCCTGCCTCTGTCTCCAAAGTACTGGGATTAAGGCATGCACCACTAAGATGCTAACTTTTTAATCCTTGTAGTTTTCACCCAGCTTTTGTGTATGTTGCAGTTATTAAGTTAATATTTTACTCAATGCGTTTCCTTAAATTAGATTGTTAGCCTTTAAAAGAGTAATGAAAATGGTATTAACAAAATTTTATCCAGTTACCCCTTTAAATGTGAGGACACTCAGGGATAAATCATACACATTGTAAGTGACTAATCTTATTGCCAGAATTTGGTTCATCAAATGATACATGAATCATTTTATGTCTGATTCTTTCCATATATTTTCTCCTACTGGGCATTAAAACCTCAGACTTTGCATGTAACACATGAATTTTACACTGAGTATCACTTCTAACCCCTAGAAAGATATTATTGATCTCTAACAAACAAATGCATAAATTCATTGTAATTTTTAGCAATGTAAGTTATTAAATAATTAGTTATTAAATATTTAGTTAATATGAAAATATGTCACTTTAGAAGCTCATTTACTGGAATTCTATTCCTATTAAGAGTTAATGCTGTAATAGTATTTAGCAAGTGCTTAAGAAAATTATTCCACAAATGACAGTACAGCTACGTGAGGAGTGTGTACTTCATGTATACAGCACCCTGTGTTCAATACCCACAATAAAAAAGACTCATGTTCACACATAATTTTTGTAATTTGTATATAGTGTATGTGTGAATGTGGGTACATTTGCCCATGCATACACATATAGACACCTTGTTGACCTTGTCTTTCTCTGCTGATTTCTTCCTTCCTTTCTTCATTTATTTATTTATTTGTTTGTTTATTTATTTTTGAGACAGGTTATCTTACTGAATCTTTCCAGTGGTCCTTTTCCGCTCTACTGGGTAGCCAATGAGCCCCCAGAATCCACCTGTCTCTGATTCACCACAGTTTCAGGGTTACCAGGGTACAGGGATGCTCTTAGCTTTTGTGTGGGTGCTTGAAATCTAAACTCAGATCCACATGCTTGGACAGAAAGCATTTTACCCACTCAATCATCTTCCTGGCTCCCCAGTTTTAACCTTTTTGGGGTATGGCCTTAGCAATGAATAGTTATTTGATAATGTTACAGAAGAAACAGAGCAGTATGTGAGGTGTCTGAAGATTTGGCCAGCTGCTTAGTGTTAGCGCCCTACTACCTCCATACTCACTGTGCCTTGTAGAGTTTAATGTTCTCACTATTCTAATTTCCTGAAGCTCAGTGCAAATGATATTTTTTAATACTAATAAAGTGTCAGCATTAATACATTTTTATATAGAATGTTTAATTCTTAAAAGGACAGCTTATTCTCATAAATGATAGTATAAAATGTATAAATTTGTTTCTTATCAAATAATTTATTTTAGCTAATTTTTACTATTATATCTGTGATATAAAGTTTATCACAATATATTTATGTGCAATTTAGGTATGTAGCTTTTTTATTATTACATTATTTCCAAGAAACCATTTGAGCTCATAATAAAACAAAAACACATGACATTATAAACTGAAACACTGTACCAATAAATACATTGTTGAAATTTTATATGTTTCAGAAGCTCAAAGGAAATGTTAAGTAATTTAGTGTTGGTTCATAATTCTAACTTTCATTTCTTTCTTTAACATTCGATTTGGAAATTTGGGGCTAATAAAACTGTTTCAAAGCCACTGATAACTTCAACTACAAAATGAAATTTTTGTCTGTTAATTTAATGGTGTTCTCTCCTGTGCACCATTATTTTTTACTTCCCAAAGAAACAAAGCCTACAGAATAGCATAATAGATACACACAGGAGTATATACAGTATATCTAAAGTCAATGTCAAATCTTATTTCTGAAAAAAGATGCTATGAAGTAAGTACTTCTAAAGAATCTTTAAACTTTTTAATTTAAATTTATACAGTTTTTACATTTGTGTATGTTGACTTATGTTTTTACTGTTAAATTTTATTTCATTTTAATTATTTATTTACATTCCAGTTGTCCCTCTGAGTCCCCCTTCCCAAAGTTCTTCATACCATTCCTCCTCCCCCTTGTTTCCCAGAGGGTACTTCCCACCCACAAGGCCTCGCCTTTTCTTGGAGCCTCAAGTCTCTCCAGGATTAAGCACATCTTCTCCCACTGAGGCCAGACCAGGTAGACCTCTGCTACATATGTGCCAGGGGCTTCGGATCAGCCCCTGTATGCTCCTGGTTGGTAATTAAATCTCTGGGAGCTCCCTGGGGTCTGGGTAAGTTGCGACTTTTGGTCTTCCTACAGGGTTACTCTCCCTTTCAGTCAGGCCTTATGGCCCCAGTCATTGGACCTCCTTTCCTTCAGTCTCTTCTCCATTTTTGTCCTGTAGTTCTTTTAGATAGGAACAGTTCTGGGTCAATAATTTTGACTGTGTGTTAGTAACCCTGTCCCTCCACTTGAGGCCCTGTCTATCTACTCGGGGTGTACTCTTTGAATTCCCTTTCCCCATGTTGGACATTTTGGCTAAGGTCACCCTCAATATGTCCTAAGAGTGTCTCACCTCCTGGAGCTCTGGTACTTTTTAGAGGGTCCACACAGCTCCTACTACCAGAGGCTACTTATTTCCACTCATTTTCTTGGCCCTCTAGGCTTCTCTCTTCTCCTCCACACCCTTGCCAAACCTGATCCTATTCCCTCTTTCCCCTGTCCCTCCACTCTTGACCCAGGTCCCTCTTGCCTCCCATAATTCTTTTCTTCCCCCTACTAAGTGAGATTAAAGCCTCCTCACTTGGGCATTTCTGCTTACTACAACTCTTACTGTCTGTGGGTTGTATACTAGGTAGTCTATATTTTTGGCTAATATCCACTTATCAGTGAGTACATACCATGCATGTTCTTGTGAGTCTGAGTTATCTTACTCAGGATGATATTTTTTAGTTCCATTCATTTGCCGGCAAAATTAATGATGTCCTCATTTTTAATAGCTGAATAGTATTCTATTATATAAATGAACCACATTTTCTGTATCCTTTCTTTTGGTTGAGGGACATCTGGGTCGTTTCCAGCTTTTGGCTATTACAAATAAGGCTTCTATGAACATGGTGGAATATATGTACTTGTGGCAGGGTGGGGCATCTTTTGGGTATATTTCTAAGACTGGTATAGCTGGTTCTTCAGCTAGATCTATTTTCAGTTTCATGCAGAACCACCAGATTGATTTCCAGAGTGGTTTTACCAGCTTGCAATCCCATCAGCAGTGGAGGAGTGTTCCCTCTTCTCCATATCCTGGTGAACATGTGCTGTCACTTGAGTTTTTGATCCTAGCCATTCTTATTAGTATGAGGTGGAATCTCAAGGTCCTTTTGATTTGCATTTCCCTGATAACTAAGGATGTAGTCCATTTCTTTATGTGCTTCTTTGCCATTCAAGATTCTTCTGTTGTGAATTCTCTGTTTACCTTTGTACCCCATTTTTTATTGGGTTCTTTGGTTTTTGCAGGTTAACTTCCTGAGTTATTTATTTTGGATATTAGCCCTCTGTTGGATGTAGGGTTAATGAAGATTTTTTCCCCCCAACCTGCAGGTTGTGGATTTTTCTTACTGACAGTGTCTTTTGCCTTACAGAAGCTTTTCAGTTTCACGGGGTGCCATTTGTCAATTGTTGATCTCAGATCCTGAGCCATTAGTGTTCTGTTCAGGAAGTTTCTACCTCCCACACCCCGAGATAAAGAGTTTGAAGCTCTTTCCTGTATAGTTATTGGGGTCTCACATTCGCTCCACCACAGGGCACAGCCACTAGAGTTTGACTGCACTTACCACAAGGACCACCAGGACCCAGCTCTGGGGTGGGGAAGCATAGTCTGAGATGGCTGGTCAGTGGAATCTGACTGGGGGGTCTCCAGGCCGGCAATGAGACTGGGGAGGGGCATCTGGTTCTCAGGCTGTTGGGCACCCAGGTTCCTCTGGGAGCCACAGAAGAGCTGCGAATGGAGTGGGGACCTGCAGGCTGAAACCAACCCCAGGCCTGGGCATGGGTGGGGGGTGGAAAGAGGGGCTCAGGCTGGTCTTATGAAGAGAGTCCTTGGCTTGCTGGACTTGGGCTTGGTGGTAGTTGGGAGTGCAGAGGGGCCTTCTACTGGAGATTAGATGGCGGCTGTGTAGGTGAAGGCCTTCTCCATGGCTCCCCAAGGCAGATCCAGATGCAAAGAGTCAGTCCATGGTTTTAAGACATTTATTGTCACAGTAGAAAGTGGATGACTAAAACCTTATCTCACTTCTCAGGTTGGGCCTGAGGTTAAATAACTTTTGCAGGGAGGACTGTCTGGGAAGGAAAGCTTATTGGCTAAGCCATTCAGGCCTTTAGGTACCTCATAACAATGGAGATCTTTCTTGAGCCTACATGACCATAGGTCATGTCCTCTACCTTTGGAGAGGCTTGGGGCATTGACCTTACATGACTGATGGCCACAAGTCTATGGGGGTCTGCAGCTAGTGACAGAGGCCTGGTACCTGGGAATCAGGCATGCCTATAGACCCTTCAGGGTCATCAGGGCTTCTAGCCTTAGCTCGACCACGAACCAAGCTACCTTTCATGGTCCCACACTTTCCCACTTTCTCTTCTATTAGATTCAATATATCTGGTTTTATGTTGAGGTCTTTTAACCACTTGGACTTGAGCTTTGTTCAAGGTGATAAATATGGTGTATTTTCTTTCTCCTACATACAGACGTCCAGTTAGACCAGCACCATTTATTGAAGATGCTTTCTTTTTTGTGTTGTATATTTTTGGCTTCTTTGTCAAAGATCAAGTCCATAGGTATGTGGGTTTACCTTTGGGTCTTCAGTTCTATTCCATTGATCAATCTGTCTGTCTCTGTGGGTTTGTTTGTTTGTTTGTTGTCACTATTGCTTTGTAGTATGGTTTGAGGTCAGGGATGGTGATTCCCCAGAAGATCTTTTATTGTTGAGAATTGTTTTGGCTAGCCTACGTGTTTTGTTTTTTCATATGAAGTTGAGAATTTTTCTTTCCATGTCTGTGAAGAATTGTGTTGGGATTTTGATGGGAATTGCATTGAATCTGTACATTGCTTTTGGTAAGATGGCCATTTTCACTATGTTCATCCTTCCAATCTATGAGCATTGGAGATCTTTGTATCTTCTGAGGCCTTCTTCGATTTATTTTTTTCAGGGATTTTTAGTTCTTGTGGTACAGCTCTTTCATGTGCTTGGTAAGAATCACACTAAGATATTTTATACTATTTGTGGCTATTGGGAAGGGTGTTATTTCTCTAATTTCTTTCTCAGCCTGTTTATCATTTGTATTGAGGAAGTCCACTGATGCCACTCTGCTGAAGTTGTTTTTCAGCTCTAGGAGTTCTCTTGTGGAATTTTTGGGATCACTTATGTATACTATCATATCATCTGCACATAGTGACACTTTGACTTCTTCCTTTCAGTTTGTATCCCTTTGATATTCTTTTGTTGTCTAATTGCTTTGGCTAGAATTTCAAGTACTATGTTGAATAGATAGGGAGAGAGTAGGCCATAGTTTTGAAGATAAACTATGCATGTCAATTGTTTGAGGTCTTATTTGACAAATATCAGCAAATCAAGGTCAAAGTTATCAGATTCAATTAGTAATGGAGGAAGTTAGAGTAAATGACAGCGTTTAAAACCTGATTCATTAAGGATCCAGTTGAAATGTAGAACTGGTAAGCAGTTACAATGGCAAGCTTCCCTGTGGTGATTAGTTTGGTAGAGCAGTAAACTTCACATTTTATAATCTATTATTAGATACCATATAAGGAAGTTTTTCTAATTTGTCCAAATAACACTTTGATAGAGACTTCAATAAAGTGGAAGACGCAAATTGGTCACAATGATCTCTGTTGTCATTATAAAGACACTTACTTATAAGTCACTACAACAGCATTCTTTGAACTACAGTTCCTACATATTTCCTGTGTTCATTATTTATAGTTTCTCTTTTCAGAGTTCTTGCTAGAGGACTCTAGAGTAGCTTGGGTTTCTTTTTTTGTTGTTGTTGTTTGGTTATTTTTTTTAGTTAATGCTATTGATCTGCCTTTAAGTGTTGACCATACTTTGTTTACTGCTTTATTTTTTTAAATTAATTTAGTGCTGTATATACTCACAATTTTAAGATTACTTCTAATAAAGAACAACATCCAGCTTCCAATTTTCCTTAAGAGCTTTCCTGTGTGTGATGTGTATGTGTGTGTGTGTAGCTGCTCACATAAGTCAGAGAGGCAAAAGGTGGCTCTTTGTTTTGCTTTTTTTTTTTTTTTTTTGCATTTACCTTAGAACATAGATGAAACTTCTTTCCTGTGGCTAACAACATTGCAAACTTATAGTTTCATAAATAATGAATGAAAACCAACTGTTATTTTCAGGAGTTACAGTAGAACCAACTTTTCAAACATTTATCAGTCTTTTGATTACCTAGCTCTTGGGATTTAAATTTCCAACTTACTTGGCAGTATGCTATGTTAAAACAGAGTGATTTGATTCTACTGAACTCTGTTAAGGACACATACATTCTCCTACCAGGTATGTTTGATCTTATTTAGAGTTATAGCGTATTTGAGCTTAGAGAGAAGAGTCTTTTTTTTCCCTGATTTTTTAATTAGATATTTTATTTACACTTCAGATGGCATCCCCTTTCCCCATTCCTCCCACCCCCCTTAGGAAACCCCTATCCCATGCCCCCTTTTCCTTTTTGCATTTATACATTTTTAAAAAATAATGTTAATCATAGGCTTTATAAGTTTGGAATTGTTCAATCAGAGGTGTAACCCACTGACCAACCTAGATATAACAACTATCTTTGACTGGTGGAGATACATGAATATCTGCCTCCCTGTCTCCCCCCTCTTTCTCTCTTTCATCACCTAGCTTCTCCTCTCCTTCTTCTTCTCCTCTTCTTACTTCTTTTCTTCCTCTCAGTACTCCTCCTACCTTAGCTCCTCCTACACATCACCCTTCCTGTTAAAATGAAACTTTTCTCTCAAAATACAATTAGAGCATAATTATGCCAATTTGTACCAGTGAGGTACAGGATAGTCCTAATACCCCGTCCATCCTTTTGTTGACTAACCAGCTCCTCTGTCATCTATTCTAACTAAAACATTTAGTTCTGAACCTGGTTTTAGGATGAATGTCAGCTGACGACCATCCACTCAAATCTTTTCTCTTAAGGTCAATAGCTATATGTTTTCAACCCCATCAGAAATCCAGAATGACTGAGTTAACTATAATTGTGGGAAGCACAAATCATAGTTTCTAAAACGTAGCCAATTTATAGAGACCTCTGAACACCTGGACACTCGCTCTACTTCAAAACGTTGGAGCATCTGTTCTTTTGCCTTCTGGCCCAGGATCATCTGACAGACCTTAGTGCTGCAGAATTATTAAGGGCTGATTACTCTGTCTAGGCAGATATAATCAGTCGACTATTCTGCAAGTGTGTCCTTTTCTGGACAGTAATTTGTCTGTAGAAGGAAAGTGGCAATTCTTGCCTAGTGGCTGTCTCACCACAACTGGAGTAACTCCAAGGATGCTCAATTTCTTCTTAGAATTCAATATAGGAAGCTGTCTGGAGCAGACAGGTCTCTAATGAAAATGAACATTAATACTCAAATGTTTGTCATGTCAATTCTAAGGATTTCTGATGTTTTGAAAACCAGCTATCCATGTAAGGTAATCTGGACTGTTGCCTGTTAATTCCACTCAGCTATTTCTAAATAAAACATAGAGAACACCCTTATAATAAACTCCAAGTCATGAATTTGCTATAGTCCCTTAACTCACAGGCTGACCATCTCAAATCAGTTAAAAAAGTTAAAGAAGGACTGGGTCTAAGCTTTGTATTCCTAAATGTGTTATACTGGTACAATGCCTATGAGAGTAACAATATTCATCTCACTCTTATATCACTAAGAAGCTCATGCCAATGAAAACCTTAAAATTTGTAAACAAAGTAAATTGGTGCCATTTAAGAATTTATATCTTCATCTTGATATTAATTATACAGATTTCTACTAATAGGTTATGGCTATGCAATAAACCCTAGCTAATCCTCTCTATTCCGACAAAACCACTACTTTTCCCTAGAGAGACAGCCCAACATTTACCACCTTAGTCCCCATGCCCAGGGAATAGGGGCGCTGACTCATCATTAGCTTCTTCAAGCTGATTATGGGCATTGAGATATTAGAAGAGGAGTGGGGGTTGGGGAGAGTAAATTGACAATCCTCTGATGTTGTGTCTTCGCTGCCTCCAGATGGAATTCCCGGACCTCCGAGGTTTGAGCAGGTCTGCCCAACTTGCTTGTTGAGTAGATACACCAAGGCTGATCATTCTGGAATATACAATTCTCAAAACAAATTTTAGTATCAAGATAGTTTTTTTTTAAAAAGAGGGCTGACATTTATTAAGAATGTTGGTTCTAACCGCTTTTCTATTTTTCCCCTCTTTTATTGGATATAATATTTACATTTCAAATTTTATCCCCTTACCATATTTCCCCCACCACCCAGGAATCCCTTATCCCATCCCCCCTCCTCCTGCTTCTATGAAGGTGTTTACCCACGTACCCCCAGCCCCCCTCCCCACCCTCAGATTCCCCCCCCCCCCCCCAGTGCTCAGCTTTCAGGGTACCAATGATCTTGTCTCCTACCTATGCCCAACAAGGCTATCCTCCCCTACATATACAGCTGGAGTCATGTGTCTCTCCATATGTGCTCCTAGGCTGGTGGTTTAGACCCTGGGGAGCTCTGGCTGGTTGGTATTGTTGCTCTCCTCATCGGCCACCAGCCCTTAAGGTTCCTTCAATTTACTCTCTAACTCCTCCATTGGGAACCTTTGATCAGATTAATGGATAGCTGTGGTTATCTGTCTCTGGGTATGTCCAACTCTGGGGGACCTCTAAGGAGACAGCCTTATCAGGCTGCTGTCAGCTTTCCCATCCTGACATCCCTATCAGCGTCTATTTTTGGTGACTGCCCATGGAATGAATACCCAGATGGAATGATCTCCCTACAACCACCCCCCTTCAGATTCTGTCACACACTTTGTCTCCATATTTGCTCCCTTGGGTATTTAGTTACTCCTTCTAAGAAAGACCTAGGCATCCTCACTTGTTCTTTCTTCTTCATGAGCTTCATGTCGTCTGGTAGTTGAATCTTTGTTGTTTCAGCTTTTTGGGCTAATCTCCGCTTATCAGTGAGTAAATACCATGTGTGTTCTTTTGTGATTGGGTTACCTCACTCAGGATGATATTTTCTAGTTCCATCCATTTACCTAAGAATTTCCCACATTCATTATTTTTAATAGCTGAGTAATATTCCATTGTGTAAATGTACCACATTTTTTGTATCCATTCCTCTGTCGAAGGGCATCTGGGTTCTTTCCAGCTTCTGGCTATTATAAATAAGGCTGCTATGAACATAGTGGAGCATATGTCTTTGTTATTTGTTGGGGCATTTTCTGGGTATATGCCCAGGAGTGATATAGCTGGGTCCTCAGGTAGTGCTATATCCAATTTTCTGAGGAACCTCCAGACTGACTTCCAAAGTGGTTATACCAGCTTGCAACCCCACCAACAATACAGGAGTGTTCCTCTTTCTTCACATCCTCGCCAGCATCTACTATCACCTTAGTTTTTTATCTTAGAGCTTAGATCTTTTGAGCGTAGAGAGAAGAGTCTTTTAAAAAAAAAAAAAACAAAAACAAAAAAAAACTTTGCTATGTCATTGAGTGAAATTGAGGTATGAATAGATAAAAATGCTCCCCCTCTTCCCAGTTTCTCATCTCTCTCTCTTCTCTAGAGCACAGGCCCAACCTAGCCATATTATTAATTAAGGAGCTTACCATGGTGCTTTCGCCTGTTGAATTATCCAGTGACATAGATGTTTGTCCCCATCTGGATAAGTGATTGTGATAAAAGAAAAAACTTTTCTATATTACATAGAATTATACCACAAATTAAAGCTTTAATTAACAAAAAAAGTTTTCATTATTTTTTTAGTTTGTAACAACTTAGTAAGGCTGTATTTGTTGTTTGTTTGCTTAAATCAGAACCCACTCACCCAAAGTAATACATGCAGATGGCACTAAAGAGATTAGTTGCATTACATTATACTTCATAGTGAAGTTATAACATTGAGCTTATTGATAATGTTGAATAGCAGATGTACTGTATATCCCCAGAAGGTCTGTGGCACTTCCCTCATTTGATTATATGAGCTTGTATTATTATAATTGTTAAAATTTTGTAAAAACAGAATCTCATCTACCCCCAGTTAGCCTCCAACTAGCTACAGAGCCAAGGATGACTTTCAACTCATGATCATAACAGAACCTCATCAATGTTTTTGTACTTTCCTTTTGAATTTTAATATTAGTTAGGACTTTAATTTAAGATTTTAATTTTAAAGCTAACATTTATTGTGCATAAATTAGTGTTGGTAAGAGTTTTCATGTGTGTTTATCTGCTCAGGAACTAGGGTAATCTGAATTGGCTTTTCAGATTTTTTACTTTTATAACTTTTGTGCTTGCCATCATTTTAAGTCCTGCGATTGAACCATAAGGTTCTGCATATACAAGTGCTTCAAAGCTAAACTACTAATGTGTATTTACATTGTGAGATTAAATAAATCTCACAAAAGACAAACATATTAATTTTAAGTCTGTTGTGAGAACTGATAGTTTAACATTATGTTCTGATAAAAATATTTTAAGTAATTAATGAGTGGTGTAGTTATTTCTACCTAGTTTTTCTCTCTAGCAAGAATCCTTGCTGTGTACTTTGACATTTTGTATTTCTTTCTGTATTATTTGCCATGCAATTTATGGAACCAAGGATGACTTAGAAATGTTTTTATAGTATCCTTTCATTCTCTTCTTTGTGTCTACATGGTCTTAGTAGTATGGTTTTATGTATGGTTATTTGTAATGTTCTGCGATTCTAGTATTACTTCAGGACACCCATAATTATGCTTTCCTTATTGACATGGAGATTTTATGAGAAATGTCCTGTTTAATAGTTTTGTCACTTTTGAACCTCAGTGTATTTTTGTACAAACCTGGATAGTATAGCCTACTATGAATCTACTAGAATATAATGTTGATATACTTAATATTGTAACACCTATAATAGTGTAGTTAATTTTTCTAAGCTATAACTGTTTAAAAACTACAGTAATAATGATATGAAAAATAAAAAATGTTCAATCTAACTAGATCCTTCCTCTGAATGGGGGCTATAGGACTAGAAGTTCTCCCTGTGAGTTACTGAACGAATATAAAAGCTGCATTGTTACCCTGTTCTGTTTCAGACCCATCAACGCTATGCATTTAGACTGTGTTAAATGTGTAAAAAGACATCTTCCCCAAATCAATTATTGTAGCTTTAATTTCTTTATTTTAAACTATTGTTTAAAATATGACTTCTTTTTAAATAGCTTTTAGCTCAAAATATACCTTGTTTAGATATGCAATGATAATTTCTTGATATTTTTATTGTATTTTTTCATTTTTATGTTTTACTTTTGTTTTTAATTTTTTTCTGTGTCCATGGAAACCAAAACCACAAACATACACATTTTCCTAGATGTAACCAAGGTCTTTATATCTAATGCCACACCATATAATGTGTCTCCAACATCCCTTTCACAAAAACTTTTTATTGTATGTATGTGCATGTGTGTGTATGTGTCTGTGTGTGTGTGTGTGTGTGTGGTGTCAGGGTTTTAGAGGTAGTTCAGTCTCTGCTAAGTTCTTTACTGAAGTTTCTTACCATTCTGCTTCTTCCTTTTTTTTTTTTTATTGCCTCTCCTTTACTGTGTGGTAACTAGGTGACAGCAGATTTTCATCTCCATTTAATATTAATGTACTGCTGCCACACATGGACTGCTGCTGTTATAATTCAACACAAGACTTTATCTTGTCCCATTGGGTTTTACTTGAGTCCATTCAGATAATATTGTACCTTTTAATAAATATAGAAGTTACTTCTTGGTAATGCTTTAGATGTCTTAGTTATGTAGAAATTTGTATACTACCCTGTCCTGTGATTGAATGCTCTTAGATCTATGATCTCAAGAGGTTGATATCAATAAGGACTTGTCACTCACTATCTTTTGATTAACTGTGTTCTGTACGGCATTAAAGAAATAAATCCGTTGTAAAGAATTTCTGTAACTGTAGATATCCCCATGCTTACATTTCTTTGTCTTCTCTGCCATTCTCTGTCTAATTATATCCTTAATAACAGGACTTCTGGGACTCTTCATTAACTGTATGAGTTAAAGTCCCAATGCTTTAAGATGACACTTATATCTTCCATGTTACCTTAGCCTATATTGTTTGAGGATGTTTTTCCCCCCATCCCAGTATTTGTAATCAATCCCAAGGCCTTATGCTTCCCAGGAAGCCCTCTGATAAACCATACCTCAAACCTTCTACTTCAGTATCTTTTCTTTAGTCGGGCTTAAATATTGACAACTTTATACAAAAGATAATTTGAATTTACCTTTGCAATTTAATATGTTTACTACAGTCCTTATCTTAGTCTCCAAAAATAACTGTTCTTAAATTTTTTACAGGAAGTCTCCTTTGGATGTCTTTGCTGTTTTCTTCATTAAGTTTTGGGAAATGTTAAGATAGGAGAATAATAAACATGATAAAATATTTAGTTGAGATAAACTTAAGAGAAGGTGAACACATTTTTAAGTTCATACTTGTTGAAAAAGAAAAATTATTTAAAATTTAAAGCAAAACTAACTGAAATGATAAAACACACATACATATGCACAATGTTATTGTTGATAAAAGTACCAGGGATTTTAATTTTTGTATTTGTTTTGCTTCTGGTAAATCAACTGACCACCTAAAAGTTTTGTCAATTTTTCATCATCTATTAAAACTTGAGAAATTAAAACATTGTTTCCACTAATTAACATGTCACAGTACCATATTTTATTGTATTTATTTTTTATTGTTCTTTCATGGAATATTTACAGAATATTTATATTCTGTAAACTGTAATTAGTAATGTGATAAAAGATACCACTTTACGATGAAATCTTTAAACCTAACTATGCCTTTTTTGGGTTTAAAAAATAGAGGATAAATGGGTACACACATTGAAATTGTCTCATTTTTGTTATTCCATTGGTGATTTTACTGATTTTATGTTCTGTTTTACACCTTATGTGCATGTCCTGACTTCTGTGTTTAGTATATCCTATACTGTGTTAAATGTGATTTGAAAATAAAATATCACAGTTCAAAATATCATTATATTTCTAAAAATTGAATTGATAGGAACAGAAGAAAATATCTAGACAGATGCCTAACCTGTAAGAATTATATTCATAAACCCTGTCATTTATCTAATGGAAAAAAGAGAAAGAATGAACTTTGTAACCTAAATCTATGCGTTTTATAGTGTCAATTGAAAGAACTTTAGTTTTTAAAGGTCTAATGAAGTAAATGTTAATTCAGATCCTATTAGAACATCTTGTCAATGCTGTTACCATCAAACCAAGGCATTTCTTTTTACAGAAATTCATATGATTTTTGTAAGCTATCAGTGTCGCAAAATGTGTGTCTTCTCTGTCTTTTCCTTCCTTTGTCCTATTGATGACAATCCTGTTTGAGACTGTCCAGTGCCCAAGGTACTCTCTGTGGTGTATCTAAGAAGCAGCTCTGTTCATGTTGTTTTTGCTGCAGAAGGAACAACTACTCTTGATGTCATTATCTTGAGAAGGGCCACAGCAAGTTTATATCTATTGAGGGTTCTGACCTTGGTGGTACATTTAGCTATGATACTATGACCATTATCAAAGCCTAGAATTTTACATTTTTCCAAATTACTTCTGTGTAAATATAGTATCATTGAGATACCCCTTTGTAAGACCATCTGCTAGCTGAAAGATCTGTTAATGAGTCTTCCAATTCTGAAGCTATGAAATATCTTATGTGCTGAATTAATTTGGGATTCAGCAAACTTCATTTTGTGAATAATCATTTCTTCAGTTGAAATGTGTGTTTTTAGTAGTATTATTACATAGCAATAATATATAATTTTTTGTGTGTTCCCTGTCAGCATATCTCAGTGACTTGGTGGTATTTATTAAGATAGTGTATTAAGATACTTTTACAAGAAGATACTGCTATTTAGAGACATTAAGTAACTTCTCCAATTTTTTGATGATTAAATTATAATATTCTACCTCCCCAAAGTAAATACTTGGACTTTCAATCTCTTTTGTTCCCTCTGATGTCTCATTTATATCTTGTTTTATAGTCATATAATATTTGTAAATCACAAAGCAGGTGGGACTGATCACTGGTTGGCCATTTCTTTAGTCTCTCCTCCATTTTTGTGTCTGGATTTCTTTTAGACAAAACCAATTTTTGGTCAAAAGATTTAAAGGTGAGTTGGTGTCCTTATTTCTCCACTGGGAGTCTTGTCTGGGTACTGGAGGTGGTCTCTTTGGGTTCTATATTCCAACTGTTGAGCATTTCTGCTACAGTTCCCTGCATTGACTCCCGCTAGGCTCCCTCATCCCGGGTCTTTGAGACATGTTAGAGAATCTTCCTATACCAGACCCCTGGCAGTTGCATATTTCCATTCATTCTCTTGACCCTCTGGGACTATCTCCTGTCTCTTCCCATGCCTGAACTTACCTCTCTAATCTCCTAACCCTTTCCATTTCCACCCAGGTCCCTCTGTCCTTCTGCATCCCATGACTATTTTTCTACCTCTTAAGTGGGGCTCAAGTATCCTCACTTAGGCCTTCCTTCTTGTTTATCTTTTTTGGGTCTGTGGGATATATCATGGGTACTCTGTACTTTTTGGCTAATATCCACTTATTAGTGAGTATATACCATGCATGTCCTTTTGGAACTGGGTGACCTCATTCAGGATATTTTCTAGTTCCATTTGCCTGCAACATTCATGATGTCCTTGTTTTTAATAGGTAAATGGTATTCCCTTGTGTAAATGCACAGTTTCTTTATCCATTCCTTGATTGAGGGCATCTGGGATGCTTCCAGATTCTGGCTATTATGAATATAATAGAATAAAGCTGCTTTGACCATAGTGGAGCATGTGTCCTTGAGGTATAGTAGAATATTTTTTGGGTATATGCCCAGGAGTGGTCTTCAGGTAGAACTATGTCCAGTTTTCTGAGGTAATGCCAGATTAATTTGCAGAGTGGTTGTACCAGTTTGCAATCCCACCAGCAATGGAGAAGTGTTCCCCTTTCTCCACATCCTCACCAGCATGTGATATTTTTTGAGTTTTTGATCCTAGCCATTCTAATTGGCTTAAAGTTGAATCTCAAGGTCATTTTCATTTCCCTGATGATTAAGGATGTTAAACATTTCTATAAATGCTTTTCAGCCATTCAAGATTCCTCTGTTGAGAATTCTCTGTTTAGTTGCATATCCCATTTATTTTTTTATTTTTTAATAAAAATTTGTTTTTTAATAAAAAGTTTAAATCTTTATTTCAAACCCTTAATTATGGCTCCTAAGACAAATGACCATTATCCATCAGAGTCTCTCTGTCCTTGATTGTACAGTAGAGATTACAGCCCATGTCTAAAATGGTCTGCTGTGGATTTTATTTTATTTTTTTGCATATCTTTTTTTATTGGATATTTTGTTTACATTTCAGATGCCATCCCCTTTCCCCATCCCCCCCGAGAAAACCCCTATTCCATGCCCCCTTTTCCTTTTTGCTTTTATACACTTTTTAAAAATGTTAATCCAAGGCTTTATAAGTTTGGTAATGCTCAATCAGAAATGTAACCCAATACCCAGCCTAGATATATCAACTATTTTTGACTGGTGGAGACACATGAACAACTGCCTCCATATCCCCCCTCTCTCTTTCTTTCTCTCTCTCATCACCTAGCTTCTCCTCTCCTTCTTCTCGTCCTCTCCTTACTCCTTCTCCTCTCCTTACTCCTTCTCTTCCTCTCCTTACTTCTCTTCCTCTCAGTACCCTCCCACCTTAGCTCCTCCTACATATCACCCTTCCTGTTAAAATAAAACTTTTCTCTCAAAATACATTTAGAGCATAATTATGCCAATTTGTACCAGTGAGGTACAAGATAGTCCTAATACCCAGTCCATCATTTTGTTGACTAACCAGAACCTCTGTCATCTCTCCTAACTAAAACACTTAGTTCTGAACCTGGCTTTTTCCTTGGCTTTAGAATGAATGTCAGCTGAAAACCATCCACTCAAATCTTTTCTCTCAAAATAAATAGCCAGGATTGGCTTTGAGACTATAAGTTTTCAACCCCGTCAGAAATCCAGAATGGCTGAGTTAACTAAAATTATGGGAAGCACAAAGCATAGCTTCTAAAACTTAGCCAATTTATAGAGATCCTTGAACACCTGGACAGTCCCTATACTACAAAATGTTGGAGCATCTGATCTTCAGCCTTCTGACCCAGGATCATCTGACAGACCTTAGTGCTGCAGAATTATTAAGAGCTGATTACTCTGTCTAGGCAGATATAATCAGTCGACTATTTTGCAAGTGTGTCCTTTTCTGGACAGTAATTTGTCTGTAGATGGAAAGAGACAATTCTTGCCTAGTGTCTGTCTCACCACAACTGGAGTAACTCCAAAGATGCTCAATTTCTTCTTAGAATCCAAGACAGGAAGCTGTCAGGAGCAGACATGTCTCTAATAAAATGAACATTAATACAGAAATGTTTGTAACGTCAATTCTGTGGACTTCTGACGTTTTGAAAACCAACTATCAAAGTAAGGTAATCTGAACTGTTGTCTGTTAACTCCACTCAGCTATTTCTAAATAAAATATAGAAAACACCCTAACAATAAACTCCAAGCCATGAATTTGCTATAGGCCCTTAACTCACAGGCTAACCATCTCAAATCAATTAAAAAAGTTAAAGAAGGACTGGATCTAAGCCTTGTATTCCTAAATATGTTATACAGGCATAATGCCTATGATATTATCAATATTCATCTCACTTTTATATCAATAAGAAGTTCTTAGATAGAGTTTTTGGGGTACTTATGTATACTATCATATCATCTTGAAATACTGATACGTTGACTTCTTTAATTTCAATTTGTGTCCTCTTCATCTCTGTTAGTTTAGTATTGCTCTAGCCAGAACTTCAAGTAGGTATCAATAGATATAGGGAGAGTAGACAGCCATATTGGGTTCCTGATTTTATTGGAAATACTTTAAGTTTATCTTTACTTAATTTGATGTTGACTCTTGGCTTGCTGTATATTGTTACAGAAGATATTTTTAAAGTTGACCAAATATATATTTTGTTACAGCAAATAAATGTTTTATTTGTAAATAGGGTACAGTTGAAGTTACCAGATGAAATGCTTGGGAAACATGTGCAGCATGAGTCATTGTTCTAACAACAACACTCCTGATAATATGGGGAAAGATAAACTTTATTTGTTTTGTTTGTACTGTAAATTTCATATTCTTCAGAGAAGTTTTATTCTTTCATATAAACTTGCGTGAAAGCTACAAATAAAGCTATATAAATGCTTAGTAGGCAGATACTATAGGGAACATCAAAAGACAGTAATAAATGAAGGGAGTTGATAGGAGAAAGTAATGAATCAGAGAAAGATTTGACAGAATAAGTCAGAGATAGAATACCCCCATCTCACACAAGAACAGCAGAGGACAAGGCAACTTAAGGGCAGCGAGAGAGTTTTAATGTGGTATGTGATGTGTTTGTGTGGCAGATTTACTGGGACACTTATACACAGACAGATTTCGGAGAGAAGAAGCTAGATACAAGTGAACACAGAGCAAGTCAGTGAATGAGAAGGAGCCAGAAGATTAGAACATATTGCCAAAGTTAGTATGAGGCCAAAGAGAACAATTCAGTCAGAAGCTGAGAGAAGCTGAATTGAATTAGTCAAGTTGGAAGCTTAGATTGTAAGGAGGCTAGAAGCTTCTAGTCCTAGGCCTAGGGCTAGTTAGAATTGAGAAGGAAAAGCTCTGGGCTCTGCCCAACCTGTGTATTTGCATAGCTCATATACAGCTTTTGTCTAATCCCTTCATCAGAATAAACAAAAGATACAAGCACCAATCTGAACCTAGGTGGGATGTATGTGAGTGGTAGTGGAAGGAAATGGAAAAGGTAAGAAGCAGCTGATGTGGCAAAGTAGGCCCATAATAAAGAGGGGCCATGGGCTCTAGGTTTGTAACTAGCATTGGGAGAGAGCAAGGAAGAGAAGAAATAACTTACCAAGCAAAGTTGGCTTAGCATCATGGACAGCTTGTCTGGAATTAGCCACACACAATATTTTTATCAGAATGTTTGAATAACCTTTTCAGCAGGCTCATTTCTCTCCAACTGCATCTAAGAGACTCCTCTATATTGTATGTTGCAGATGTGTGCTAAGTCACCTCCAGGGCCACAGTATTCCCTGAGACTACTTTCTAATACGTATATAGGTAACTTTGCATTTTCACATGCAATGAAGCTTTTTTTTTTTGTCAAAAATTTTTTTTAACTCAAAACACTTTATAAGTATTTGTATATACATATATACTTATACATGTATACATATATACATACATATATGAACAATAATTAAATAATAAAATGTATTTTAAAAGTATGGGGGGTTGGGAAGTGTGGGAGGAAGGAGAGAAAGGGGAAAATTATGTAAATACAGTGCTCATATATGAAATTCTCAAAAAGGAATCCAGTTGTTTAAAATGTTCAACAGATTAACTAGCATTTTACAATATGAAAATAAATATGACCTATAATTATGTTGAAGGACATTTTAACTCAATACATACTTTGAAGTTTCAGATGAAATCAATAAAAATTATTTTACCCAGCATACTAACAAAAACCACAATAACGTTTTATAATTCAAAGTATTTCTGAGAACAAGAAAATGGATTGTCAGAAGGTAAGTCAGCAGAGCCAGGGGGACACTGTGTGTTATTTCTTTTTTTCTTTTCTTTTCTTTCTTTTCTTTTCTTTTCTTTTATTATTATCAAATCATAATTTTTATTTTTTAACGCAGGGGTTATAAACATGAAAATGCAGGATGTGGGGAAGGGGGATGACACAGGAGCATAGGTGTTCAGGAGGAGTACAGATATATTTCAGAACAGGGTATCGGCTGGGTGAAGCTTCAGGAGTCAGGTCACTATGACTCTGCCTATGATTCACTTGTCTATATCTAATTTGGTGCTATTCGCCAAGGCTGCCTATTTACAAGGTCTATGACTACTCAGGCTGGTAGATTTCCACAAAAGCTGCCTGTTTACAATAGTTTATAGACATCTGTTTCAGTGTTTTTCCATAGAGACCCAAGACTTTGTATTAGCAGGTATGTATGTCAGGCCTATTGCTGATTTTAGGCTTATGGCTGATTTTAGGCCTTCAGTGTATAAGCAGGACTGCCCTTGACATCTCCTCCCTTCTCCAAGTATAGAAGGGCTGTGGCAATTCTAATCTTGCCAAGGCAGGGATAGAGGCCTGACCTCCAGTAATTAAAGAGGACCTTGTAATGGCTCTGGTCCTCCTGTTGTTGACCAGTGAGGCATGAGGGCCATACCCATCCCGATGTCTTTTTCCTGGAGAGGGGATACTTTTGATATCAACCCCTATGCAGTCAGGCTTGTTCCTCAGGGAACCCAGAAACATATTTTTAACTTTTATTTATATTCCCTTGCAGTGCTTAGCCTTGCAGCCTAAAGAATTCAGATCGCCAGACAGAGGGGGTTCTGGGTGGCCCCTTTCTGCTTGGTCTAGGGGCGGAAGTCCCCTCTTTTAGATTGGGTGGAGATGGGACTTGGGATCACCCTGGATAGAGTAACAACCTCTTATAGAGTCTCCTGCTTCTTCATAGCTAATTTATGATAATGTATCTGAATAGATTTTGCTATCAGATTATCTATCTGTTGTTTCACAAAGTTAGTCAGCCTATTTAAGGCCCAGGGACCAAAAGAAATAACCTAAAAAAATAACCTAATTTATGGTCCCCAGATGGAAGGAAGTAGGGTTAACAATCATGGAGAGGTTGAAGACCAATTCTTGTACAAGCTCTCATTTTTTTTCTTTCTCTCTCTGTCTTTTCTCAAGACCTTCTTTGGCCTTTTTCATGCTCTCTTTAATCATCCCTGTTTTGTCTGTGTAAAAGCAGCATTCTTCTTTAAGGGCTGTACACAGTCTAGAGCTGTACACAGTCTTTTCTATTGTAAAAGGGAAAATCAAGTCTAATAAAGTCCTTTGCAATTTTTGGAGATCCCATCAGACTGCGCAACGAGGGATTTCTTCAGATTAGTGATGTCAGTCTATAGCTGTTTGATGTCCTTGTCAAAGGCCCATTGGAGGTCTGAGTAGTATAAGTCTGGAGGCCAGCATCAGGATTAGAACTCCTAACAGCAGACATCACGGGTGATTAATTTTTACCTGGAAAGGAAAAAGAAGGGAATTCTCAGGGAAATTTCTCTTCCCTGGATGTCAATTGTTATTCATCTTATTTATAATTGGGCCTGGTTTTGTGGGGGTATCTATTAAATTAATTAATCTTTTTGGTGGCCATTTAGCTGTGCCTTCTGTGGTATCTAACAGGCATATCAATCCTTGGCCCCATATAGGAACTAGTTCCTGGCCATTCCATTTGAGGATAAAAGGGTCCTTCCACATAGTTGTGGCATAGTTTTTATTGGTCTCAGTGATGCCAGAGGCAATCAGCTGCAGATTTGCCTTGAGCTTTCAGTTTTAGAAAGTTAAGAGTAAACAAGGCATGCTCCTTCCACCCCCAGAGAGTCATAAAGGCACTATTTAAAGAAATATAATTCTTTATTAATAATTTCTTTTATCAAAGGACTATTATAAAACAGCCAACAATTAATCAATCTATATCATATATCAATTAATGAGAGTGTCTTCTACTTTTTGTAAAACTACTCCTCTTTTGTCAATTAATTGTTGAGGGAAATTAGGATTTGAATCTCTCTTGACAATATTAAACAGAGACATAAATTCTTTTGTGAAGAGCTTAAAATAAAATCTTAGCCAATAAGCATCTCCTGGAAACCGTTGAAAATCATTTTAAATTAGTAAACTATCTTTTTCTTTTCTTTTTTTTTGCCAGACCCATTATCTTGTTTTATTTTTTTAAATAGGATATTTTATGTATTTACCTTTCACTGTTATCTCCTCTTCCTTTCTCTCCCAAAACCCCTTATCCCATACACCCTCTTCCAATTTTTATGAGGGTGTGCTCCCACCATTCTCCCAATCCTGCCTCCCTGCTTTCCCATTCCCCAACACTATGGATCCAATCTTTCGGGGACCATTGCCCTCCAATTCCACTGTTGCCTAACGAGGCCACCCTCAGTTACCTATACAAGTGGAGCCATGAGTCCCTCCCTTTCTGTTCTCAGGCTGGAGGTTTAGACCCTGGGAGCTCTGGTTGAGTATTTTGCTACTCCTTCTTAAAAAAAAAAAAAAAAAAACCAAAGCACCCACACTTTGTTCTTCCTTCCTCCTCTTGAGTTTCATGTGGTCTATGCATTGTGTCTTAGGTATTGTGAGTTATTGGGCTAATATCCACTTGTCAGTGAGTGCATGCCATGTATGTTCTTTTGTGATTGGGTTTCCTCACTCAGGATGATATTCTCAAGCTCCATCCATTTGCCTAAGAATTTCATGAACTCATTGTTTTTAATAGCTGAGTAGTACTCCATTGTGTAAATATACCACATTTTCTGTATCCATTCCTTTGTTGAAGGACATCTGGGTTCTTTCCAACTTCTGGCTATTATAAATAAGGCTGCTATGAACATAGTGGGGCATGTGTCCCTGTTGTATGTTGAAACATCTTTTGGGTATATGCCCAGGAGTGGCATAGCTGGGTCTTCAGGTAATAATATGTTCAATTTTTGGAGGTACCGCCAGACTGATTTCCATAGCGGTTGTACCAGCTTACAATCCCACCAACAATGGAGGAGTGTTCCTCTTTCTCCACATCCTTGCCAGCATCTGCTGTCATCTGTGTTTTCAATCTTAGCCATTCTGACTGGTGTGAGGTGGAATCTCAGTGTTCTTTCATTTGCATTTCCCTGATGACTAGGCATGTTTAACACTTCTTTAGGTGCTTCTCAACCATTCGATATTCCTCAGTTGAGAATTTGTTTATATAGTGAATTACATTGGTGGACTTCCATATATTGAACCAACCCTGCATTCCTGGGATAAAGCCTATTTGATCATGATGGATGATTGTTTTGATGTGTTCTTGGATTCTGATCGCAAGAATTTTATTGAGTAGTTTTGCATTGATATTCATTAGGAGATTGGTCTGATGTTCTCTTTCTTTGTTGGGTCTTTGTGTAGTTTAGGTATGAGCGTGATTGTGGCTTCATAGAATGAATTGGGTAGTATTCTTTCTATTTCTACTTTGTGGAATAGTTTGAAAAGAATTGGTATTAGGTCTTCCTTGAAGGTCTGATAGAATTCTGCACTGAAACCATCTGGTCCCAGACTTTTTTTTGTTGGGTAGACTTTTGATGACTGCTTCTATTTCTTTCAGGGTTATGGGACTGTTTAGATGGTTTATCTGCTCCTGATTTAACATTGGTAACTGGTATTTGTCTAGAAAGTTGTCCATTTCATCCAGATTTTCCAATTTTGTTGAGTATAGGCTTTTGTAGTAGGATCTGATGATTTTTTGGATTTCCTCGGTTTCTGTTGTTATGTCCCCCTTTTCAGTTCTGATATTATTAATTTGAATACTGTCTCTCTGCCCTCTGATTAGTCTGGCTAAGGGTTTATCTTTCTTGTTGATCTTCTCAAAAAACCAGCTCCTGGTTTTATTGATTCTTTGTATAGTTCTTTTTGTTTCTATTTGG
This sequence comes from Arvicanthis niloticus, assembly GCF_011762505.2. Lineage (NCBI taxonomy): Eukaryota > Metazoa > Chordata > Mammalia > Rodentia > Muridae > Arvicanthis > Arvicanthis niloticus. The sequence goes on along the minus strand of NC_047659.1, from coordinate 81,249,834 downwards.
TTGATTTCAGCCCTGAGTTTAATTATTTCCTCCCATCTACTCCTCTTGGGTGTATTTGCTTCTTTTTGTTCTAGAGCTTTCAGGTGTGTTGTCAAACTGCTAGTGTATGCCCTCTCCAGTTTCTTTTTGTAAGCACTTAGAGCTATGAGTTTTCCTCATAGCACCACTTTCATTGTGTCCCATAGGTTTTGGTATGATGTGTCTTCATTTTCATTAAATTCTAAAAAATCTTTAATTTCTTTCCTATTTCTCCCCTGACCACATTATCATTGAGTAGAGTATTGTTCAATTTCCATGTGAGTGTGGGCTTTCCCTTGTCTTCCTGTTTTCGTATCCAGCCCGTTAGCCTCTGTCTTTTTATTCGGGAATTTAGTCCATTGATGTTAAGAGATATTATGGAGAGGAGATTGTTGCTTCCTGTTACTTTTGTTAACAGTGGAGGCATTGTTTGTGTGATTATCTTCTTTTGGGTTTGTTGGAAGAGGCTTACTTTCCTGCTCTTTCTAGGGTATAATTGCCCTCCTTGTATTGGTTCTTTCCTGCTACTATTCCTTGTAGTGCTGGGTTTGTGGAAAGATATTGTGTAAATTTGGTTTTGTCATGGAATATCTTGGTTTCTCCATCTATGGTAATTGAGAGTTGTTCTTGGTATAGTATCCTGGGCTGGCATTTATGTTCTCTTAGGGTCTGTATGACATCTGTCCAGTATCTTCTAGCTTTTATAGTCTCTGGTGAGAAGTCTGGTGTAATTCTGAAAGGTCTGCCTTCATATGTTCCCTGGCATTTTTCCCTTACTGCTTTTAATATTCTTTCTTTGTTTTGTGCATTTTGTGTTTTGATTATTATGTGATGGGAGGTATTTCTTTTCTGGTCTAGTCTATTTGGTGTTCTGTAGGCTTCTTGTATGTTTATGGGCATCTCGTTCTTTAGATTAAGGAAGTTTTCTTCTATAGTTTTGTTGAAGATATTTATTGGATCTTTAAGATGGGAATCCTCACTTTCTTCTATACCTATTATCCTTAGGTTCAGTTTTCTCATTGTGTCCTGAATTTCCTGGATGTTTTGTATTAAGAACTTTTTGCATTTTTTGTTTTCTTTGACAGTTGTGTTAATATTTTCTGTGGTATGTTCTGCACCTGAGATTCTCTCTTCTATCTCTTGTATTCTGTTGGTGATGCTTGCATTTATGACTCCTGATTTCTTTCCCAGGTTTTCTATATCCCTGGTAGTCTCCCTTTGTGATTTCTTGATTGTCTCTACTTCCATTTTTATGTCTTGGATGATTTTGTTCAATTTCTTCACCTGTTTAGTTCTGTTCTCTTGAAATTCTTTAAGGGATTTTTGTGTTTCCTCTTTAAGGGCTTTCACCTGTTTATCTGTGTTCCCCTCAATTTCTTTGAGGATGTTATTTATGTCCTTCTTAAAGTTCTCTATCATTGTCATTAAAAGTGATTTTAGATCTGACTCTTGCTTTTCTGGAGATATGGGTAATTCAGAACTTTCTAATATGGGAGAACTAGGTTCTGATGAAGCTGAGTACTCTGGGTTGTTGGTGCTTGTGTTCTTGAGCTTGCCTTTCCCCATCTGGATCTCCTTGGTGCTACCTGAGCTGTCTCTGACTGGAGCCTTGTCTTTCCTATTATCTTGGTTGTGTCAGAACTATTTGGGATGAGTGTTGCTGCTGAGGTTAGAGGTGAGGTCCAAGATCTGCTCAGTGTTCAAGCAGATACAGGAAGGAACCAGTGCTCTGGGCCAGGAGTGAATTCCTGGGTCCCTGTGGGTCCCAGTTACTCCCTGTTTCTGTAGAGTATTGCTGTCTTCTGACCTGAGATACTGCCCAGATTAGAACTCCTGAGAGCCCTGCTTCCTTTGGGTTCTGTGAGATTGGGTGCAGAGAGCTATCTCCCGGGATCTGCTGAGGGCTCAGGCCCAGACTGGAACGGACCAGTGCTCCTGGCCAGGAGTGAATTCCTGGGTCCCTGTGTGCCCCAGTTACTCCCTGTTTGGGGTGAGTGTTCCTGATTTCTTACCTGAGATACTCCCCTGGTTAGAGCTCCTAGTAGTCCAGCTTCATCTGGGTTTTGTGAGGTTTTGTGCAGAGCTGCAGCCGGTGATCTGCTCAGTCAATGAAGCTTTTTTTTTTTTTTTTTTAAATTAAGTCTTTAAAAAATATAATTAGAACTTGATTTTTTGGTACTGTTAGAAATTAGACTTCATGTGGTGTATGTGTTTTAGCTTGGGTATTGTGAGCTTTTGGGCTAATACCCACTTACCAGTGAATGCATACTATTGCGTGTTCTTTTGTGATTGGGTTACCTCACTCAGGATGATATTTTCTAGTTCCATCCATTTGCCTAAGAATTTCATTAATTCATTATTTTTAATAACTGAGTAGTACTTCATTGTGTAAATGTACCACATTTTCTGTATCTATTCCTCTGTTGAAGGACATCTGGGTTCTTTCCAGCTTCTGCTTATTATAAATATGGCTGCTCTGAATATAGTGGAGCATGTGTCCTTGTCATATGTTGGAGCATCTTTTAGGTATATGCCCAGGAGTGGTATAACTGGAAACTCTGGTAATACTATGTCCAATTTTCCAAGGAACTGCCAGACTGATTTTCAGAGTGATTGTACCAGTTTACAGTCTTACCAACAATGGAGGAGTGTTCCTCTTTCTATACATCCTCTCCAGCATCTGCTGTCACCTGAGTTTTTTATTTCTATTTTGCTCAAGCTTCAAAAATGGCATCAAGAATGGCTTGATCATGCTAGCCCTTTTTGTCCTGGGAATACTTTTATTCCTGCCCATTGTCTTAAAGCTAATATTTAACAACATCACCAGGTTGGCGGCCAAAGTACATGGCTTGAAACTGAAAATGGACCCCCAGACAGAGTTATTAAATTAGTAGGCTGGTGAGCCAAGGATGGGTAAGATTCTGCACAGAGCCTTATCAACCTAAGACAGAAATTCATTCATTGCTTTTGATAATGCATATTCTATGACAGGTAAGGAAAGTATTCTAATCAGAACGACCTAAGACAGGCTCAGTCTTGTTTATGAAATTAAAAAGGTGGAGAGGCAGAGAGCTTTTGGGACTGCTTGGCAGGAATATGATATTGGCCAAGGACAAGGAAGTGGGCTTCAGGAAGGAAACCGACATTAGGCTAGAACAAAGAAGTAATTTCAGACAGGAATCTAAATCTTAGGCCAGAGCAAGGAAGTAGGCTTCAGACAGAAAAATGAGTTTGGGCTCAACAGAGAAGTAGGCTCAGATATTTTGATCATCCTGATAAGCCCTTAGAAACAGTGAACTGTTTCTAAGGGCTTATCAGGAGTTATCATCAAGTTTCATGGAACTTTGTTTATTGCCTTGCTTGTTTTTTGACTATTTGTGTTGTCTTGCTTGTTCCTTGACTGTTTGCATCTATTGTATTGCTAGTTCCTCAACCTAGAACTAACCTTAATACTTGCATGTAATTAAAATTGTATAAAAGCAAAAAGGAGGAGGGGGGATGAGATAGGGGATTTCTAGGGAGGGAAAATGGGGAAAGGCAATTACATTTGGAATGTAAATAAATGAAATGTCCAATAGAAAAAAATACAAAAGCTGCCAAAGGAAAAATAACTGACAAAAAAAAAAAAAAAAAAAAAGAAATCAGACTTCTTTGCTAATATATGCAGAAATGAACTATTATAGCTATAGATTTTAATATTTAGTATTCTCTTCAAAACCTTCCCTCAGAAGTGCCCTAACTCCATTGCTTCATATTTACACCCCAAAAATGTTTAGATTTACACGGCTAAATTCTCTTTTAAGATGCTATATACACATACATATCTTCGTACATCCATCCATCCATTCATCCATCCATCCATACATACATACATTCATACATACATACATACATACATACATATTCAACTGCCAGTAAAAAGCACCTTTTGTTAAAGTTAAAGAATGCACCTGTAAAGGTAAGGCATAAAAAGAGAGAGAGAGAGAGACCCTCTAAAACTGAGAGATGATCCTCAAGATGCAGAACCCAGTTTCTGCTCAAGGACTGGGAGTTCCAAGGGTCTTTGACCAACTCTAATTCATGGCAGTCCATTTGACAAAAAGCAGAGAAGGTGATTAGGCCCAGAACTTTGAGGAAAACATTAATCCAGCCTTAAACTTGTCAAATTGGCTCTCTAGCAGGAGGGCCCACTGGCTGGAGTAAATGCCTTCCACACCATTGCCTCAGGTTAGTAGGGTAGAGAAGTTGAAATTTCCATCTTTATTGTCTATCTCTGTTTATGCTCATGCTCATATGTGTGCCTATTAGAAATCTGTTTAACCCCTAGTCCTTTCCATTTTCAGGGGCCACACTAAGTGCTCTTAGAGGGCTGGAGGAGTCGACTGCCCTAACTGCTTTGAACTGGCAAATGGAAGTATGTAGGAGGGCTCCATAGAGTGCGTCAGAGCTGGAGGCTAGCTAAAAACTTAAGCTATGGCAAAGATCCAGAAGAACATATGACAGTCATTTAATGACAGCATACAGCCTTGGCTCATGAGGTAGCATCTGTAACATATAAAACTGAGGCTGTTGTTATTAATATAATTCCAAGAGTGTAGTTAAGAAAATAGCCAGGGCAGGTTTGCCTTTATTATAGGACATGAACAGGCAATATATGTATATATGTATGTGTATGTATATATACACATACATACACATATAATATATGGGTATAATATATTATATATATATATCCATATGCTATATATATATATATATCCATGGACCATTGACAAGGTTTAGCATAGGCATCAGCAAGACTGATGATGTTCTTGCCATCATGGTACCATTGTAAGATATTTACCGTCTGAAGGCTATTGATTTGGCTAGCAAGTTTGTGAAGCTTTTATTATGTAGCTTAAGTTCAGAAGTTGGCCATTAGGTGTCCTCTATTACAACCTCATAGGGAAACATTATGAGACAAGGTTTATGAGAGAATATTCTTAGATATCATGATTAATGTATATCTTTTTTAATAAGGTGAAAAGTAATCATTCATTGACTGGACCACATACCATACCTTGTAGAGCAACAAAGCCTTCTTCACATTTAGATTGACAAGAAGTTTTGTTTGCCAGACCAAAATGTAACTGTGTAATCAGCTGTTATTACACTAGACTCTTGATTGAATGCCTAAACGTTTTATGAAGGAATTCAAAGCAGCTGTTTCTTTGGCAGTATCCTTCCAGCAAAAGATGCCACAGCCAGTGCACCAGATATGATGTCTGTGGTGTTGCCCAGGTTTAGCACATCATAATCATGGTCCACTGTGAGATTCTTGAGAGTCCTTTTCTTTTTTATCAAGATACCTGCATCTTCTCATACTTTATTTTTTCTTTTTTTCTGGTCAAAAAAAAGTTTTTCCATTACCATTTTTATTTTTAACGTTGAGTCATGGTTTTGTTAATGTAGCACTTACTACATATGTCTAGGAATGAAGATATTCCTCTATCAGCTTGCCAAGTACTAGCTACTAAGAACATAGATCCATGTTATCATGTTTAGCTCAAGGTATGGAGAGCTCTATGTAGGGAACAGAGAAGAAATACTTGTCTTAGCTGGAGAAATGGCTCAGTGGGTAAAGTGCTTGTAGCAAAACCCTGAGAACTTCAGTACAAATTCCATAGCAGGCACATAAAAGCCTGGTCATGGTGCAGCCTTCGTGTATCTCCAGAAGTTATGATAGTTAGAGATAGATATATTTTAGGGCTGCCTGCCCAGTCATTCTAATCAGACAATAAGTTCCAGGATACTGAGAGACCTTGTCTCAGGAACTGAGGCAGAGGGTGATATAGGAAAACACCCAAAGTTGACCTCTGCCTATACACTTACATGCATGGCTGAGCACACCCTCATGAACACTTATATCTTCCTCACACAAGAAATGTTTATCTCATCTCTTCCTCTGCCCTAATTATGTCTTCAAGTTGTATTGTCTGAAGTGATCTTGTTATCCATTTCTATGAGATGAGAATTTTTGAGATTTATAGAAATTACATGAATTTTTAAAGTACAGAGCCTTTTTGTTGCTCCGTCTCGTGTGGCTCATGGCTCTGTCAAGTTCTTTCCAGGAGGTAATGTTAGTTGGCCCAATCTTGCAAGGGCCTTGAGTAAAGATAGCTGTGCTCAATTCAAGACAGAAAATAATTAGTTCTTATCCAGAGGTAGTGTTCTGTAGTGTGCAGTGAGAGGTGAGCATATAGTTGTGTAATAAGTGGTTCCTATAACCCTTTATTACCCAGATGCCATGCTTAAGACCAGTTGGTATAGCTCTAATTTTTCCATCCACCATATCCAATTAGTCTATTCTATTGATATAAAAGCAAAGTAGATTATAGTATAGGTTCAGGAAACAAAAATATTTTGCAATATATACTTGACATTCACTATGATTAGACAATTTACTTAACCCTTTCTTAACTTCCTTTTTATCCTCTGTATAGTTTTGCTAATTAAGGTATCTCAGAGTTTGAGAATTATTTGGTTGCATATGGGTTTATGCTTACTTATCATCGAATAAATAATAAAGATGAAATAAATAAATAATAAAGATGTTTCAGGTGGGTTTTGACATGGAATAACCATTCAACAAATGTAACATACACTTTGTTATATTCTTGCTATAACCCTTCCTTCCTTTATTCCATTTAGCATCCTCTTGCCTACTAACTAGGTACTCTACTTATTGAAGCCCCTTAGACACCATTTCTTATATCCTACTGTCCATTTAATGCTATTGGCTCTTAAGAATTATTCAAGAAGAGCTTATACTTCAAAAATCCTTCAGTGCTTGCCTAACATGCATGGGGCTATGGGTTCTTCCCCCACTATCACTGAAAAAAATAATGTTCAAAGACCTTCACTTTTAGCTAAAATCATGTAAATTCTTTGCCCTAGTATTTCAGGAATAGCATAATTTGACTTGATACCGTCTATTCAACATGTTCCCTAAATTGTCTGGTTCATAGTACTAACTAACATCCACATATTAGTTAGTACTAAAGGAAGTACTAAAGGCATAAAGGAAGGATTAAGTTGCAGTAAATAGCAAAAACATCTGGAAAATACCTGATTGTTCTTTCTTTCTTTCTTTCTTTCTTTCTTTCTTTCTTTCTTTCTTTCTTTCTTTCTTTCCAACTCCATTTATTAAGAGTTTGGAGAAAGGGCATGAGTATGAGAATTTTTTTTGAATTTTATTAATCATTCCATTCGTTTACATCTCAAATGATATCCCACTTCTCAGTTACTCCTTCTACTCATCCCCCCATCCTATGATATCCCCCTTCCTGGTTACCCTTCTGCTACCACCCCCCATCCCACATCTGCCCTCCCCCCTCCCTTTTGCCTTCATGAGAGTGCTCCCCCACCAACCCACACTCTCTTGCCCCACTGTTACAGCATCCCCCTACTCTGGGGCATCAAACCTCCCTGGGACTAATGGCCTCCCCTCTCATTGCTGTTGGGCAAGGCCTTTCTCTGCTACATTATTGATGTTGCAATTACTTAAAAGCATATTCAAACCACTACATTGAGTGCTCATAAACAATATTTATATTGCCACCTATAGCAATATAGGTACAGAAAGCTCAATGAATATACTGATTATGAATGAATGCCATACATATGTTAACTATTTCTTTAAAATCCCTAAGGTTAAGTATGTGTTTTATGTATTTCAGAAATCCAGGGAGGAAATTTATTGTTGTCAAGTAGAATTTAACTATAAATATTTTTTAAAGCAGTTATTTCTTTTAAAAAATAAATATTAAAACTGCAAGGAAAAATTCTTAAGAAGTCTTATGAAGTCAGGCCATATTGTTTCCAAATTCAGATGGTAAATTACTATTAAAGTTTTGCACAGATTGGAAATGACTAATCAACATTAGGAAAATGTAATTGAGAGATCTTCCCTCATGCTACTTCTGGGTAAGAATTTTTTCATGTCCAATTTTAGCAGTGGTTTCTTCCTATGTGAAATTTTAAAAGCTTTTAATGATTAGAACTGCTATATTGAAAAGATATAAAGTTATCATTTTTCCAATCTCTGTTGATGACATTCATATATATTCATCTCTATCACTTTATATCTTAGAAACTCCCAAATATGGAAAGCATGCAATTGTAGGGCTCAGTAGAGTCAGGAAGTCGAACATTTGTATGAGCAGGGAAATAAATTAAGGTATGTGTGTTTATTAGCTTTATCCACCCCTGGTTCTTTGGTTTACATGTTTCATTTTACTTTTTGTTGCTACTTTTACATTTCACAGTTCAATCTTAAAGCTATAACCTGTGAGTAAGTTTGTCTTGATCAGGGTGTGTGACAAATAGTAAGTTATATTTGTACCAGGTATCATGCAGAACATGTGTTTTATTTGTGTAATATGTTTAGCTGGCTTATTTTCATAAAGACACTGCACAATGTGAAATGGTTGAATAATAGGTGTTTTTTAGTATAGTGGAGACATATGGAACAATGCTTATACTTAGGCCTTGCACATATTTAAAAAAACTTTCAAAGAACAAATTTTCATTTCAATGATATGTAATTTTGACAGAGAGTATTATGGAATAAAATAGAACGATCACAAAAATGATGGATTTAGTGTAAGCATTGACTCAAACAGCTTCTTTCTTGACTTCTGTGTCCTCATAAGTTAAAGAATTAGAATAGTCAGTTATATCACTGTTTGCTCTGTAATTTGTTCTTTTCTGTGTTGAAATCAGGTCTATAACTGTGATTCAGATAATTCATCATGAAGGAAACAGGTAGAACAGTGTAATATTTTTTTGAGTTTTAGTTGAATATAAAGATAAAACATTATTTAATTGTACTATATTAGAACCAGTTAACCCAAAGTTGAAAATTCTTTCTCATCTTAAATATGAAGATTGCCAACTAACAAATAAATCATGTTATAGAATTAAACAGTACAATGGATTATAAATTATGAATGTTCTTAAGGAGTTCTCGCTTTTTGTTGTTGGGTTTTTTCATTTAATTTTAGTTTTTATTTATTTATTCATTTTACATCCCACTCTTTGTTCCCCTTCCTGTCACCCAGCACCTCCCATAATCCATCCCCCACTCCTCCTTCCCTTCTTCTCTTAGCAAGCTGGATTACCCATCCTAATATCTCATAAAATAGACTTTCAAACAAAATGATTCAAAAGAGATGGGGAAGGACACTTCATTAAAGAGTTCTCTCCTTTTTTAAATGAATTAATTATCTCTCATGTTCCATCTTTGTCCCTGTGCTTCTTGTTAGCAGGGCAAATTTTGGAATGAAGGTTTTGTGGAGAGTTGGTGTGCTTATCCCTCCACTGAGAGTCCTGCATGGCTGTAGTAGGTGGCCATTTGAGGCTCCATATTCCCTACTTCTATGAGATTCTGCTAGAATCATCCCTGTAGGATGGGTTGTGTCGCGCCCCACTCGACCAGCAAGGAAGACGTGAACAACCGGATCCTTCTCAACAGCCTTTATTGTAGAAATCCTTCATCATTCTTGCAGGGAACTCTGAGCCCCCAGAGCGAGCTGCTTATATACCCTCAGCCCTAGTCAGGGAATGTGCGTGGAGGTGCATGATTGGTCAAAATTGCAATGCTTCATTTGCATAGCCCGCTCGGGAGGGGCGATTGGTTGGAATTGTAGTGCCTCATTAGCATATCCCGCTCAGGAGGGGTTGGCGCCAAAACTGAGTTGGCCCAAGGGTAATCACATGCGCAGTGCACTTGTTTACCAGGAGATCATACCAAAAGCCGGCACCATCTTGACCAAACTTGATCGGGCCGGTGGCCTACATTGCCATCTTGACCAGCCGAGTCGGGTCGGCGGCCTACAGGGTTGCCTATATATCATCCTGGGAGCCTTTTCTACTGCCAGTTTCGATTAATTCTCCTGGCCCTCTCTCCTGGCTCTTCCCACACCTGGTCCAAATCTCCTCCTATTTCTCTTTCCATCTCCTCTCACATCCATTTCCTCCATCTGCCTTGATGACTATTTTGTTTTCTGGATGAATGAAAGTAAAGAGTCCTTGCTTGGCCCCTCCTTGCATTTTTTTTTCTTGTTTGGTACTGTTATTTGTAGCATGTAGGTATTCTGTAATTTGTGGGTAGTATTCACTTAACAGTGAGTACATACCTTGCATGCCCTTGTGGTTCTGGGTTACCTCACTCAGGATGAAATTTTCTAGTTCCATCTCTTTGCCTTTCCTTGATGATGTTTCATGATGAATTTCATGATGTCCCTGTCTTTTTGAATAGCTGAGTAGTATTCTATTGTTTAAATGAGCCATATATTCATTATCCATTCTTCAGTTGAGGGACATATGGGTTGTTTCTAGTTTTTGACTATTATGAATAGCCATTTTTATTTTTATTCTGAGAAGATATTTTTTACATCCTTCCTGTATACGTCCTCATCCTGAAGTGCACAGATGCACTTCATGCGTCTGTGAATGTTCCTGAGAGTCATTTTGTTTTGTATATAAATACCCACTAAAACCAAAAGTCAATTTCTTTTGTGCTGTAGAGGGACAGAAACATCACAAGAAGTACTGGGTGTCCATAACCCAGGGATCATCCCTTTAGTCCATCAGCCAGCAAACTGTTCTCATTTTATACTAATAAAGTCATGACTTGAGTATCTTTTCTCTTTCCTCTATTCAATTGCAGAGAAGTATTTTCCTTAAATACAATTTCTCTGCTGGTTAACCAGCACCTTCTGTTTATTTTTACTAAAAGATGCTGTGCTTTGCAATAAAATGTTTTTGTGGTCTCCAAAAGATAGGAAATGTAAAACAAATTTTTCCTGTCCCAAACAAACAAAAGACAACAACAACAAAGACAAACAGACAAAACAAAGACAGATAAAGAACATCAAAAAATCTACAAGGAACATATATCCTTAAAATGTCTGACTAAAAAGAGAAGGAAGATTGCAGGAGATAAACAAGCACTTCTCAGAACTCATCTTGGAACACAGAGTGGGATGATGGGAAGGAAGAAGAAGAGGTAGAGACTGAGAGAAACAGAGGGACAGAGGAAGAAAAGGAGGAAGCATGGATGGAAGACATTTTTCTAGGACCTAATCAATCCCAGTGGGGATGGCTGATCCACAAATGGTTATACTTCCTTGTTTAACAATGCCATCTATGCAACGCTTCCTTCCCGTGGTACTCGACACAGTTTAATTGCTGTCCTCTATCGTTCACTTTTTATTTGGTTTTGAAGGCTGGTAAGACTTTGAGCTGGTGAGCTAGAGGTGCTTTCCTTTTAGTTGCTGATCTCCCATTACACTGTTGCATGCATTTTCTTTTAAAAAGTGGACTATGTCTACTTGTCCACTTTCTTCCCTGAGGTTTTATTAGACCAGGCAGCAAGACTCTCATGCTTCGTAAACTGTAAAATTACTTCCATTTCTCCTTAGATGAAGATACTTCTGAAGCCCAGAGAACTCAAATGACATGGTCGTTAATAAATTAATATTATAATAAGGAAGTTATACAAAACAAATTCAGTGTCAATACTAAGGCTGTTTTTTGTTTGTTTGTTTGTTTTGTTTTAAATTAAGTCATTTAAAGTAGATAACATGAGCTTGGAGATACCATTTATCTCCCTCTTGTGGGTTACATTTGGTCAATAATAAATGTTTTTTCTCTTCATGAGAAAACTTCCTTGATTGATAGTACATTTTCAAGAACATATTCATGTTATATTAAAATATAATTGTGTAAATTATAAACATCATTTTGCATATTCCAGAACATTTTTAAATAAGGAAAATTTTCCTTTTCAGAAACTGACTGGAAGTCATTTGACTTTGGAAAAGTAAATCAAATGAAAATTGTTTATTTAAATCCAGTGTTCAATCAATAATTGATGTTGATATCAGACAAGCTTTGCCTGGGCAAGTTCTTTGAGTTATTTTGAAATCATGGCTTTAAAACAGAAGGTGTTTGCCTAGTCACAAAGTGCATGAAGCTGTGCACTGTAATATAAGGATATTTGATTGTGAATTTGCATATATGTTTCTTCTTAAAATATTTATTAACTTATATTCTACATGTATATGTATTTTGTGTGCATAAACATCTGTGCACAATGTGCTTGTCTGGTGCTTGCAGAGGCTAAAAGAAAACTTTGGATTTTCTGGAACAGGAGTTACAGATAGTTGTGAGGTGCCATGTGGGTGCTGGGAACTGAACCTGGATCCACTTGAAGAACAACCAGTGTTCATTACTATAAAGCCATCTCTTCAGCCCCTCTATACATGTATTTCTTAAAAATATTAAAATTACTGTTTAAATGGGTACAAAATATATAACCATGATTATGTGCTGATGCTGACAGTATAAGTTTAACTTATGAAAATGTGTTTTCTGTTTGCCTTGGGGAGAGAGTATGATGAGAACCTGGTATTACAGCTCCTGGAAACACATGAAACTCAGCACATGCACACACACACACACACACACACACACACTGACATACATACACATTCACATGTACATTTATACAGACACATTTTATAGAAACACAGATGATATACATATCACATAAAAATGCATAAGTAAAAAAATATGTTAACAACTTTGTAAATTTGTACCATGCTTACATTTCTTTCTCTTTTATGGCCTACGACTTTCTACTTTGTGAGAAGACTTTCTCCAGAAAAAAATCTGTTTGTAAAATTTGTACATAAAGTTTTAGCATGTATACTAAAACATCTTTTAAATCTGGTTGATAATCCTAGGCTATTCCTCAGTATCTAATATTATGACTGTCTTAATTTTATATTACCAGGGACCTTATTAAAACAGTCCATTGAGCTAAATGCATGACTTGTGAGATTATTCAGAAACTGCCCTAACTTCCAAATCAGCCTTAGCTGCTTTGTATGCACATGTTTCTTATGGTCCAGATTATCAAGCGTCTTCAACAACTGTAATTTTACAAATATTTCTATAATGTCGCCAAATAAAATAACTAAGAGAATTGAGATCTAGTTCCTACATTGCATATCTAGAATAATCCATATAAAGATGCAAGTCCTAATATATTGTAGTATCCTGGAAAAATTATTATTAGCAAATTATTTAAAGAGACATGATTTAGATGAGAAATAATATTGTTAGGTAGCACAGAATGGCATAGCATAGAAGTCAAAGTATCACTATTTGCTGATAATATTATAGTATACAAAAGCAACCCCTCACATCCCTCCAGAGAACTCCTACAGCTTGTAAACAAATTCAACAAAGTGGCAGGATATAAATTAACTCAAACAAGTCAATAGCCTTCCTTTATGCAGATGATAAATAGGCTGAGAAATAAATGAGGGAAATAATACCCTTCACAATAGTATAACAATAATAATAGCCAACAATAGTATAAAAATCTTGGTATAACTCTTCTTTTTAATTACTTTTTTATTGGATATTTTATTTGCATTTCAGATGTTAGCCCCTTTCCCCATTTCCCCCACACCCCAAACCCCCTATCCCATACCCCCTCCTTCTGCTTCTATGATGACGTACCCACACCCACCCACCCACTTCCACCTTCTTGCCCACAAATTCCCTCACACTAGGGCAACCAGCCTTCATGGGACCAAGGACTTCCTCTCCCACCTTTGCCCAACAAGGACATTCTCACCTACCTATGTGGAGCCGTGTGTCCCTTCCTATGTGCTCTTAGGCTGGTGGTTTAGACCCTGGGAGCTCTGGTTGGCTGGTGTTGTTGCTCTCCTCAAGGGGCCACAAACCCCTTCAGCTCCTTCAGTCTTCTCTCTAAATTCTCCATTGGGAACACCATGATCAGTTAAATGGTTAGCTGAAGGCTCTTCATACCAAAACTTATGGGACACAATAAAAGCAATGCTAAGAGGAAAAATTCATAACTCTGAGTGCCTACAAAAAGAAACTGGAGCGAGCAGAGCATACACTAGCAACTTGACAGTACACCTGAAAGCTCTAGAACAAATAGAAGCAAATACATCCAAGAGGAGTAGATGGCAGGAAATAAACTCAGGACTGAAGTCAACCAAGTAGAAACAAAAAGAACTGTACAAAGAATCAACTAAGCCAGGAGCTGAGTCTTTGAGAAAATCAACACAATTGACTAACCAGAGGGCACAGAGACAGTATCCAAATTAATAAAATCAGAACTAAAAAGTGATATATAACAACAGAAACTGAGAAAATTCAAAAAATTATCATATCCTACTACAAAAGCCTATACTCAACAAAACTGGAAAATCTGGATGAAATGGACATTTTTCTCGATGGATACCAGGTACTAAAGTCAAATCAGAAGCATATAAAACATCTAAATCATCCCATAACCCATAAAGAACAGCAGTCATTAAAAGTCTCCCCACCAAAAATGCCCAGGACCAGATGGTTTTAGTGCAGAATTCTATCAGACCTTCAAGGAAGACCTAATACCAATTCTTTTCAAACTATTCCACAAAATAGAAACAGAATGAATACCACCCAATTCTTTCTATGAAGCCAAAATTATGCTCATACCTAAACCACACAAAGACCCAAAAAAGGAAGAGAACTTTAGACTAATTTTTCTTATAAATATTGATGCAAAAATTCTCAATAAAATTCTCTCAGAGTCCAAGAACACATCAAAACAATCATCCATCATGATCAAGTAAGCTTTATCCCAGGAATGCAGGGATAGTTTGATATATGGAAATCCATCAATGTAATCCATTATTTAAACAAACTCAAAGAAAAAAACCACATGATCATCTCACTAGATGCTAAGAAAGCATTTGACAAAATTTAACATCCCTTCATGGTAAAAGTCCCGGAAAGATCAGGAATTCAAGGCCCATACGTAAACAGTAAAAGTAATATACAGCAAGCCAGTAGCCAACATCAAACTAAATAGAGAGAAACTTGAAGCAATCTCACTAAAATCAGGGACTAGACAAGGCTGGCCACTCTCTCCCTACCTATTCAGCATAGTACTGGAAGTCCTAGCCAGAGCAACAAAACAGGCAACAAAACAAACTCAAAGGGATACAAATAGGGAAGGAAGAAGTCAAAATATCACTATTTGCAGATGATATGATAGTATACTTAAGTGACCCCAAAGCTTCTACCAGAGAACTCCTAAACCTGATAAACAACTTCAGCAAAGTGGCTGGATATAAAATCAACTCTAACAATTCAGTAGCCTTCCTCTACTCAAAGGATAAACAGGCTTAGAAAAAAATTAGGGAAATGGCACCCTTTACAATAGTCACAAATAATATAAAATACCTTGGTGTGAATCTAACCAAGCAAGTGAAAGATCTGTATGACAAGAACTTCATGTCTCTGAAGAAAGAAATTGAAGAAGACCTCAGAAGATAGAAAATCTCCAATGTTCATGGATTGGAAGGATGAACATAGTGAAAATGGCCATCTTACCAAAAGCAATGTACAGATTCAATGCAATTCCTATCAAAATTCCAACACAATTCTTCACAGACATGGAAAGAACAATTCTCAACTTCATGTGGAAAAACCAAAAACCCAGGGTAGCAAAAACTATTCTCAACAAAAAAAAAATAAACTTCTGAGGCAATCACTATGTCTGACCCAAAGCTGTACTACAGAGCACTAGTGATTAAAAACTGCATGGTATTACTCTTCCCATGCAAATGAAAAAACTCTATGACAAAACTTTAAATTCCTAAAAAAGAAAATTGAAAAAGATCTCAGAAGATGGAAAGATCACCCATGCTTATGGATAGATGGGGATTAACATAATGAAAATGGCCATCCTACCAAAAACAGTCTACAGATTCAGTATAATCTTTATCAAAATTATAATACAATTCTTCACAGACATGGAAAGAGCAATTCTCAAGTTCATAATGAAAAACAAAAAACCCAGGATAGCCAAATCAATTCTCAACAATAAAAGATCTTCTGGGGAATCACCATCCCTGACCTCAAGCTATACTACAAAGCAATAGTGATTTTAAAAATATGCATGGTATTGGTACAGAGACCATTAATTTGATCAGTGGAATAGAATTGAAAGTAAACCCACATACCTATGGACTTGATCTTTGACAAAGAAGCCAAAAATATCTAATGACAAAAAAGAAAGCATCTTCAATAAATGGTGTTGGTCTAACTGGTGGTCTATATGTAGGGGAATGAAAATGGATCCATATTTATCATTTTGTACAAAACTCAAGTCCAAGTGGATCAAAGACCTCCACATAAAACCAGATACACTGAATCTAATAGAACACAAAGTAGGAAAGAGCCTTGAACTCATTTGCACAGAGGGGAAATTTTCTGAACTAATCAGCAATGGTTCAGGCTCTAAAATCAAGAATTTATAAATGGGACCTCACGAAACTGAAAAGCTTCTGTAAGGCAAATGACATATCACAACCTACAGATTGAGGGAAAAAAAAATCACTAACCCTACATCCAATAGAGGGCTCATATTCAAAATATATAAAGAGCTCAAGAGCTTCACCTTCAAAAAACCCAAACAACCCAATTATAAAATAGGGTATAGAGCTAAGCAGAGAATTCCCAACAGAAAAATTGTAAATGGCTGAGAAGCACTTAAAGAAATGTCTAAAGTCCTTAGTCATCAGAGAAGTGCAAATTAAAATGACCCTGAAAATCCACCTCAAACCAATTAGAATGGGTAAGATCACAAACTCAGGTGATAACACATGCTTGCCAGGATGTGGAGAAAGGAGCTCTCCATTGCTGTTGGGAATGCAAACTGGTACAACCACTCTAAAAATCAGTCTAGCAGTTCCTCAGAAAATTGGAAATAGTTGTATCTGAAGATCTAGTTATACCACTCTTGGCCATATACCCAAAAGATCCTCCATCAAACCACAAGGATATGTGCTCCACCGTGTTCATAACAATTTTGTTTGTAATAGCCAGCATCTGGAAACAACACAGATGTCCCTCAACCAAATAATGGATAGAAAAGATGTGGGTCATTTACACATGAAACACTACTCAGCTATTAAAAACGAGGACATTATGAATTTTACAGGCAAATGGATGGAACTAAAAAATATCTTGAATGAGGTAACTCACATTCAAAAGACATGGTATGTACTCACTCATAAGTGGATGGATATTAGCCCAAAGTGCAGAATACCAAGGATAGCACCCACAGACTGGAAGAAGTGTAACAACCAGAAATGCCCAAGTGATGATGCTTCAATCTCACTTTGAAGGGGGAAAAATAATCACAGAAGGCAGAGGGAGAGAGAGACCTGGATGGGAGAAGAGAGGGGCAAGTGAAAAGGGGAACGGGATCAGGTATGGTGTAGGGAGTCGGGGGTGGAGGGAAGGGTGAAGCTTAGAGAGTCAGAAGAATGAATGGAAATGAGTGCTTCAGGGCATGGGAGGTGGGCTGGGAGCCCCTCTAAAAAGTATCAGACACCTTCAGAGGTGACAGACTCTCAGGACTCAGTGAGGGTGATCTTAGCCCAAATTCCCAGCATTGGGTAGAGAGAACTCAGAGTCTACCTCTAGAAGATAGCCAGGGCCTCAAGTGGAGGAACTGGTTACTAATCCACAGTCAACATTTCTGACCCATAATTGTTCCTGTCTAAAAGAACTACAGTGACAAAAATGGAAAAGAGACTGAGGAAATGGAGGTCCAATGACCAGCCCAACTTGGGATCTATCTCTTGGCTGGGCACCAAGGCTTTAAACTATTACTGATGCTATGTTGTGCTTACAAAGGGAAGCCTGACATGGCTGTCCTCTGAGAGGCCCTACCAGCAGCTGACTGAGACAGATGCAGATACTTACAGCCTAACATTGGACTGAAGTTGGGGACCTCTGTTGTTGAAGTAGGGGAAGGATTAAAGAAAGCTGAAGGGGAGAAGGACTCCAAAGGGAGACTAGCAGTCTCAGCTAACTCAGACCCCAGGTTGCTCCCAGAGACTGAGCCACCAACCAGGAGCATACAGGGGCTGGTCAGAGGCTTCTGACATATATACAGCAGAGGTCTGCCTGGTCTGGCCTCAGTGGGAGAAGATGTGCTTAATCTTGGAGAGACTTGAGGCCCCAGGGAAAAGGAGGCCTAGTGAGGAGGGGAAGCACCCTCTTTGAGTCAAGGGAGAGGAGGAATGGGGTGAGAAACTTGGGGACAGGAGACTGAGAAGGGGAATGAATGAAATATAAATAAAATGATTAAAATAAAGAATTTGGACTATAATTAAATCATCCCATCCTTCTCTTACTTATCTCCAAACCTTCCCATATAATTCTCCCTAGTTTTTCAGTAGTTGCTGCAACACACATATTTATATGCATAAATAGAACCTGCTCAGTCTGTATAATATTTCTTGTGTCCTTTATCCTTCTTGCTTTTAAATACTGGAAAAATTTAAAGGTTCTTGAATTGTGTTGCTTTGGTAATTTTCTCCAAACATTCATACCTAATGTAAACATGCTCACTGAATTTCCTATAAGCATGGAATTTGTCTCAGGTTTTTAAACATAAAAAGCTTTTTACTTTTTTTTTTTTTTTTTTTTTTTGGTCTTGAGTGCTAATTTTTATTTTTCAGATTACACACACACACACACACACACACACACACACACGTATGTATATTAGTTCTGTGACTATTTTAGGAGCATCTCTTCTCATTCCCACTTTCATTGACTAAAGTAGTTAAATAAAATCATTATGAAGTGAGATACACCAATTTTAAGCCATCTCTAATTATAACTCTTTAGAAATAATTCTAGTTTTCATCTAGCTATGAAGCATGGAAACATTACCGCCATCTGACCAATTAGACCTCATGATGAAAAATTTGTGTGTCTTGGTTTTCTAGTGTAATGCAGTGTATTATTTTGCTGATAATGTAATCAGGTTTCTGTGTTTGTTTCTTAGTGTGCGTGCATGCGTGTGTGTGTGTGTGTGTGTGTGTGTGTGTGTGTACACTTATAGCACAAAATAAATCCAAGTCTCAATTCTGAAAAATAAAAAATTTATGGCAACCAATATTATTTTTATGTTTCTTCCTATCTTTATATTTTTCTGCTTCTGCAATTTAAAGTAGTTGAAACAATGTTCATGTTATGTTCATGCTAAAGGGAAATTCTCTTTTTCTGTGTTGGTAAGGTTTTTCTAGACATGACATTCGGTTCTGGAGGACACACAAAAGCCATTCTGCAGAAGGAACCAGATATTACTGTTTATGCCTTAGACCGAGACCCAGTGGCTTATTCTATAGCTGAGCAGCTTTCAGAAATGTATCCGTAAGTAATACTCTGTTTAATACTAGTGTTGAGGTTTACTTACCACATTTGGTTTACCTCCCTAAAATTTACTTTCTTTTGAATGTTGATCTATTTTTTTCTTACTGGCTATTTTATACCCATCCGTGCAAAAGAAGGAGTTAATGTGAAGAATGTTTTTAGTGCCTCTTAAAGTAATGGCATTGATGCATGTATTCTTTCTAAATCTGTGGAATTAATAATAATAATAATAATAATAATAATAATAATAATAATAATAAAGACTCTAGTAAATGAGATTAACAATATGTGGAAATTTTCTTCAAAAAATATTTTGACAGTTGACATATTGTCAGGAAATCACTGTTTTTAGTTGTATTTAGTGATGTTAGCATCTAGTGTGTACTGCCCACCAAGCTGAAGCCAGTTCTTAACTTTGAGACTAGAAACTCAAATGCTTTCTTGGCAATGTATGAAGCCAGCTTTTCAAAATATTATACATCTCAATAGAATGCAAAAATTTAGTATTTACTTTCCATAAGTTTTAAAGAATAAAGTATGCAATCCTATAGTGTTTATACATATCTCATAATTATGCACCTGTGTTTTCTGAATTCTTCCTGAAATTGACATACAGAGTGACTTATCATTTTGCTAGAACTAGTTGCTCACCTTTAAAATAAATAAATAGGACCACAGAGTTGGCTCAGCAGGTAAGTATGCATACCTCCATGCCTGACTACCTGAGTTCAACCCTCACATGATGGAAGGACAGAACCAACTCTACAAGTTGTTTATAGAACTCTAATCTCCCTATACATGCCATGGCATGTACTCTCACTTGAACAAGCATGTGTGTGAGCATGTGCATAACTACACACACACACACAAACACACACACACACACACACACACACATACACATACACATGGCTTAAGGAACATTCATCTTTTTAAAAAAGGGAATCGTATAATATTATCTATATAATATGGTATATATAGGACTTTATTTTGAAACAGGAAGTGTTCTAGAGCTTAGGTGATTGTTTCTCACTTTAAGTACTATTTTCAGGAATGAGGATTTTTATTCTCTCATGCTCAGGACCTGAAATTAGGAAAAACTGACTGGAATTTGACTTTATATCAACTTGTTATTATAATTTACAGCTATCGAACAATGAAATGGTATCTTTGGCAAAACAGCATAGTGTTGGGGTCCACACTAGCCCCACATTGGGGCGGCCAAAAAATGTTGGGGTCCACACTAGCCCCACGTTGGGGCAGCCAAAGCGGCCCAAGCAAAATGTTGAAGCCCGGGCCGACCCACGTTTGGGCGGCCACTGTATCCCGGCCCAAGCTGCCGGTCCACAGGTCAGGGTTCAGCAAGAGCGAGAGTGAGGATGGACTCGAAGAATGCAGACCAGACAGAGTGTAATTCAATCCCGTTTATTCTTCAGTCTAAGTCCTAAGTCTTGAGTTCCTAGTGCCTCGTTCCTAGTGCCTCCAAGTTCCAAGTTACTTCTTCCAAGTTCCAAGTGCCTAATGTCTAATTCCTACTCCAAGTTGTACTCTCTGAAGTGTCTCCTAAAAGTGTCTCCCTAGTGTCTGATGTGTCGACTGTCTGTCTCTGCCTTTTATATGTCTTACTTCTAAGCCACACCTCTAAGATACACCTTTAATCATGCCCTTAGGTCTTGTTTCTAAATCTGATCTCTACACTTCTAAGTCATACTCTTAAATCACACACCTTTAATATCACACACCTTTAATCTCATGCACCTTTAATCTCAAAAGGTATCTAAACCAAGATTATCGGAGTGTGCTCAGCTGTTGTAGGCTATTGTAATCCAAGTCACATGTCAGGGTATATGGCTCAAGATGGCTGCAAAGCTGATAGCCGCTTTCTGCTAAAAGTCGGCCCCCAACAGCATAGTATAGCATGGGAAGGTTATCTAACGTCTAAGAATAGAGACATGTCTATCTAGGTCTGGTGGGTAATGCTTCCCACTGCTTCTGCTCACAGGATTCACAGATCTAAAGAAGAAGTTTCTTTTTCAGTGAAATTGTCAGAAATGTGCATTCCTCTGAAAGTCCATTAGCTTGATCATATTTTCCATTTTTTTCTTAAAATAAGCATGTGTTTCAACTATACAAATCATTTTTTGTTTCTGCAATGAAACAGGTATATTTATTTTATGGAGATTTTACTTTACCAAATAGAATATCTTCCACTTGCATATGTGGAAACTTTTAGTGTTAGATATATAAATGTTTCAAATAAATATAATTCAGCTAGCTGTTTTTTAAAAGTTAAATAAAAGAATATAAGGGAAATAATTTTTATTTATTTATTCATTTGAGTGTATGTGCATTTGCATGCCATAGTGCACATATAGAGGTGATAAAATTTTGAGAGGAAGTCATTTCTAGAAACACTGTGTGTTTGGATGTTTGTTTAATGTTTGGTTTATCTTCTTGAAACAAGTAATAACAATTTGTGTTAAATCACACAACAGAATAAATTGTCATTTTAACACAAACATCTTTTGAAATAACTATAATTACTTCTCTTCACATAGTTATGTTGCTATCATTTTTAAACACTATACACTCCAGAAAAATTTCATAGTCTCCACTTTTTAAAACTAAGCTAGAAACCAGCATTTTCTCTGAAAACTAAACAATTCATGCAATTGGAGAATTTTCTGGTAACCAATTTTAGCTCTTTCAGAAAAGATGATATGTTAGATTTTCTGCTGTTAGAAAGCTAGATTTTGCCCAACTAAATCTGCAGATTCAGCTGAAGAAACATTTAAATAGAGCAGCAGGACACTCAGTTTAGGTTTAACTTTTTCAATTTTCTATTGAAAATTATCCAGTATATATCATCTTTTCCATAGACAGTTGCTATATACCTTCTCTTTTTGTTAAGGTACTATTACTCAATAATTGTCAAATTTATGGAAGAAGTTAAAAAAAAAGGACAAGTTTTAACTTCATGGCTTTAGGCTGCTTCTTGGACAGTTTCAACCAATTGACAATGTCTAGAAATAATGTATTTACATTCTCTAGCAAAGCCAAGACAGGAGCATCTGGTTTTGCATTGCAGCTCAGATCATGGTGCTAGGAAGCAGAAACAGAGAAGCCTACACTATGTAAAAAACTCTTTTCTTTGGATATTTCATCTGGCCCTGGGCTATAGGTTGAGATTCTCCACATTCAGGCCAGATTCTTTCCCACTAGTTAATACACTGGAACTGAACCAGATGTGTTTCACTAAATTACATGGTTCTCAGTAACATTAAGTCAGTAAGTTTAACCATCATCCATGATAGTATCTTCCAGACAGTGATAATTCGTAATCTTTTAGCTGTTCTGACTCCTCTCCAATTTCTCCCTCCATTAGCTTTACACAGTTTCAATAAAATGCAAACATTACTAAAAAGTTCCCTGAGTTAAATACCTTGGTGCTTTTACATTGCTCTTAAATTCAAAATCTTGAACAGGGTCATGCATGATTTAATTCATTAATGTGTCTCTTCTTTTCTATCTGTTCTAATGACTTGTTTAATACAGTTGTTTTCAATATGCTATTTGGTTTGCTGTTAAGGATCTTTGAATATTCTGTTCTCACTACTTATATACACCCTCTTCTGTTCTAACATTCTTCCTTCCTTTACCAAGATAACATTCATGTGGTCATTGCTGGAATTCATTTCCTCTGGAAATCATCAGAGATGTTCTAGACTAGAGTAATACTGTTATCATATTACCTTAGAACATACTGTACTTATTAAAAGTCATGATCACAACCATAGTTAAATAGTTATTAAATTATCTGATTCTTGTCTATTTTGCATTACAATGTAAACTCAGACAGAAGCTACATGTATTCATTTTTTTATAGCTTTCAGAACTTGGAAATTTTTCTGAGAACTCTTTAGTACAATACATGCTTACGAAATAAGCATATTTTTCAAGGCTTGGGATTTTTAAACTAGAGTTCAATGATTTTATTTTTTTAAAAAAATAATTTCATACTGCATAAACTATAGTGAAAAACAACTAATCAACATTATAAAGCATTTGAAAACTGTATAGAATCCTAATATTGTAAAAGATTCCTAAAATATTTGCATAGAAGAAGGGGGTCTAAATTGAGTCACAACAAGGTAGGGATATAAGCCTAGTCTAGACATTTTGTGCCACCAAGTAAAACCTCTAGTGCCAGAAATGAATTACACCTTGTTGAGTCATTAGACAAGAATGACCATGGAGTTTCCCAAACATCCAAGGCTTTTGCCAAGGCAATCCGTTGCTTTCTACAACATGATGATAAAGCCCTATTACTAAAGGCAATACTGAAGCTTTACACCTACTGAATAGCCTTCATGGTACTAGCTTGTATCCTGCATGCTACCTGAGGAGAAATGGAAACATGGATCATCATGCTACAAATCCTGCAACCTACAGCAGTGACATCCCTGCAAGGTATACTGGTGCAATGATGTCACAAATGTTATGGGGGTAGCCAACCACATCTTTATTGGATGTAAGGTCCACTCTATGAATTAGAACCTATGTCTAATACTGTTAGAGTGGCTAGGAATCTGAGATGATAAGCCATGAACTGACAGCATGTACAAGGCATAAATAGGTTCAGGTCAGACTGGGTGGCCAGCACTGAGACAGGAAAGTGAACACACTTTCTAGTCTTGTTCACCAAAGACAGAATCTAATACATGTTCATATTCCCCCAAATTATCTCAGGGCTTAGAAAAACAAACTTATTATACTTTTGATATCTAGTGATTATTAAGGTTATCTAAAGCAGAAACTGATGGTATTTTGTGGGGAGCTGACAGAAGGTGGCTATCATCCTTGCAGCCATCTTGAGCCACCTACCCTGAGAAGAGACTTGTTTACAACAGCCTACAACAGCTGAACACATTCTGATAACATCTTGCTTTAGATACCCAGGATCTTCCCTTGGGTGTATGAGACTTAAAGGCGAGACTTAAAAGCGTGACTTAAGGGCGTGACTTAGAAGTGAGACATATAAAAGGCCAGAGGCAGACAGAAGAGGGTACTTGAGACTTGGAGCAGGTAACTTGGAAGAAGACACTTGAACTAGAGAACTTGAGACTTGAGACTAGAGACTTGAAACTAGGAACTGGGAAAGAGACTAGCAACCTAGAACTGGGAGAAGGACTTGAGACTTATTACAGCTGGAAGACTAGGATTAGGATTTGAGACTTGGTGCTAAAACGTGGGACCTGAGGCTTGGTACTAGGAACTAGGGACTTGGAACTTGGGACTTGGAACTAGGGACTTGGAGAGAAGAAAAGAGACTGAAGAATAAACGGGATTGAATCACACTCTGTCTGGTCTCCATTATTTGCATCTGTCCTCACTCTCTCTCTCTTGCTGAACCCCAACCAGCGGACCAGAGCAGCTTGGGGCAGTGCGGGCTCTAACATTTAGCCCCCAAGGCTTTTGGCAGTGTGGCTTCCAACATTGATAGAGCAGTCCTAGACATTATGGCTCCCAAACGTGGGGTAGTGCGGTTCTTGACAGTATTGTAGAAAGACAAGGTCCAATATCCTTTTGCCTGGAAAGGCCAGTTTGCCTAGAGAATTTGAGCACCTTGAACACTGCAATCCCTTAACGTGTTTTGTATTGTTTTGTGCATTTTGAAATAAGGTAGAAGTGAAACAGAGACGCTATGAGGAAAGGACACATGGTTCAGAGTAGGATGGGATATCAAAGAAAGATCTAATGTCACTATTATACTCAAATAGTTATTGTATGTGACACAGGAAATATTTAACTTTGTTCCTCAACTATAATTTTAATAGCAGCTTGGAAAATTGGTGATTGATACACAGGAGTTTTCCATATCTACGTATATAAAATGAAATTCTTTTTCTAGTTTTCCAGGTTAACCCACATCTTGAATTTCTCAAGGGTATGTTGTATATTGTTTCCATTTGCTATCATATCTTCTTTTATCTTTCTTCATAGTGATTTCTACCCCTAGAAGATAACTTATATTTATATCATGTTTATATTATTTCCTTGACAGCTGGCTTGTGTTTACATAGCAAATGAAAGACACTATCAGGAAAGCAGAAGACCAGGGGAGTGGATTTAGGCTCTGCTTTAGCTATGGCCACAATTCTCAGTAAAGGCCTCTACTCATGTGTTCCTCCTCCTGATGTCATTCTGGCTTTTGGGGATTCCAGGCAAGTCTATTTGCCCTGGATTCACTTTTTTTCTTAAATTTGAGATATTTCTTCATCTTTCTTTTGTTCTTAAATACTTTCATAGAGCACCCCAACCAGTCTGAGGAATTTTTCTTTTATAGTTTCAAGTATGACTCCACTAAATTATATCACTGTCTTTTTTTATGACTTTCTTTTTACAAGTAATTCATTATAGCATTTCCATACACACTGTAGATATGACATAGCTCTTACTATCTTGAAAGAAGGCATTTGTTATTACTCACAATAACCACCACAAAATAAGTCTGTTGGCACTCACTCTTAGAACTGGGCAGGACTGCTTAGTTCTTTACCTGAGATCACAGCCACTTACTCCCTTCTGCCCTCCTCCCTGCAAGTACACAATAATTCTGCCCACTACATGTAGTCTGGGGGAGTGGAGCAATCTATTTTATGCAGGACTTAATAGTTGTCCCCTATGCTAGAGTTGGGATTTTTAGGGTTTTGAGTTCACCCACTCTCCTAAAAATAACCCTTCACATTCCTATAAGTGGGGAAACCCTTAACAAAGTCTTATTGGTTTACCATCTGAAGTTCAGTGGGATCATTTCTTAGATTTTATATGGAGGAATTGGCATTTTTCATATCTCTCTTTGAACAGAAATGCAGCACTATCACCTTGTACATTGGACCCACTCCTACTCCCAGCACATTCCCCTAGCCCTTCTCACTCTGCCTGTGTTTGTGAGGGTTTGTGGACAAGAGATGGTGCATTCAGTTTTCTGCCACTGGACTATGTGCCTGTTCTATACTAATACTTTACTGTTTCTATTACTGTGATTCTGGAATAATTTGTGGTGGGTATTTGTGGTGACGCCTTCTGTAGTTCTCTTTTATCTTGAGATCAGTTCGCCTAACAAGAGCCGTTTGTGCTTCTAGATGAAATTTAAAAGGATTTTTCTCTGTTGCTGATCTTTTTGGTCATTGTTTCTCTATTATTCTTCCCTTGTGCCCTGAACAGCTCATATATTATGAAGTTTTTATTTTGTCTGTGCATGAAGCAAAAGGAAAACTGTTTGTATAGGGCAGTGAGAGGGCTTCTGGGGCATGGAGTAATATGGAGATTGGCAAAAGAACAACGTATGCATAAAAATGTCCTAATAAAACACATTATTGTAATGCTATCTTTTAAAACTAATTTTAAAAGTGTTCAAAGCAAGAAAAAGACAAAAAAATAATTTCTTCCTTCCATGAGTCTTCTGTTCTTTGACTCTTTTCTTCTGTATGTACTTGTTGCTGACTTTCTGGGATATATATTTGCCTCACTGAAGAATGTTTAAGGTTTTCTGTTTTACTTTTAGCCTTTAGTTCCAAAGTCTAAAATTTTTGAAAGGCTAATTCTTGACTCACTGTTATTATGTACAACATTACAGAGATGATTATTTAGCTCATTAGTAACACAAGAGGGGAAGCTTTGCTTATTGCAAATAAATTATGGTTTTTATTTTCTAACAAAAGCAAATGTCACTGAAGAATTATATTGTAATACCTCTACACTGGCTCACAATTAGTGTTATAGATTTACTCATATAATATTTGGCTTAAAAGTTTGGAAAACTGACATGGAATTTAACATGCATATTTGAAATGCAAATGATATTTATATTATGATAACTATGAGAAAATGAATTATCTCCTCACCAAATTGAGATAATCCATTTTCATTGCCTAAGTCATGTGAACATACCCATATGGTAGAAGATTAGAATAGCAGCAGCTTGCTTGTTATAACACTAGCTATACCTAGAAAGACTTCATTTTATCTTGGGTAAACAGTATGTATTTAGTGTCATATTTTATTACATATGAGAAAATTTTAGAAGAACTCTTTATGTTTTCAATTCAAAGCTATTAAAAGAATGAAAACAATAGTTATATTTTCTCTAACATCATAGCCTGATTAAATTAAATTGAGTGTGCTCTAATTACATGTGTAATCCTCCTGTTCTTTTTACTCCCAGTTTTCTTTTAAATTTAAAATAAAACTGAAACCAACAGCTGCTAAATAGGATTATGTAGTGTAGTATTGTAGCTCTCCCCCCATCCCCGACCCCGAGAGAGCATAATGTATGTTCAACACACAATTCAGTGTCCATTTTACTGCTGGCTGTATATGAGGTCATCGGCTTGGCTTGAGGAATGTTCACAAGCCGAAGATCAGATCTTCATAGTGCCAAGAATGCTCATTATCTAATAGATGAATAAATTTCTGTGAGACTGGGAATGTGAATCTCCATGGTGGGAAGTCCCACATATATGTTAAAGCTAAACTTAAATTATGTTTGGAATGTGTACTCTTATTTTCTCCATTACTTAATTAATTCAGTTCAACTGTATTTTGGGGCACATATCAAACCATCACTTGGGGAGTTTCCCTCGATAAAAAGATCAACATAATCCCTTTTACTCCATCAGGAAATACAGATATTAAGTAAGTTTTTACAAGAGGGTAACAAGCTTTAGGATCAGAAAGTCTTAGGTGTTAAGGAAATGTGCTGAGTATATTACAGAGCTGGCTGAACATTATAACAAAGGACCAACACCTTTGCAATATATGTTTATGAAAACGAGCCCCTGGATTATGGTGTATTACAAATATTTCATTGTACAAGTAAAATATGCAATAATAAGATGACATTGATCAATTTAAATGTAACTGATTGAATTAAATTAATATTGAAATAATATGCTATACATCAGATTTTATCCATTATACAACCTTAATAGATTTTCCAAGCTTTGTTTAAGGATAGCCTGGCCTTTCACAGATTCCAAACTCTGATCCATGCTACCAACTAGTACTTTAGAGAAACTGGTAATCACTGCTACTTTGACTTAACATTTTCATTTAATGGATAATTTTGTTTATAATATCTGTATATATACATGCATGCATGTATGTGTATTATAAAAGGTGTTTAGGTTGTATTAAAAAGAAAATTTATATTAATCTATTTTACAAAATTCACAGACATTAAAATTTAACATTTCAAACTCAAATTAAGCATTTATTTGAAAAAAAGACATGTCAGTATCGTATGGTACTTTATTGGCATTTAGTAATTAAATGTATCAGGATTTCTAAAGTAATTTATAAAGTACATTTCATATTAGCACAGTTACTGTCTTGCAACATAATTTCAACAATTACTTTTATACAATTATATTGAATGTATTGTGTAGACTCATAATTGGATTTTCTGCACTAAAACTTTGCAGTGATATTAGTTAATTGCTACACTTCAAGAAGTTTTCTAACCTTTTCTTCGTGGGTATGAAAGGGTTTATTTGTAAGAGATATTGGTTACTAAGAGAATGTTTATCTTTTTTTCTCCTGGTATCTCAACTGCAATTCCTATGTTAGAGGCTTCCCCCAAAAGCTTGTCAAAGTATTTCCACCCACACTCTGAATACCTAATAGGGCTTGACCTATTTTTCTCCTTATTAATATAGCAGATCCACATCATTGGGAAAAAATAGATGAATAAGACGTATCCTAAGCTTGGTATTTCAAATATTTATGTACATGTATCAAAGAAATTATAACATGAATCAAAACTAATCTTTATTTCTAAGTAAATCATCTAAATATGTCAGGAACTCATATCTGGCTTAATCAGTGTGGTAGTGTCAGACCTAGCAGTCCTTTTCTTTACTCCATCTTATATAAAGTTCGAGTACCTTGTGTCACTATGGACCATGTCCTTCCTTTCATTGTCTTTCTTCTCTTCTGAACCACATGACCAAATTCCTTACTGGTTCCTTTCTTCTTTCCCTATAATACTTGTTCTTTGGGGCTCATTCTTCAAATATAATTCTGTAAGTAATCCTCTGTGGCAAGATTTTTTTCCTGCCCATTGTAGTTGCAGTGGAGCTTGGTGATGGTGATTGGGCAGTAAAGGAGGTAGGTGGAGCTGGGTGTTGGGAGGAGGAAGGAAAGGGAGAAGGGAGGAAGGAAACAAGATGGAGGTGCATGTCTCTAGGAGTCTCGGTAGTTATTTATATCAAAGGGTTAGATATTGGGTTAACAATTCTGATTGTGTGGGCATCTTGTGTATTGAGCATTTGCTAATATATAAAGCTATTGGATAATCTTCAACAATAAGAGTCTCATTTCTACTGGGTATTAAAATTGTTATATATATCACATGGGGCTGGTGCTTATTCTTTGGGTTTTGGGGCATGGACTCTGTGGAAATGATCAGTGCAGGCAACAGCCACACCAACTTTTTATGGGTCCTGGGTGGCACTCTTGGCAAGCTGGTGCCTCTGTTTGAATGGGAACTTAGAGCGGTTAACATGGTGGTAGCCAGGGAGCCTGAGTGGAGCCACGCAGCTGCTTTTTCCCAATACTTCCCTCAACAATACTCCCCAATCGTCAGCATAAAAAGCTATCTGAACGTTGTTGTTTCTCATCCCCAACCCCAGCACTTCCAGTAATAGGTATATCTGCATTCTTTTATCTCCTAGTTATGTTTATTTTTTATGGTCTTCCTAAGATGCAGATTCCCTGTGTTGAGCTACGTATTGGTCAGACATACTGGAAAGTGAAAAATGTGCTTTTAAAAAAAGTGACATTTAATTAACTTTGTTATGTATACACATATGAATATTAAGAATATCAGGTTATATGTTTTGATATGAATTAGACTGTAAAGCTAAAAGAATAATATGCCAAATCATTATATGACTGTATAAGCTGTAGAATTAATATTCCCCTTCCGGTTTGAAGACCCATAATCATACATCAAACTTTTTTTCTCTGTTGGAATTAAAACCGTAAATTGTGGGCTAGAGAATGCCTCTAAGTAGTAGTCTTTTATCCATGCAGGCCCAAGACTTTGAGCTTGATCAGAGCACTGTGGACAAAATAGAGCTAAAATCTCAAATTTCTGCTTATAAGCTGCAGCCAGTATTCTGTTACTTTTGTTTTTATCCCAGGTTTCTCTTCAGTCTGGATTCCCTTCTTGAAATGAAAAAAATCAATTTACATATTGATTTATGTTGTAGGATATCTTAGTTTATTCAAAATGTTACTTAAGTAATAATGATAAAAAACTGAAAGGATGGAGTAAAAGAAAAAAAGAAAAGAAATGAGAGTTAGAGACAGAGAGATATAGAAACTAGTATGAAATATTAGGTAAAGGAGACCCTTCATAGTAGCCAACATTCCAATCTGAAAAGAAGGAAGAACGCAAAGCTATGGTTGTGGCAAATGAAAAATGTACTTTTATTCTTGTTTTGTTTTGAGACAGGGTTTCTTTGTATAGCCCTGGATGTCTTGGACCAGGCTGGCTTTGAACTTAGAGATGTGTCTGCCTTTCCCTTCCCCAGGTAAAACATTTACTTTTAAGGTACTTATACTAACAAAAATTAATTATATGCTGGGAAATGTTTATTAAATGTTATTTTATTCTAGGGGAAATGATAAATTTTCATTCATAAACATGTCTCTTTGAATGTCTACCAGGCACTGACCATTGAATAGTCAGTGACAAATGTGAAAGAGCCCTATTTCTACCCTATGAAAATGACTTCTAGCTGTTGGAATGCACACATACACACACACACATATGCAACAACAATTATTGAAGAAAGTGGCCATGAATTTGAAAGAGAATAAGGGAGGTTTTGGAGTGAAAAAAGGAAAAGGAGAAATTATGTAAATTATATTATCTCAAAAGTTAAAAAGAAAAATGCGGATAGAACAAGGCTTTTTAACAAAGAAGTAGGGAAGCTAAGAAATTAGGTGGGATTGATCTAAAAATAATGGCAGTCTTGCAGAGCACAAACCAGGACAAGGTAAAGGCATGGCCCTGGCACTATCATTCCTGCTTACATTCTAAGGGAAATGGGAAATTATTTCAGGGCCCAATTATCCATAACATCCAACTTATTTTAAAAGCATTATTCTGGCTTCTATGTAAAGAACAATCTCTTGGGACCACAAGCAGAAGCAGAAAACCTAGAAATAGAGGGGACAAGGAAATACTGTCAGTAAAAGTGTATTTAGATATTGTTATCTTAAGAGGAAATTTAAGACTGTCAGAACTAGGCATATGATAAAAGAGCTATGCATATGTTTGCATGTTTTTAGCACACACTCATTTGTCAGTTGTTTGTAAGTAATTCGGCTTATATTTTCTCTGTTACTATTTTTAAGTTAATTGATTTCCTCTCATGCTTGGTACTATCTCTGCTGTGGAGCACGTTCTCCTTAAAGACAAGACTGATATTTACCTCTGTTGTCTGTGTTCAAATTTTATTTCTTGAATTAAATTAGGGTAGCCTTAATATTTTGTACAAAAAAATAATTATAGAGTGAGTTGAAGTGTAGGCTTCAAATAGCAAACTCTGACTCTATTTTAGAGTATCAGTTCTAGAATGTGAAGTAAACCGTTTCTTTAAGAGCAGCTGATTGCACCATATGGTAGTTTCTTTTATTCTGAGTTAGCGTATGGATTATATCATTGGCTTTAACATTTATCAATGAGTTCTCTTTTTTTTAACTCATAAATCTCCAGTGTTTCTTTATATGTATTTTTTGCATCTACTTTGATTTTCTTCTTCCTGTTTTTCTTTCTTGCCTTCTTCCCCATCAAAGCTTCACCTCCCTTCTCTTCTCCTAATCCCTTCCTCTCACCTCCCCTTTTTCTGTCTCCTTCTCTTCTCCTCAGAAAACTAGAGGCCTCCTCTGGGTAGCAGCCAGTCTTGGCATATCAAGTTGCAATAGGACTAGGCACTTCTTCAACTGAGACTAGACCAGGCAGCCCAGTTAGGGGAAGATCTAAATGCAGTCAACAGAGTCAGAGATAGAGTCCTGCTGTTAGGAGTCCCACATGTAGACCAATCTGCACAACTGTTACCTATGTGCAGAGGACCTAGTTATGTCTCATGGTCGCTCTCTGGTTAGTGGCTCAGTCTTAGTGCCTATGGGCCCAAGGCCAGGTTAGTTGATTCTGTGTGTTTTCTTGTGGTGTCTTTGGCTTCTCTGTCTCCTTCAATCCCTCCTTCCCCTCTTCCACAGGATTTCTTAAGCTCTGCCTAATGTTTGGCTGTGGTCTCTGCATCTGTGTCCATCATGTGCTGGGTGAAGCCTCTTAGATGGCAGTTATACTAGTTGACTATAAGTACAGCAGAGTATCATTGATTGTGTTGGGGGTATGTTTTCTCTCATGGCATGGATCTCAAGCTTGGCCAGTCATTGGTTGGGCATACCCTTAATTTCTGCCCTATCTTTATTCCTGCATATCTTATAGGCAGGACAAATTGTGAGTCTACATTTTCATGGCTGGGTTGGTGTCTCCATCCCTACATTGGAAGCCTTGCATGGTTACAGGGGATGACCTGGTCAGACTCCATATCTCCCACTGTTAGAAATCTTAGCTAGGGTCACTCTCATAGCATCCTGGGAGTTTCCATTGTTTTAGATTTCTAGTTTTTCCCAGCATCCTCTCCCCATGACCACCACCAATTTCAGTTCTCTCTTCCAGAACTCTCTCCCTCCATCCTCCTTCCACTTGATCCCTTCTGTTGCACTTTCCATCCCATTCCATCCCATTCCATCCCCTACCCAGTCCCCATCCTCCATTCATTCAGATGTCTATTCTATCTTGGTTCCTTCTTGTTACTTTGCTTCTTTGGGTCTGTGGATTGTAGTATAGTTATCTTAATACTTTATGACTCATATCCACTTATAAGCAAGTACATACCATGTTTGTCATTCTGGGTCTGCGTTATGACACTCAGCATGATCTTTTCTAGTTCCATCCATTTGCCTGCAAATTTCATGATGTCATTGTTTTTAATAGCTGAGTAGTAATCCAGTTTGTAAATGTACCACATTTTATCAGTTCTTTGGTTGAAAAATGTCTGGCTTGTTTCCAGTTTCTGGTTATTATGACTAGAGGTCCTACAGCTGATAGACACCTTCAGCGGAGTGGCTGGATACAAAAGTGACTAAAAAAAACATTATCTCTCATATATAAACAATAAGCAGGATGAAAAAGAAATTAGGGAAACAACACCCTTCCCAATAGCCAGAAATAATATAATATCTTGGTGTACCTCTATCTAAGCAAGTGAAAGATCTGTATGACAACAACATCAAGTCTTTGAAGAAAGAAATTAAAGAAGATATCAGAAGATGCAAAGACCTGCCATGCTCATGGTTCCATAGGATTAACAGTAAAAATGGCTGTCTTACCAAAAGCAATCTATAGATTCAATGCAATTCTTATCAAAATTTCAACACAATTCTTCACGGACCTTAAAGTAACATTACTCAACATCATATGGAAAAACAAAAACCCAGGATAGTTAAAACAATTCTTTACAATAAAAGAACTTCTGGAGGTATCACCATCTTTATTTCAAATTGTACTACAGAGTTATAGTAATAAAAACCTGTTCGTATTGGCATAAAAACAAACAGGATGATTAATGGAATTGAGTTAAAGACCCAGAAGTAAACCCATATACCTATGGACATAATATTTGACAAAGAAGCCAGAAATATTACAGTGGAAAAAGGAAAGCATTTTTAACAAATACTGCTGGTCTAATCCATATGTAAAAGAAAGCAAATAGATCTATATCTATCACTCTGCATAAGACTCAAGTCCAATTGGATCAAAGACCTCAACATAGAATGAAATACTCTAATCTGATAAAAAAAAAAAGTGGGAAATAGCCGTGAATGCATAGACACAGATGACAGAACACCAACAGTTTAGGCACTAAGATTAATACTTAATCAATGTGACCCCATGAAACTGAAAAGTATAAGACAAAGGACACTGTCAAAAAGACAAAATGACAGCCTCCAGATTGGGAAAACATCTTTACATCAGACAGAGCACTTATATCCAAAATCCATAAAGAATTCAAGAAACTAGACATCAACAAACCAAATATCCCAGTTAAAAAATAGAGTACAGATCTAAACAGAGAATTCTCAAAAGAGGAATCTCTAATGGGCAAGAAGCACTTATAGAACTGTTCAACATCCTTAGTCATCAGGGAAATACAAATCAAAACTACTCTCGAGATTCCATCTTACACCTATCAGGATGTCTAAGATCAAAAACTCAAGTGACAGCTTATGCTGACAAGGATGTAGAACAAGGGGAACACTCCTCCGTTGCTGGTGGAAGTACAAAATTGGCCAACTACTTTGGAAATCAATTTGATGGTTTCTCAGAAAATTGGAAATAGTTCTACCTTAAGATCTACTCCTGGGCATTTACCCAAAATATGCCGCACTATTCCACAAGACACTTGCTGAACCATGTTCTACTTTGATTTTAAATAATTGCATAAATATTAGCATTTTGTTGATTGTTCTTAATGAAAACACCCATATTAGAATTTTGATTAGCAGGGGAGGACTATAGGATCTGTTCTCTTCTTTTGTCAAAGTGTTCAGCTGGTGATCCTCAATGTTTTGTAACAGTGTTCTGCTGAAGGTGGTGCTAAGCTGTTTCAGTACATAATCCCAGAGAACCCAACCTGTACAAGATTTGGTTGGCTGTACTGGCCCAGTTCTTTCTCTTGTTGAGTAAATGCTTTATGTTTTAAAAGATAATTGTAGCAAATCAGCAGTGGCGCAGCGGCTAAGGCGACTTCCTGCAGAGGGCGGGCCCTCTGCTCTCTCTGCCTCCACGTGTTCGAATCCCGTTTGTGTCCCGTGCAGCTCCGCCCGAGTCTCATGGGGAAAAAAAAGATAATTGTATTAGGTAAAGTTTATGACCCAACTGACACTATTGTCTCCTTAATTTACACCATTACTCTATGATCTCCTTAACTTATTGTTCCCTTAATAAGTTTACAAGCAGGGTACTTAGGTGTCTGTAGAAGTTTCAGATGACTGGACTTAGTCATCATGGTTTCTTTTGTATGAACATTTTCCCTTAGCAAAAAAAGAAACATTTGTTGCAGTTAAAATCATCAAAGTAGAAGAACACCTTAAAAGCAGATGTTGTTTGCCTGTATTTCTGTCATTTAAGTTCCTATTGTATTTATACCTGATTTGAGAACATGGTATTATTAATAAAATTATATCACTTGAGAGACTCGAGAGATGGTTCAACAGTTAAGAATAGTCATTGCTCTTACAGACCCAAATTCTGTTTCCAGCATACACATCATGGTTCACAGTGATCCCTATCTCTAGTTATATAGCATGCAATGCCTTTTTCTGACATTGATAGCACCATACATGTAAATGACACATATACATTCATATATAAATACAATACATTCATGAACATAATGTATATAGTTTAATTATATTATTTGGGACATTGTTTGAGAGGAAGCCATTTTATTCTGTTTTTCTTTTTTCTTCCCTTTAGTGTTAGTAGCATTCCAATTCCTAAGATGCTAACCTAAGAGCTTAGTCAAATTAATAATTATATTATGGAATCTCTGCTGACCTTTGAAGACCCTTTCTGACTATTTGGTGTAACCTAGGTGTGTGTGTGTGTGTGTGTGTGTGTGTACACATGTGTATATGCACACTCATGTTAAAATCTAGAGGTTGACATTGGCTGTTGTCTTCCTCTGTCACTCTTTTCCTTATGTTTTGAGCCAAGGTTTCTTATTTGACCTAGAGCTCATGGATTTGGCTAAAGTTCCTGACCAATGCATTATAGAAATCATCCTGTTCCTGTCTCCTAGTTCTAGGAAGTCAGACATACTGACATTCAGCTTTCACAAGGGTGCTGGAGGTCTAAATTTGGCCCGAATACCTGTGTGGCAAACACTTTACCCATTGAACCTGTAGTGAGATCACCTCTCATTCTAGAAATTCCTGACTTACTTTTTATCTCTTTATTTCACTAGTCTGGCTAGAACTTACTAATTTTGTTTCTTGTTAAAAAAATTTTGCTTTGTTCCACTGATTTTTAAAATATATATTTCTTTAATCTTTGCAAAGTTCCATTAATGCTAGGATTTTAGGTATACAGTGCCATGCCCAGCTTCAGTTCGCTTTGTTAAATATGACCAATGTTTTCTGTTTACCAACACACTTAGTATAGTTGGTATTTACTATACAATGTATACTGTATTTATTTATTGTACACATGATAATTTTTATCTGGTATTGTTTTTCTTTCTCCAGTCACACATTCATCTTTTCTCCACAGTTAATTTGGTGAAAATGATCTTTCAATGTTTGCATCTTCTACAGTGACTCCGTTATGTGTTTTGAAAGCTACTCTCACCAAGTACAAGATTCTGGCTTGACAATTGTTTTTGGTTTTATTTTTCCACCTCCATTCTTACATCATGTTTTTCTAATTGTCTTGCAGATCATATTATTTCTGGGAAGAAAGATTTAATTATTTTTATATTTGTTATACTATACATAATGCATTTTAAGACTTTTGTTTACGATGCAGTTTATGTAATGTCATTATGATAAGCCTTGTTAGAGTTTTCTTTCTGTCTCCTGTGCTAAAATCTTTGAAGTTCTTAGCATTCAGCTGTCATTGAAATGGCTGTGTCCCATTTCTTTTAGGTGTTTTCTGCATGCATTTGATGATTTCACATTGTTTTGCTCTTCACCAGTATATTCTTTTTAACATCTCTCCTGGATGGGTAGTCTTTTGGGAATGTTTTCTTTTCCTGTGTCTTGTTCCCTAATTTTTTCTTCTGTATTGTCTAATATTAGAGGATCTCATCATGTATTATTCATCTCAAAAAGTATAATTATCATCCTTAGAAGTATGACTTTTAAATAGACTTCATAATTTAATTAAAACAGTAATTCTCTGGTATGCAGTATGTATGTTATGATACTGTGCTTATGCCAGCTACTTCTATTATCTTTGTATTCTCTAGGTTCTTGGTTAATTTTTTTAAGATTGTTCTTCATCCTACCCATCATCTGTACCTTTTTCCTGTGCCAAGAGTTCCTCAATTAGATAGTTATCAGCCATTAATAAGCCCTCTGTACATGTTTCTCTAGAACCTTCTCTTCTGATTTCTTCTTGTTGAATCGTTTTTCTCTCCTCTGATTCGTTTTTCGAACCTCTCTATGCCTCTTGTTGCTCTTTTTTCAAAATCATGGCCTCTTTTTTTATTAACTGTTATTACATGAATTTATGTGTATGTGTGTATATATATATGTATACATACATACATTTAGAAATATATTTTTTTTCTAAACACACAAATGCAACCCATAAAATTTCTGTAATGTGCTTGTGTGTATGGTTTCAGCATTGGCCATTTGGCATTGATTAACTAGTTGGTGTGCTCTTCCAGTAAGAAGCATAGTTCTTCCATTCTTAGTCTTTCATACAGTTCTTTGTGTATGGATGAGGCTTCCTGTCCTTTTTTCCACACACAATATATTATATTATATATAGTATTTATAAGAGTTGCCTTGGTCATAGTCTCTCTTCACAGCAATGAAAACCATAACTAAGATAGCCTTATTTTCAAATAAAAAAATTTATAAAGACTAATTTACATATATAATATATATAATACAGTATATAATATAGTATATATTATATACTGGGTTGTCCTTATCCAACTCATGTTCAGGCAGACGACTTGGTGAGTCTTAATAGGTATAGTCTCTGAGAATCCTGGGAGACAGTCTCAGAGAAAACTCCATGATTATCTAGCTCTTACCATCATTGCCCTCTCTTCTACAGTGATCGCTGAGCCTTAGGTTATTCCGAGCCCCTTCCGAGTCCCCTTCGCCCGCGAAAGAGACACGTGAGGCAGTGTTCGGGTAGTTACTACAGCGAGGCTTGATTCTTGTATCAGCGAAAGGCACTGCTATATGTACCCTAGAGTGGTGTGTTCACTTCTGATTGGCTGTTCACTCATCACCCCATATTATGCCCCGGGATGGGCAGTGGCTTAGCGCACTTTTGCCTTTTGCACCTGTGCAGTTAGTTGTTTACTTGTGGGAGCACAGGATGCCCGCGCCATCTTGTAATGGCGAATGTTGTCACGCTCACCGCGGCTCCTAACATCTCCCCCTTTCAATTTTATTAAGATGGAACAGCCTTTTGCCTATCAAGCACGGCACCAACTCAGTGAGGGAAAACAGAGGCCTGATCCCCCTGTGCAAAATGAGATATTGTAATGGGTTTCTTCTCTTGTCGTCGTGCAATGAGTAATACTTCCCATACCCATCTCGATGCCTTTTGTCGGGGAAAGGGAGCCTCCACTCTGGAGCGCCCGGCGGCCGTCCGTGCGCAGAGAGGAGGTTTTGGCATCAAACCTTTGTGCAATCAGGCATACTTTCGGGAAATCTATCCACACTCGTGGAACATTCCCTGTCAAGTGCCCACTCGCAAACACCTCTAAATATTTAGGTACCACAGTTATTCAGGCAAGGGCTGGCTAGACTTAGACCTCTCATCGACCCAGTGCAATGGGCTGAACCCTTGGGGTGCATCAACTGAGGGTCTCAGTCATCAGTTACTTTCTTAGTATAGATAGCCAAATTTCAGGGGAAGATCCTTGCTCAAGGGTACGAGTGATTGGGCGATAGCGACCTTGTCATGTTTTTGTTGGGCTCTGAGCTTGCAGACCAACCATAACATGAACACTAATCCACAACATAGGGCTGCACCAAACAGGCCTATCCCCTTCCTTTAAGAAAGAAAGAAAAGGCAGAGGTAAGCCAAGAAGTAAAATTGCCAGGAGTAACAGGGTCCACTCGTGTTCCATCAAGGCTCAAGATCCGGATCTGCAATTGCTGCTGCATCTGGTCCAGCTCCCTAGTCCAATTCCCTTGTAAATAAGCAGAAAGGTTATGGCTTTGAATAAATGTATCATTCATAAATCTCAGAGGTATAATACATAGATGTGGGGTTGCTGACATGCAGCTCATTTGAACCATATCCGTGAGCTGCTCCACACAGGCTTGGAGCAAATCAGCTCTCTGATTGACCAACAGAATGTCTGATGCCAAGTATGCATCCACTTTCTGTAGAGTGGTCAAAACCTCAGAAGTCTTTTCTGAAATTTGATTAACAACAGTAGCTGCTGTAACTTGATTAGCCAAGGCTACGCCGGATGTCACAGCTGCAGCTGCAGAGATGGTAATAGCAGTGATAATGGCTGCGGTAATGCCAAAGTCTCCTTTATGTCTTATTAATGAAGTAATAGGGAAAGTTTCAGGATCAGTTTCTACTGGAATGGGCACAAAGGTAGGCACGTGTACAACCAAGGCTAGGTCTAGTGATCCATTCCAGCATTGTGCTAAAAAGCATGTAACATTCTTACAATCCAAGATATCAGAATTATTTTGAAAGTTGGATAACATAAAGAAAAATGGGGGGTCCACACACACCGACACCGGTTGTGCAGATGCATTCCTAAACACCTTTATTAATTTTAATGTTATCCAAGTGGCTAGAGATATTAGATTGTGTAGCTGAAACATTTTGTACCTCATGAAATATACCATTCAACAAGGCAAAGGCAGATACACTGGCACTAGCTCCAGCCTCATTACTCAACACCCAATGATAAAAGGGCCAAATATTTTCTATGCCAGTGCTCTTACCTGTATTATTCATTATAGCCAAATCGGGAGGAGGGGATAAATTAAATCCTCTGGCAATTTGTTTCTTGGGTTTAATCTTAGACTGGCAAGGTGAAAACACCACTGGAAAGTACAAATCTGGATAGCACCACGGTGTCATCTGTTGCGAAGTGGCATTATTGGTATGCCAATTGGACCTCCCAATTATAGTAACATTACTTCCAATCATGGTGGTGGTAATGTTTATAGGTGCTGATTAATTCAGACCGACATTTCCCGATCCTTCCATCTGTCCTGAACTAATCTGATTCAAGACAGCCCCTAGCACTCTTGTCTCTACCTTACTGTAAGTCACAGGATCCACCCAATTAGCAAGAGTAGCTTTCTTAAGAATCATACAAGGTGTATGTAGTTTACTTGTCTTATTATCCTTGCTTGCTGCCACAAAACAAAGTGTAAAATTTAATGGAAAACTTGTAGCATTATATAACTCAGGCTGCTGGTAGGTGCACCGAGAGCACGCGGCATCCATGTAACACTCAGTAGCTGTAAACAATGGCAGCACTGCAGAATTTGAATGTACTAGCATGGGAACAGGCCAAGATCTAACTGTGGCCCATAGTGGTATACTTATCCCCAAATCGAACATCAGCATCAGGAGAATCAGAGCCATTATCTTGCGATCTAGCTTCATTCTTCACGATCTACACCAGCCAAGTGGGGACCCAAATTGGATTGTCTTCACCCTGTGGAAAAACACAGACAGCTCCCCTCCCCGGCCATGGTGGGAGTCTGTCGCGTCCCTGACCTTGGAGAAGGACAGCAGCCATCTCTAAATTTGCTGCCGCAAGTCTTGCATTAGTAAGGGGACCTCCCAAGCCGCGACAGATTCTTAACCAGTCTTGTAACCCTCTGTTCCTACGAGGGGCAATGACTGTGCGGCATTCCGCTGTGGCATTTTCAAAGATCATCTGTTCAATTAATGGCATTGCCTGCTCTGGTTCCCCAAAGATTCTGCCAGCTGCCTCAGTCATGCGGGCCACAAAGTCAGAGAAGGACTCACTGGTCCCCTGAGTTATTTTGGACAAATAAAGATTACTGCCTTCCTGCCTGGGGAGAGACTTCCATGCCTTTATTGCAGCTGATGCTATCTGTGTGTAGACCTGCCAGGGATGAGTGGTCTGGTCGTTTGCGTGTATGCCAACTCCAGCCAGCATGTCAAAAGTCCATAATTGTTGTCCCTCAGTGTTTGCATTAATCCTGGCTTGTGCTTGCAGTGCCTCGTGCCACAAGGCCTTCCACTCTAGGTATTGGCCCATATTGTTGAGTACCACCTTCACTTTGTCCTGCCAGTCTCCTGGCGTCATAGCAGCTGCACTTAACCTCTCCACTTGGGATACAGTAAAATTAGCCCCAATTCCATATGCACGTACCGCCTCAGCTAATTCTTTGACCTGCCTATACTCTACTGGGGCATGAACACGGGTGCCTTCTGCCCCTTCAAAGACCAGAAATGCCAGCTGTAGCTGTCTCCTATCTCCTGGGCTGAGAAGTGAACCAGAGACGCTGCCTGGGGCATAGGCCAGAGGCAAGGGCAGGGCCAAGAGACTCAAAGTCTTTCTCAGTCTTATCTCAGAAAGGTTATTTCCTGCATAGGCGGCTGCCTCCTCCTCCAGGCCTTCCTCCTCAGAGCTGCTAAGGTCTATGGCGGCAAGCTCCTTAATGGGGCATAGGGGGGTCCTTTTGACCTCCACTCTCTCTTCATCAGCCGGTGAAGGGTCCTTAACCTTAACAGGCCCTGCAGTGGCCCCTGTTCCTTTTGAGTACTCTTTTCTTTGACCAGGCTCCTTGGCCTGTCTCTGTTGCCCAGGCTTTTTTGCCTGCTTCTCCTTTCCAGGCTCCTTGGCCTTATCTTTTTCCCCAGGCTCCTTGGCCTGATGCCGGCTAACACGCTCTGTTTCTGATACCCTGGAGTGGACCTCTCCTGAAACCTCTTGACTTGCCCTAATAGCTGTGCTGCAAGCTGGATCCCCACAACACAAATAAGCTAAAAGCGAGAGCAATGCAAAAAAGAGGCCAACTAGTGCAGCGGCGGCAATGAGTTAAAATCTGCTCGCAACCAAGGCTTCCACCCCAAACATACCTCTCAGAGACGTACCTCGATCCTGTAGTCTTTTAACCCGCCCCGAATCTTGGGGGGTGGGGGGTGGGTCTCCGCGGCGCCTTGAAATTCCCGGGTTTCGGCACCAGATTGTTCCACGCCCCTTTTTTGAGTCCCCTTCGCCCGTGAAAGAGACACATGAGGCAGTGTTCAGGTAGTTACTACAGCGAGGCTTTATTCTTGTATCAGCTGAAGCGGAAGACCCCAAGCTCGGGAAAGGCACTGCTATATGTACCCTAGAGTGGTGTGTTCACTTCTGATTGGCTGTTCACTCATCACCCCATATTACGCCCCGGGATGGTCAGTGGCTTGGCGCACTTTTGTCTTTTGCACCTGCGCAGTTAGTTGTTTACTTGTGGGAGCACAGAATGCCCGCGCCATCTTGTAATGGTGAATGTTGTCACGCTCACCGGCTCCTAACATTAGGTGTAGAAGTTGTTTTGTAGATGTACCCATTGGGACTGGGATTCACAACTCTGCAGTTTCATCGGTTGTGGTTTCTGATATGGTCTCCATCTGTTGCAAAGAGAATTTTCCTTGTTGAAAGATAAAGACTACACTTATCAGTGGGTATATGGGCAAACATTTAGAGTGCGGTAATAGTAACTGACTTCTGTTTCTACATTTCATCTGAAGTGCAGATTTTTTCCTTTTCTTTTTCCATTGTGATTGTTTTGTGACTAGAGGTTTAGTATTTACCAACATTTAAACCATTTGAACTAAACTGTGTTGCCTTTCTCTTTGCCTTCCTCTCATTTTTGGTTGGGTTGATTTTTAGTTTAGTTTATTGAAAATGTATGGTAAAAGTAAAAAAAAAAAGTTGCTTTTATATTTCACATGATGAAAATTACTTTGTAATGGTATTTTGTAATTTATACTGAGGTGATTAGTACTAGGTTCAGAAAACACATATCTTTAATTTCACACAGCATAAAAGCACTCCAGTGTCTGCCAAGCAGTCTTCAATACATATATTAGTTTGATAATCTGCTGAACTCAGGCCTTTTCATCTACTCCTCTCTGCTTTTGTCTTATAATTTCTGAAGTTGTATTCTAGGAAATGTACCATTTTTAGGTCACCTATGAGCAGCAGAAGAACCATTCTTCAATGGAAATCTTACACTGCTTACCATTTGACTGGATTAATGAGAAAATATAAGAGAATAAGCAATAATTAACCATAAAATATGCAATTAGATTGGCCATCCTACATGGTAATGGGCAGAACCTTTCGTAAATTAGTCTTTATAAATTTTTTTATTTGAAAATAAGGCTATCTTAGTTATGGTTTCCATTACTGTGAAGAGAGACTATGACCAAGGTAACTCTTATAAAGGTCAACATTTAATTGGAGATGGCTTATTGTTTCAGAGGTTTAGTCCATTGTCATCATGGCTGAAAGCATGGCGGCATGCAGACAGACATGGTGCTGGAGGAGCCAAGAATTCAACATCTTCATCTGAAGGCTACCAGGAAAGACACTCTCTTCAACACTGAATAGAGCTTAACCTTAAGAGTCTCAAAGCGCTTCCTGACCGTGACACACTTTCTCCACCTTCTCTGATAAGTCCAAACGTCCTAATCATGCCACTTTCCATGGGCCAAGCATATTCAAATGACCACAAAAGCTAAACTATTTTCATAAACATTTCCTGAAATTTAATTTATGAAATCTTGAGCTAAAGCTTTATACATGTTACACTTTTAACAAACTATACTTTAAATTATGATGATAATGATTTCTAGTTCTATCTCATACCTTTGGGTACTTAGGTGTTACAATACCCAGTATTGTAATATATAAATATACCATTCTTAGCTAAGGTTTTTTTTTTTTCCTGTAGTTGAAAACTTTGTGATTCTTAAATCCAATAATTTCCTTGTTGCTTATATCTTGTTGGTGATTCAATTGTATTTACTAATGGTGAAGTGGTAACTTTAAGTCATTACGTCAGCAATGCTTGTCAGTGTGTACATCATGTTATGTAATTTTGCTTCCTTGCACAGGTGCATAAACAATGTTGCTGTTTGATGTTTACTAATTTAGCACTATTCTAATAAGGCATTTTAGAACTGATATTTCTCCTGAAATTATTTGTTTCATGCATTTCTTTTTCTGGTAAGTGGGAGCAGAGTAACCTAACTTCATTACTGGCTAGGTTGTATTCATAATGGAGTTAGCAAAATTGATTGAAAGACCAAAACAACCTTCTGTTGGTTGATTTTATTTGTGTAAAAATCATCTTCTGTTGTTTTCAGCTGCCAGAGAAGCCATCTTCTACCTCATTATAGCTGACCTTTGACTTGTCAGTAGCATTCTAAAGTAGCTTTCTTTCTACATTGCTGATAAAATACATCAGGTCAGCTGTCTGGACAGTGTCAGCTTTCCTCTTTCTAGCTCACTGGCATTATTTGTAGTTGGAGCTTTAAGTGAAGAATTTCAGGGATTTCTCCAGATATTTTGGGAATGGA
This sequence comes from Arvicanthis niloticus, assembly GCF_011762505.2. NCBI lineage: Eukaryota > Metazoa > Chordata > Mammalia > Rodentia > Muridae > Arvicanthis > Arvicanthis niloticus. Next base: position 81,205,085 of record NC_047659.1, on the reverse strand, counting down.
ATGATTCTACAATCAATATCCTCAGATTATTATTTTTCTTTCATCATTTCTTACAGCCTCCACTTTGTCATGTCATGGTATATAACTTTGATTTTTTGAGGGTCTGTGATTGTCCAGCCTCTTTGCTTGTCTAGACTGCACATACATGTTATTCATGGGAAGGGTAATTGCCAAACTCTTTCTCATCCCATTCTTGTCATAATAGATGAGAATCATCCCTTTGAGGACCAGGCTCTGGATGCTGAATGAGAAACTCCCTGTTTTGGATAAAATTTTGTTTCACCCTTCACAAATAATCCTCTTAGCAGTAAATGTTATAATTTAAAGTTGTCGGCATTGAGTTTACTAAGGATCTTAACTAACTTCGAATTTACAAACATCCCTTTTAAAATAACCAATGTCTGCAACAGTGAGATGATTCAGCAGGTAAGGGCTGTTACCACCAAGCCTGGTGATGTTAGTTCTGTCACTCAGACCCACGTGATTATCAGAGAGACCTGACACTTGCAGGCTGTCATCTGGTTTCCACATGTTAGTCATTGCATGCATTCCACTCCTCACAAATGGGTAAATATAAATAACCACAAAGTGTAAATACAGAAGTAGTTATACAGTAATGTTACTTGTGGCAAAGCTATCAGTTTCCTAATATAAACCAGTCTTTACTATAGGTATCTAAGATTCCCATGTAGGAAATTGAGTTAATTGAAGTGTAAAGACCAGCTCACTGTGAGTCCACCATTCCTGTCTGGGATCCTGGACTGTGAGGTAGGGAAAGGCAACCGAGCAGTAACATGTGTTCTACCACTCTTGGTTTGGTGCTTTGCTTTTTTGAGTATTGTTTTATTTTTGTTTTTTGTTTTTTTTATTGTGGATATTATGTGACCAGTTGCTTCAAGCTTATGCTGTCTTTTACATTCATTTATATTACATTCATTCTCCCTCTTGTCTCTCTCTCTCTGTCCTTCAAGCCCCGCCTCCAGCCCTGCCCATGCATGGGTGCTGTAGGCTCTGACCTTAGTCATTACTCTTATGCACTGCTGGTTGTGATGCATCTCTAGCCTTCACCCTTGGCCTTTTTCTTCTAGCTATTCTTTGTCAAAATTCGATACATTGGCTTTTGAAGCTATTGCTTTATTGGTCACTCTACAATTTATGTACTCAAGCCTAACCTTTTCTTTAAGCTCAGATCACATTTGGTTTAATTAGATGCTTAAAAATTGCTATTTAACATGTTTCCAATGAAAAGATGCTTTGTTCCTCAGCAAATCATCCTTTCTTTCCTACCTCATTAATAGGTACTTCATTAATAGGTACCTCTTTACTTGTGTAAAAATCAGTCATCTTCTTCTCTGCTCACTTCTCTACTACTCCAAAATTCTGCTTCTCTCATTTGTACTACCATAAGCTAAGAGAGACTCCTGGTATTGCCAGCTTTGTTTGACTGCAGAAAATTTTGGCCACTTTTGTGAGCTTGATTCATCTACGAGACCTCATCTTTTTTGAAGTTTTTTAGAATCCAGTCTGTTATGAGAACTTGTCTGGTTTCTATTCCATCTCATGTCCTATGTCTCACTTCTTAGCCCATTCTTCCCTGCATGCCTCCTTCTTTTCATTTGGCATCCAACACTTACTATTCTAGGTAAAATCTGTTTCTGCTCATTACCACTGACACAGCCACATTCCCATTTCTCATCCTCATTTAATCCATCTATCCTGTTTTGTATGTATTTTTTTTCACAAGGGAGCTTTTTAAGAAAAAATGGAGTACATATTCATTGTACATGGTGTCATGTTATGTGAAGTCATTTTTAATAGTAGTCATTATACATGGTGCCATGTTATGTGAAGTCATTTTTAATAGTATATATTGTACCAGTTATACCTGTCAGTCTCATTACTTCTTTGACAGTTTTCCTTCAAACGTCATATCATATATATGTACATTATTTTAATTTTAAATATTTACATAAAATCTAAAATCACATATATGAGGAAACATGGTTTTCATCTTTATCATACTAGTTCATTTGTTTAATATGATTATAACTCATTATCTCCATTTTCTTACAGATGACATAGGTTTGTTCATTGTGGCTGAATAAATAAAATTTTATCAGGTGTATATACTAAACATTCTCTTTGATTTTTTTTCTGTCCAGGATTATTTATAAATTATTACATATTTTAACATAATAGAATTTTTCTTTATGATTTTCTCTCTTTTTTGAGATAAGATTTTTTTGTATAATACTGAGTGTCCTAAAACTCACTATGTAGAATAGACTGGCCTTGAAGTCACAGAGATCTATCTGCCTCTGACTTCTGTGTGTTAGGATTAAAGGCATGGTCCACTAAACCTGTCTTTTCTATGATTTCTAAAATTTAATTAGTTTTGAGAATACATGAATACTTGAGTAATTATATGTATGTATTTACATATTTTCTACTGCTTATCCTCCCCCTTCAATTCTTCCCATACTCCCAAATTCTTGATTTCTTCCTCAATTATTGTTTCAAATACAGACATACACACACACACACACACACACACACACACACACACACACACACACTCAAGCCACTAAGTCCATTTAGTGAAACTCGTATGTACAAATGTTTAGAAATGACCATTTGGAATCAGCTAACTTATCAGAGGGCTTGGAGCAAACTGAATTGCCCTTCCCCAGCATCTACTTGCCTGTAGCTTTTTAATCTCCCACAAATTTTTAATGTATCTAAATTTGTTTCTCAACTCTGGTTTTGTTAATATTATAATCTACATTGATATGTGTTGTTTAACAGTTTTCATGGGATGGAAACTTTCTGCTCTACGGGGAATTTAATTATGGCAGGAAGTAAAAACTCAGAATGACTTGATGGAGTCTCTGAAACTCAGTGGATTAACTAGGCCCTTTCCTTCCCAAAAGTATATGAGCAATAAAAACTACTGAGATTCCCTTTTAGATCAAGCAGCCTGGAACAGAGAAAACTAAGAAAGTTGAAGCAGGCCGCTCCTAAAATTCCTAGAGAAAACAGACTGAGGCTGAGCTGCATAGAATAGTCTCAGATCACTGAGCCACCAGAAAATGATATACTCCAAGCTGCTTAGCTGCCTGCAGTCTAAGCAGTGTGGTCCAGGTTTCCAGCTTATGAGCTATGGCCATGCTGGAGTGGGCTTTGTCTTTGAGTTTCTGCTCCTGTAAGTAGCTCTTCACTGGCATCCCAGAAGAAACCTTAATGAAACTTAATTGGTTCACCAAGTCAGACTTTGATGGTATCTGTACTTTGGTCTGTCATCACTTTTCTGACTCAGGTGATTAACGTTTCTTTCAATCTCCACAAGAATAGTATTACACAAGACAATGAAAGTGGCTCTGTGATGCCATGACATAAAGCTTTTGAGTAAATTTCTATAGTTAGGTCATATAAAATCTTACTATTGCTTTTTTATTGTTGTTGTTGTGGTTGTTGTTGCTGTTGTTGGTTGGTTGATTTTTGTTTTATTTAATATTTACTCCATACTGATGTTCCTTCTTGTTGTTTTACTGACTAGTCTACATTCCCATCAAAAGTATTTACCTACTTGCTATAATTAATTATTATTTGTTTTCTTTGTTTTCTTAATGTCAAATTGGAATGAGAAAATATCTCAGTAAAGCTTTAATTTATAGTTTTCTGGTGGTTAGTAATAGTGAACATTTTATTCATGCTTATTGGTGATTTATGTTTGGTCTTTTAGAATTGCTTGTTCATTCCAATTGCTTTTTTACTGCTTAATTTGTTTGATATTTTGTTTGTTCAGAGTTTGTTTTACTTGTTTTGTTAGTTTCATTTTTGGTACTTTGTTTATTATATATAAAAATGCTCTGTAAAATACAGTTAGCAAAACTTTTTATCTGTTCTGTAGATTTTAACTTCCCATATTGTTTCCTTTGTAGTGCAGATGCTTTTTAATTTTTTTGAGGTCTCATCAGTTATTGATACTATTTCCTGAGATATTATATTTCTCTTCAGAAAGCCCTTAACTTTACCAATATTGGAAATATTTTTTTCTCTAACAGGTTCAGAGTTTGAGATCTCACACTAAGGACTTTCTTGACATATTATTTCTTTTGTTAATATGCATTGATTTTTCAATTTTTCAAATTTTGACTAGATGTTTATCAGATATAGTAGGAATTACTATTTTATTTTGTCTGTTCTTTAAATCTCAGTCTCAGCATATTTCCCTCACAAGGTGCCCTTTTTGCAGAAAATGATTGTATATCTTTGTTTTAAATGAATCAAGCTAGTCTATGCCTTTTAACTGAAAAAGTAAAGCCATTTACATTTTGTGTAATTACTCAGAAAGGTTTGCTGAATCCTATACATTTGTTGTTATTTTCATGTTTAGTTCAGTTATTGTTTGGCCCTTCTTTCTTAGAGGTTTGTTGACTTAATGAATTAGATGCTATCGACGTTCCCCATAGTTCTTTTTTGTTCATGTAGTCTTTTCATGAAATTAATTGATTTTGCATTATTCTTGAATCTGTTCTTCTTTTCTACCTCTATATGTATGGATATTTTAGGTATATTCTTCAGTATCTACTTGGAGGTCAAGGATTCCTTTATTTCATACATTTCTTGAAATATGTTTATGGAGCCATCAATTTTTAAAAATAGCTTTGTGGATATCATATTATCAGCAGTTATTTACTCTCAGGGCTTGAAGTATATCATCTTGGCTTTTAATGTTTCCTGCAGGGTGTCTGATGGTTTTCCTTTTGTGAGTGGATTGGCATTTTCCCTTTGCAGATTTTTATGTTGTTTCTTTATGTGCTGTTTTAGAGTTCTGTAGATAATGTTGAAGTTAAAGGGCTGCTCCCCGGTTATATCTATTTGCTGGTCAGATATTTTTTGTATTATGTATTGATTTCTTTTCCCTAAACTTTGGAAATATCCTATTATAATTTCATTAAATAATTTTCTCCAGTTTTACTTCCTATTTCAGTTCATTTTTCTTCCTTGAAAGTTCTTAAATCTGCACTCTTTATCATGTCCCAGAACTTTTAAAAATTATGTTAGCAGTATTTTTCTTTCCTGGTGTCTTAATATTATATTTCCTTGACCTTGTTTTCCAGCTCTGATATTTTTTTCTTTTATTTTACCTAGACTTTTAGTGATATTTTCACTTTGTTTTTATTTTGTTTTTTGAGCTTTACATTTGCAATATATGCTTTTTTAATTTTCCAAAATCTAATTTATTTCTACCTTTGTCATTCATGTTATTGTTTTTTCTCATTTAGGCTGCTGAATTTCTTAGTAAGCCCTGTATTTTTCCCCATTCAGATGCTTCTTTATATTCTGTTTGAAGTCAATGATGATTTTATAAAAAATTCTTTTTAATGTATTACCCTACACTTACTCTTTTCAGTGTCTCTGCATTCAGTAAGTAGGGAGTTATGTGATTAAAAAGGAGCTGTGGTACCCTGTATTTACATGTTTTTATATTTGTTTCCTTTTTCTTGAGGGAAAGACAGTATTAGGGATTTTTATTTCTGGATTGTGATTTGTCGATCTGCTGAAATAGATATCTTCTCTCATTTTATTTGATAATGTTAGTGAGAAGCCTTCTCCAAAGGTCTCAATCATCAGTACATCTCTAAGAATAGAAAGTAAAATATAGTAACATGTATAAAATCAAATCAAATATACATGTGTACTTATAATTGGATAAAGATTATTAATCTACTTCTAATGACCAAAATAGAAAATGTAAAATAACAACAACAACAACAGCCAAACAACTTACAAGGACCCAGAGAAGTGGCTCAGCAATTAAAAACATGGTTGCTTTTCCAGAGGATCCTGGTCTGACTCCCAATATCCACATGGCATCTCTGGCAGCTCATAACAGTTGGTAAGTTTAGTTCTGGGAAAACCAGTTCCTTCTTGCGGCATTTCTGGGCTCAAAGAACACATGTGTTATAGAGTCATATATGCAGACAAAACAGCCATATACAAAAAAATAAATATTTTTTATAAAGTCTACTGATTTGTGAAGTTAAAATTATTTATAGTAAAAGTAATACTGATTAATGAATGCAATTAAGGAAGATGTAGAAATAGAGACAAAGAAGATAGAAAGTTCAGTAAAAGAAATAAAAAAGTAGAAAAAAGATAGAAACAATCACTACATAATATATTCAATAAAAAAGATGTGTAACAATAAAAGTAAAATACCAAATTGTAAAATATTTTTACTTGAGGATTTTCTATAGTACACTGAATTTACAACAGTTCTATCCTATCATTCTCCCCCGACTCCTGTGTCTCTCTAACCATTCATCTCTTGAACTCATAATGTCTTCTGTATCTATTCTGTTGTATTATATGTTATATTATTTATAAGTGTTGAATACTTGAATGTGTTTAGTGGTGTCCACTTTGGGCAAACTCTCATCCCTGAAATCAAAACAAAGGAAACAAAACTAAGACTTAGTTCTTCATCCTTCTATTTCTTCATCTTCTAATGGGGCTTTGTGAAATATTCCTTCATCTATATCGACATGTTGACTGATGTGGTCTTTTCGGGTCTTGTGTATATAGCCATATTATTGATAGTTCATAGAAGCACCATCTCTTTCATGTGCAGAAGAAATCATTTTACAGCTGTCATCTCAGTTCTCAGACTCTTAAAATCTGTCTACCCCCTCTTCCATGATTTTCCCCACCTTGTAGGTATAGGGGCTGAATTACAGATACCATCTCTTTCATGTACAGAAGAAATTATCTTGTAGCTGTCATTCCAGTTTTCAGGCTCTTAAAATCTTTCTACCCTTTATTCCATGATTTTCCCCACCTTGTAGGTATAGGGGCTGGATTACAGATATTCTCTTTGGGGCTAGAGTACACACAGTCACTGATTTTCTGCCTTTCAACCATTTTTTTTTTTTTTACTCTCTCTGTGCTTCTACATCTGCTAGACCAGAAGATTCTTTGAGATGTGAAAACTACACTTACCTATGAGTATAAGGTTGTAAATTCACAATGCAATAGGAAACTATATTACATAGTAATATGGTATCAGTGGGCTCTTCTATAGGTCCTAGAACCTACCAAGACATATAGTACCAGGCTATATGTGTACCCTCTAATTGAGTAGACATTAAGTCCAGTGACAGCAGACTTTTGGTTCCTCCCAATATAGAATTGCCATCATTCCACTATTGGTAGGTAGCCTGCCAGCCCTGTAATTACTAGTTCTCAGGTGTTACATCTGGGTAGAACTATTGATAACTTTTCCATCTTGTATAGCATCTTCTGACACTAATAAAGCTAGTGTTTAGGAAGGATGCTACCAGGTGAGTTCTGGTTTGTTTTTTTCAAGTGTTGTGACTGAAGTGTATATTATGTTTGGTGATAGGGTCTTACCTAGATGTTCTGGCAGGCAACCAAGAACAATGCCAGTACTCTATATTTTGTTGGAGTATCTTGGAAACCTCTCCTGCCCAACCAACAACTCAAAAACAGACATCTTTTTGTCTGTTCCTGGAAATTATTATTTTAAACCATAGCTCTTGGGAGTATACTATCTTTCCAATGGGGGCTAATTATACTATAACTTCTTCTTCCCCTATGACCCCCACCCCACCCTTGTGGGTACATATGTGTATGTCTGTGTATAATGTATTTGTCCTTAAGTAAGCTTATGCACAGTGGTCTCTGGCTTTTCTAAACATGCTTTGTATTTTTTATTCCACTCACTTTGCTTTCTTTGTATATTACTCATATCCCCCTATAAGTTCCCCCAGTTTCTTCCCTTGCCCATTCATAGCCCCTTTATTGGTTATCCTCCTTCCTAGAATGATCCCACCCCCTCCCCAGTGGTTCCTTACTACCTTCCTCACATTTATGGTTACTCTAGATTGTATGCTCCTACCTAAAGATATGGGGGTATATGATCTACATATAAGAGAAACATTTTGTATTTGACTTTCTGTATTTTGGGTGGACTCACTGAGTATAATATTTTCTATTTGTATCCATTTACCTGCAGAGTTCAAGGTTTTCTTTTTCTTCAGAGCATAATAGAATTTCATTTTATATCCATAACTCATTTTCATTATCCATTCATCACTGATGGACATTTAGGCTGCTTCCATCCCCTATCTATTGTGAATAGAGTGGCAATGAACATGGGTGAACCAGTATCTCTGGAATCAAATAATGAATCCTTAGGGGACATACCAAGGAGTGTATTACATTTGGTAGTGATAGGTTTGCCCTCAACTCTTTGAGGATTCTCCACACTGATTTCCATAATCCCTGCACCAGTTTGCAATCCTACCAGCAGTGAATACATATGCATTTACCAATTCCTCATCATCATTTGTCATCAGTTACTCTTAATGATTCTTACTGGGGTAAGGTAAACCCTCAAAATGGCTTTAAATTGTATCTCATTAATGGCTAATGATTTTGTGTTGAGGCCCACACTCTGCCTCAACACTTTTCCTCAACACTTTTGGGGCTAAGTGCTCTGGTCAAGAGAGAGTGTGGCTCTTGGAGTAAGAGACGTGAAGAATGGAGACAAGACAGGGTGTGATTCAGTCTCTTCTATTTTCTCAAGTCTCTCTTAAGTCTCTCTTATTGAAGGGAATTCTGAGGTATTTATATATACAAGCAGGAGAACACAGGTGAAAACACTTTACCACGTGCACCATACAGCTGAGGTCACTAAACAGCAAAACAAGCTATGTGGGATAAACAATATATTTATCAGAGTGTGCTTCAGCTGTTATAGGCTTTTGACAACCAAGTCTTTCATCAGGGTATATGGTTCCAGATGGCTGCAAAGTTGATCTAGCCGCTTTCTACTAAAGTCAGCTCCCAACAGGTCCCCCTTTTTAAATTTTTTTTCAAAAGGGAAGGCTGGGAAAACTTACGGAAACCGTGCCTGTCCTAGGTTGGAACAAAGGACCCCAGCCTCACTTAAGATGCTGAGGCCTCCCTTATTTTAGGGGCAAGGGTCTCGATATGCTCTCTTACCCGTCATTGGCTAACCGGCTTAGCACGCAAGTTAGGGGTTAATCCTGTCAATTTTGATGACAGAGGTTTCAGAGTCCCCTACTTCCAGCCTGTAATAGCGGACCTGTATGGGTTTCATTTGTTATCTGTTGCCGTACCAAAGCCATCAGTTTGAACAGCATGAACCCGAGAGACAAGAGACTTAATATCTAAACCGTTGATATAAAAGCAACACTCTTTAAGGCAACACACAACTTCCCCTGTTGGAGAAGTGAAAGGTCTAAGCCTTGTACTCACAAATTTATACCAATGAAATCCTTGAATTTTGCATCAGCTTAGTAACAATTATACAGATAAAGACAGCCTAATATTAACCACCTCAGTCCCCAAGTCCAGGGAATTGGGGCACCGACTCTTCATTAACTTCTTCAAGCTGAACATGGGCGTTGACTTTTAGAAGAGGAATAAGGGGAAGGGTACATTGATAAGCATCTGTAGTCTGTCTTAACTGCATCCAGCTGGAAGTCCAGGGCATCAGTGAACATGCAGGTGATAAGATTCATTCTCCAAAGCTGTGTATTCTGCAATATACAAATCTCAAAACAAGGTTTAGTATCAAGATAATTATTTTGATTCTCTGAAATCTAGTGTTCTGGAGGCCTACCTCTGTCATGTCTGATCCATATAATTCTGGAAGACATAACTACTACCTTAATGACCTCATCAGAAAACACATAGAAAAACCTTTTTTTCCAAATTAGCCTTTCCTTAAGCCAGTAACCAGAAAAACCTTTACATTGAGTTTTTATCCAGAAAAATATAACTATATAACTCAGAATCACACCCATTTTGAAAGTTAAATCAATTAACATTATCATTCTGCTTAGCTCTCTGTCTAGAGCAGCCTTCTATTTATTCCTCGCGTCTTTAAAGCCTTTTTCATCTGTTTTTACTCACTTATTTCTTGCCCCATTTTCGTTACTATAACCTTTATCTATTTATCTGTTTGGCTCTCTTGACTCAGAGCAGCCTGCAATTTACTCCTTGCATCTTTAAAACTTTTTCATCTGTTTCTGCTTATTTTTTTTCTTGCCCCGTTTTTGTTACTATAACCTTTATCTATCTGTTTGGCTCTCTTGACTCAGAGCAGCCTGCAATTTACTCCTTGCATCTTTAAATCCTTTTTCATCTGTTTCTATTTACTTATTTCTTGCCCCGTTTTTGTTACTATGCAATCACCTTTGTTTCACTTCCGAATTCAGCCAGCTCAGTCAGTCGACTGGTTCTCCAGCTCAGGGTGTCTTCCACTGTATCCCGCTTACTGGAGTTCAAACGTTGAGGCTCTGTCAGTTGGACTGGTTCTCCAGCGCAGGGTGTCTTCCACTGTATCCCGCTTACTGGAGTCCCTGTTCAGGCACCACTAATGTTGAGGCCCACACTCTGCCTCAACACTTTTCCTCAACACTTTTGGGGCTAAGTGCTCTGGTCAAGAAAGAGAGTGGGGCTCTTGGGGCAAGAGACGCAAAGAATGGAGACAAGACAGGGTGTGATTCAGTCTCTTCTATTTTCTCAAGTCTCCCTCAAGTCTTTCTTATTGAAGGGAATTCTGAGGTATTTATATATACAAGCAGGAGAACACAGGTGAAAACACTTTACCACATGCACCATACAGCTGAGGTCACTAAACAGCAAAACAAGCTATGTGGGATAAACAACATATTTATCAGAGTGTGCTTCAGCTGTTATAGGCTTTTGACAACCAAGTCTTTCATCAGGGTATATGGTTCCAGATGGCTGCAAAGTTGATCTAGCCGCTTTCTACTAAAGTCAGCTCCCAACAATTTTGAACATCTTTTAGTATACTTCTTTGCCATATTTATGAAAGAATTCTATATAATAATTAGTAATTGTTTTAAATCCTAAAAGTTAAAGAAACTTAAAAAATATGTTTTATTGTAGAAACAATGTTGGTTAAGCATGATACCCAGTTGTGCCTTCCATAGGTCACACAATTTTATGCTCAGGCTTAGGACAGCTCCACGCAACACCTTCACCACAAGTCCTTAATACATGCTTTATGATCTTGACATCTCCAATATTTTAGGGGCTCTATTGTAACTGAAGCTGTCCCTTCACCAGTGGCATATTTTGGCTGCCACAGGAACTTCATTCCAGACACACAGTGCCACACTTCAGTTTGTCTTCATGACCACTCCAATTACATCTTCTATGCCTTTAAACACAGCACTACATGGATGATGCTTACACATTGCCATCTTCAGCTTCCAATTTATACATTCTCTATTTGCTCAGTTTCTGTGGCATGAGGACATACTCTCCTATTGTCGAGATAAAACAGAATTTGCACCTCAATGTTGCTGATTTTCTGTTAATCACCTCTGATTATTCAGCTCCAGCTTGATCATACAGGTAGTGAAGTACAGAGCTTTCTTCCTCTCTCTAGAGAATATTCATCCATGTTGCAAGTTGCAAGAGAATGACAGGTGTGCCAACAATGCCATACACACCTTCCAGTGTCATGATTTCAGGACTCCCCTCTAGCGGTACAGACCCTTCTGTATTATTTGGTTTCTTTATGGCAGCAGACAATTTTTCCTCATCTGGTACCTGGGAGAAATAGACTTTCCAAACTTCTATTTGCTGATGTTTTCCAACCTTTCTTGTTAAGTAGTTGTGAAGTTCTCTCTGGGTTGTTGAAATACAGCTTCCTGGGCTTCCTGGAGAGCCTCTGAAACCCAAGGATAGGAGGGGATGTACTCCAGCACAGGAAGGTTTGGTAGCTTGCTGCTACCCTCCTTTTTCTGTGTTCTCTCTCTCTCTCTCACCAAGAAACCTAACCTACCAGCCCAGCCCAACTTTTGGACATCCATCAGTGATGAATGGATAATGAAAATGAGTTATGGATACACAATGGAATTCTATTATGCTCTGGAAAAAAAAAACCTTGAACTCTGCAGGCAAATGGGTACAAATAGAAAATATTATACTCAGTGAGTCCACCCAAAATACAGAAAGTCAAACACAAAATGTATGGAACTAAAGAGGCCAGAGGGCAGTCTCTTTTTAGCCATTTTTATTTCTTCTGAGAACTGTTTGTTCAGATCCATACCCAGTTTTTAAATTATTCTCTCATCTCTTTGTATTTTAAGAGTTTATTTATTTATTTATTTATTTACTTTACATGCAGATCACAGCCCCACCACCTTACTGTCCTCAAAATCCCACCCTTATATACTCTTCACCCTGTTACTTCCTCCCTTCCTCTTAAGAGAGGGGTAAGCCTCTTGGGTACCACTGAAGTGGTACCTTGGCATATCAAGTTGCCGCAGAACTAGGCACATCCTCTCTCATGGAGGATTAAAAAAGAAGTCCAGCTAGGGTAAGGGTATCCAGTGGCAGGAAATAGAGTCGTAGACTGCTCCTGTTCCAATTGTTAGGGGACCTACATGAAGACCAAGCAGTGCACCTGCTACAAATGTGTAGGGAGCCTAGTTCTAACCCCTCTGTGCTCTTTGGTTGGTAGTTCAGTCTCTATGAGCCCTTGTGGGCTCAAGTAGTTGACTTTGTAGGTCTTCTTATAGTGTGCTTTTCCAGTCCAGCTGCCTTAATCCTATCCCCAATCTTCCACAAAACTCCCCAAGTTCTACAGGATGTTTGACTGTGGGTCTCTTTCATAGCTTTTCAACTAATAGTTTCAAGTCTATTTCTAAACACAATTACTATTTCAACCATAAATTTCTATATGTATTTCAGCAATAGCCATACTAAAAAACAGTTGTATAGCAGCCTTTTAATTCTGTAGAGATTTGCCACCATTACATGTACCAAATTAGACTAATATTACTCTTATCACAGGATATTAAGAATTGCTTCATATTTGGAATATGTGAATATTTCTATCAATACAATATCAGCATTGGATAACTCACTTGCATATCAGTTCAGAAAAAAACAGAGTAAAATATAATATTTTATTATTTCAAATTTGAGAATCTGGGCATCTTAAACCACCAGGAACTATTTTGGTATAATCTATCACCTTTGTTAATGTTTTATTGGACATAAATCTTATTGTATCAGGTTGCATAGCGACAATATGGTTCACCAGCCTTTCTATTTTTATAACTTTATTTAAAACTGACATGTAACTTGCTGTACTGAAACTTCAAGTGAACCAGTTATTGGAGTGTAACAAAGTTTTGACGTCAGAGGAGCTATTTATTCTGCTGGAAACCATTAGCAATGCATTACTCTTTGGCACTGCTGTTTTTTGCAGGAGCATGGTTAAAATTTTATGACTGATTTTGACCAATTAGGTTTTTCTCCTTCTTCGAATGAAGGAATTTATATATACTACACAATTATATTTTATATATACATATATATATAAAACATTCTTAAGTATATGTCTATATATTGAAATTATACATATTGAAATGTACTTTCTAAATAGTCATGTATTATGTTTTTATTATAATTACAGTTGAATTATTTCAAGCCTTATTAATATTTTACAAAAGAGACATGGGTTATAGTATTTTTGGATATTATTTTGGATATAGATGCTGATTAGCTGAACAATATTTGCTGCAATGTTTGTTAGTGTTATTGCTGCTACCATTAAAGTACCCCTTATAATTTTGTTTGTTTGCCACTATGAATAGATTTTTTAGTAAGTCTGTGGGTGTGATAAAATTAATTCAGATATGAAATCAGGTACAGACAGATTTACTTCCTTCCTGGCTCTATCTACATGCCTTTGACGTTGCTTAAGTACAGGGATAAGCATATGAATCCATGCATGGAGATTGACTGCCTGGCTATCCTAATGCCAGGTTACCCAGTGATCTATGCCAGAGTATTTCAGTGGACCACCATTTGGACCTAAGTAGAAGAAAACATTTTAGTCTTTCATCAAGGAAAGGGGTTGCTTGCTCTTAAAATCCTTATTATAGCCTTGGCAGACCTTAATTACAAAATTACTTCATGTAATTATCTAAATAAATGCTTGTATTTAAGAAGAGCAAATTAATTCTCTCAATTTCAAGTGTGAAATCAGGATTTTAAAACATTTCATTTTCTTCCTATTTATGAGGCAAAGTTTCACTTAGTATAGGCTAGCCTGGACTTCAGTATCAGGCCAAAGTTGGCCTGCAGTGCGTGATCTAGTTTCAGCCTTGATGGGCTACAGTCCTCATGATCCATTGATCTCTGCATTATGAACAGTTTTGATTTTCTGTAATGGTTTCTATTTGCTGTAAAGAGAAGCTCCACTGATGAAGGGTAAGAGCTACACTCACTTGTTGTTGTAAAGATAAGTTGTAGAATATAGTAAGGATTTGCACTCGTCTAGTAAAGTGGCAATGGTACGTTCTCTTCTGAGAACCCATGTCCTAACTAGCCTTGAGTAGTTGGCTAGGCTTCTAGTGCAGATGTGATTTCCCTCCTTTTTAATGAACTGAGGATTTTAGATTTTCTTTAGGTCCATTCCTGGCATTTTATAGACTCACATACAGAAATATTTTTTCCAAAATTCCATAGAATTTCTGGATGTTGTGACACCTAACTTAGAGATACCAGATCCTAAAAATACCATTTAAGTATTTTGTTGAGCTCATTTAAATGAGATAGAAATAACCAAAGTTATTGAAATAAATGACGGGAAAAATGAAATGGTTCAACTTAATTTTATAATCCAAGTCTCAGGTTTTGTTAAGTTCCTTGAAAGGTCACAAATGTGATTTCTTTAGGGAAGTTATTAAAGCCAATGTGACACTAATTCCAGAGAATTAATATTCTTTCTCTCTCTCTCTCTCTCTCTCTCTCTCTCTCTCTCTCTCTCTCTCTCTCTCCCTCCCTCCCCTCCCCCCCCCCCCCCGACAGGGTTTCTCTGTGTAGCCCTGGCTGTCCTGGAACTCACTCTGTAGACCAGGCTGGCCTCGAACTCAGAAATCCACCTGCCTCTGCCTCCCAAGTGCTGGGACTAAAGGAGTGCGCCACCACCGCCCGGCTTTTCTCTTTCTTTCTTTCTCTCTCTCTCTCTCTCTCTCTCTCTCTCTCTCTCTCTCTCTCTCTCTCTTTTGTCACATTTATTTATTTGCATGTGACAATGGGTGCTACAATTTGTGTGGGCCATTTCTCTCCCTCCATCATGTGAGACCCAGGATCAAGCTCAGCTTACAGGCGTGGTGGCAACTGCTTTGCCCACTGAGCAATCCTGCAAGTTTTGGTTACTCTTGCTCTTAAGCATACAATAAAGCTTGTGTTCAGGAGATGATTTCTATGTCATCTTCTGTGCCTAACCATCCTCATGAACAACACAGATGCTGGGTCTCTATCTCTGTAATTCCTTTACGCTTGCATTCTGTTCCCCGAGTAGATGCTAGAACTAGAGTACTGAATAAATACTTGTCCCTGTCATGCTCTTCTTCCTTTCCGAAAAAAAAAAAAAAAAAAAAAAAAAAAGAGTATGAAGCTAACATGTATTACTCAAATAATTTTACCTGAGTTTAATTCTTAGTCTTATTGCTTCTACCTGTGTGATCTTGAGCAGGATTTTATTCACTTATCAAATAACCATTGCAGACTCATTATCTTTCCTTTGGATCTGTAAGCTGCTTTCCTTCAAACATAAGTAAAAAAGTTATTTATATTTTTGTTTTTTTAGTTTGAGTTACTATAATTATTATGTGAGGATAAAATGTTTATATAATATATAATTCTAAATTGTTTTAAAATGGATATAATTATAAAATGTTTATAGAATTTTGTGATGAAAATGAATATGTGGTTATCACAGTACAAGTATTTATGAATCATAGGCTTGAGTGGAGCTTCACTCACTGTGAGCTTGTCACTGTGAGCAGTATGTTTCACTTTGGTATTTTAGCATCTAGCAGCAGTTGAGATATGCTGCAGAAGCGCTCAGAAAGTCTGCAGCTGATTTGCTGAGTTTATTAAGCATCTGAAAATCATTTATATAGTTATAGAAGACTAAAAACGTAAATCTACAAATATAGATGGTTATGTCTTTTATTTTTGAACTATTATATCTATGCTTAGGATTGTATGGAACATTTCTATTAGATTTCCTGAAAGTAATTTTGGTCTTTGATGAAATCTTGGTCTTTTGTGGTTTCTTTTGTTTTTCCTTTTTATTTATTCTTTAAAAATTTCCCACAATTTGTTTTAGTTATATTCATCCCCTACTCAGATCCATCCTACTTTCTCCATTTACCAAACATTGTGCTTTTTTTCCCCATCACAACCAATTTTTGCTCCCCAAATATTTTTTGATGTGTGGCTTTCCACTGAAACGTGGTCAACTTTTAAATTTTCCTCTCCCAGCTGCTAACAATTGCCAATAGCACTATGAGTAGGGGTGAGTTTCTGTACCCAGCTCCCCTCTCCATGCTGGCTGGGATTAGGTCTGCATAGAGCCTGTGCACATCTGCCATTGGTTCATATGTGCATCTACTTTGTGTCTGAAAGACAGTTTCCTGGCTCTTACATGTTCTCCATTCTTCTCTTCTGCAATTATCCTCAAGCATGGAAGCATAGAAGAAGTGAGTAGAGTTCATCTGTCCCATTTAGACCTGAGCATTTCACAGTTTCTTATTTTTTGTGCCTTGGTTACTTGGGTGAAGGGATCTCTGTGTTAATAATCATCTCTTCAAAGTATAAGCCTCTCTGATGAATATTGAGAGATGCATTTATGTATGGGTGCAACAATAAGTCATTAAAATTAGTTTAATACTATGTTTATTTTGCAAAATGATATTTAAAGGTTTTCATTTACGGCCTATGGTCGATTTAACCATAGATTCCCAGTGCAATAATGGTGCGAGGTAGGGTTTTCATCTTGTGGAAAAGACTTATTAAATACAATCAGAAAATAGCTGGTTACTCTGATGACATTTGTGCCAGCCTTGAACCAGTGGACCTGTCTTGCCAGGAAAGTCATGGCTGTAATGTGTAGGGTACACAGCTGGATGCAATTGATCATTGCAGTTTCTCCTCCAGGACTATGCATACCAACTTTCAGCACTGTGAAAGTTATCTACTAGAGGTTTAGCTTCCATGTCAGTTCCAGATTGATTTCTCTGTTCTGTGGCTCAAGTATATGGTGCCTTCAGCAATAGGGTTTTTCTCAAGTTCGAGGTGAGCACTAGCAATATCCTGTAATAAATGAGAGTCTATGGGACTTCATTTGAGAACTGGGTTTTTGATTAGGTAGTTTCTTGTCTTGTAAAGATATTGTTGCCCTGTTATAGTTCAATTTTACCCCCCCCCCCGAGTGTGTGTGTGTGTGTGTGTGTGTGTGTGTGTGTAACCTTTAGAGTAGAGATTTTTATATGACATTTTCAGATAGTCTTTAGTATTATTCACTCCCCATATTTCGTCCTTTACCCTGCCTTTCACCCACACCCCAATCCAATCCTTCATTTTCCATTGTTCCCTTTTAAACATTTGCACCATTGTGTTCTAGATATTCTTCACTGAAAGACCTTCTGGCAGCCCCTTAGTAATTACCTGATCTCTGTGTCTATTCTAAATGAAGTGTATATATCTGAAGACTCAAAGATATATGTACAAATCTGAATGTAGATCTAACATATGATCTAGCTATGCCACTCTTGGGCAATACCCAAAGGCCTCTATATCCTGCTATTGAGATACCTAGTCATCCATATTCATTGATACTCTATTCACAGTAGCCAGATGGAAACAGCATAATGCCTTTCAGTTGATAAACAGATAATTAAAATGTCGTGCATTTACACAATGTGCTATTATTCAGCAGTTAAGAAAAGTAAATTAGGAAATTTGTAAGTAAATGGACCATGCTGATATCAATCATTCTAAGTGAAGGAACCCAGACCACAAAAGCAAATGTCATATTTTATTTTTAGTTTTGATTTTGTGGAGTAGGGGTGAAGCAGTGTCTCACTTTGTAATTCTGGCTGTCTTTGAACTAAGACCAGGCTGGCCTCAAACTCACAGACATCTACCTGTCTCTACCTCCAAAGGATATTCCATTAAAACAAGTTTGTTTGTTTGTTTGTTTGTTTGTTTGTAGGGTTTCTTTGTGGGGATTGTTTGTTTTGTTTGGTTTGGTTGTACATTTTGAGTTAGGTGCTTAATCACTGCCAAATCCAGTAATGCAACTCTCTTTATATTTTCAATATTCTCAGCAGTGCTATTTGCAATGTAATATGGAACTTGAATTAAAAGAAATGCATACAATTGACTAAACCTATTATAACGAGTCACTTGCTCTGCTTGTATAAATCTAGACTCAAGCTTGAGACTTCAGAATGATTATGTTATATGTCAAATACCACATTGTTATTGGTAGAGAATATATATATGCTTTACTAATAGTGAATAGTCTTTGAATAATTAAACAAAAAAAACTCTCATTACTTCATTTAACTCCCTTTCTTAGTTACTTTTCTATTGATGTGATAAAACACCATTATTATCAAGGCAACGTAATAGAAAAAAGTGTTTAATTTGGAAATAAAATTTCAGAGCATTAGAGTCCATGTTGGCTAAGAAAAGGCATAGCTATGGGAGCAGGAACAGCCAAGAGCTCACGTTTACCCAAAAAATTGAAGTAAAGAGAGATACAAGAATATCCCAAGTCATTTGAAATCTTAAAGCCCACCATCAGCAACACTCTTCCTCCACCAAGGCCACATCTCATAGTCCTTCCCAAACAGTTTCATCATCTAAGAACTAAGTGTTCAAAGATAGTAAGCAAAATTCAGCAACTATAATTTATGGGAATCTCCTTCTTAGAGATGTCACTGGAAAATAGTGTGGCTAAAACAGTTTTTTTTTTTTCAGAAACACATCTAGATAATTTAATTTGCATTTTCAAAGGAATGAATTTGTCTTACTCCCACTGAACTTTAAAAAAAAAAAAAAGAAGTGAAATTCTAGTAGAATTCAAATTGCCTATTTTAAGTTTTTAAAAACTTTATTCAAGAGGTCAGAAGACCTGCATTTTCATTTCATTAGATCAGAGCCATTAAGTATTTGTGATAATCTTTTTATATATTTTGCAGTACCCACACTTAGTTTTGGAGCTAATGAGAACCACCAACACAAGTAATGATTCGTATGCTTTCTTTTTCTCTGGATGCATAGTTGTGCTACCAGCAGTTTAGAGAAACATTGCCCTGGTATTCAGAACTTCAGAAAAAATGTGGTCTCTCTTTTTGGAGTACCTGATTTGTTAACAAATAATCACTTCATAGTTTTTGATTGTCGAGGGGGGTGGAAAGAGAGAGAAAATGAATTAGTCTCAAAGTGTAGCCTGGCCTGCACTCAGATGCACTCCATAGCTTATGCTTATCTTGAATTAATGGCACTCTTCTTTCCTGCCTCACATCCGCTAGTTCTAGCATTACAGGGATGGAGCCTGTTTCTGGTCATAAATTAAATGTTTTTTATATAAGAAGGTAGACACAGAATAGAGTAAAATATGCATATTGATTTTAAAATCCAAATTCCAGATGCTATGAGCTCTTCAGTGATCGTTTCATTTGAAAGATAGATTTCCATTATAAGTCTTTCTTTCAAATTTAAACATTTAATGTCTAAATATATATGTTATTTTTCTTTACTTCCCTGGCTTTTTAAAGGCTGCCTATAGCTGTTTGAGTGAGAATGTCCACAGGATCATGTGTTTGAACACATGGTCCCTATCTGATGGAGAAATTTGGAGAGGCAGTAGAACCCTTAGGTCATGGATCCCAGATGGAGGGAGTTTCTTACTGGAGGCAGGCTTGGAGAGTGTGTGACTTACCCACTTCCAGTTCCTCTGTCTGCTTGCCATGTGTAGTTGAAATATGATCTCTCAACTTCCTGCTCATTGAGCCGTCCCTCTCTTCAATTGCGGACATCTAGACAACTGGAACAGTAGACAAAATACAAAATAAACTCTTATGTAAATTGCTTAGTTATATTTTTTATAGCAATAATCAGTAAAGTACTTGGACCAAAGCTCAATCCTATAACTCATATGCATATAAACCGGCATATGTATGTGTACATGTACAAATATAACTGCATATCTACATGTATAAAATATTTTTAATTTAACACTCTATATGCTTAAAGTGCTAATATGTATGTGTATTTGTGTGCTTGTTTACATAAATATATTTGTGGTTTATGAAATGGTCGATAGACCTTAAGGGATTTATGTACTAGCAGCAGAAGCTGTGCAATACATATGTAAATTTTAAGGAGCTCATTGAAATATTGTGTACTAAGTGGAAAATAATCATCAGTAAGCTCAAGACGTTCTAAGATAAGAAATTATCACCAACCATTGGAGTGGTGCATCTCTTTATAGTTAACCTTTATTGTCAACCTTACTAGAATGAGAATCACTGAGTGCTGGGAGCCGACTTTTAGCAGAAAGCGGCTAGATCATCTTTGCAGCCATCTGGAACTATATACCCTGATGAGAGACTTGTTTTTCAACAGCCTACAACAGCTGAAGCACACTCTGATAAATATATTGTTTATCCCATGTAGCTTGTTTTGCTGTTTAGTGACCCCAGCTGCAAGGTGCACGTGGTTAAATGTCTTCACCTGTGTTCTCCTGCTTGTGCTTATAAATACCCAGGATTTTCTTGTAATAGAGTCAATAAGAGAAGTCAATAGGAGAGGTCAGTAGGAGTGAATAGGGGAAATAAAGGCGTAACCAGACTTGACTACACACTCTGGTTTGTCTCCATTCTTCGAATCTCTTGCCCCTCCATCCCCACTCTCTCTCTCTCTCTCTCTCTTGAACAGAGCACTTAGCTCCAAAGTGTGGGGCAGTGTGGACAGCAACATAGTAGCCCCAAAGTGTGGGGCAGTGTGGCTGTCAACAACTGAGGAGATACACCATTAAGTTTATCTGAAGAATTTTCCATAGAAAATTAACTGAGGAGTGAAAATTCACCCTGAGTGTGTGTGGCCCCATCTTGGGGACCAAAGAAAAACAGGGAAAGGATGCTGGAAAGGCCAAAGAGTACCAACATACCTGTCACTCTGCTTCCTTCATATATATATATGTATATCTATGTGTATGTGTGTGTGTATATATATATATATATATATATATATATATCAAGATATATATCTGTGTATATGTGTGTACATATGTATATATGTACATACACATATGTATGTATATATATACACATGTATATATGTATATATGTATATATGTATATGTATGTGTATACACACACACATATAAATATACTTGTTCTCAGGCCCTATACCTAGAATTGTTTGTGCTGCTATGCCTTCCACAAAATTATACGCCAGACTCACATACTGTTACCAAAAATAAATCCTTGTTTAAGGTGTTTTTGTCAGGTATCTTGTGACAAATAGTGGGAAAAATAAGGTATAAAACTTCTATAGACAATGAGGTCATTACTGAGATACAGACCATGTCATCTTCAATCCTTTAGAAAAGCCTTATGGAAGGAATATGGAAAAAGTTTGCTCTTTGGGTTGGAATGTCCCCAGAGGTCTGTAAGCATGTCTTAATGAGTTACCCTGGTAGGCATGGCAAAAATAAAACCAAAATTCTGACTGAAATGCCAACAGGGGTGACTGTGTTCTTAAGTATTTGGAGAATAAGATCAGTTTCAGGAACTATAGATAAAGAGTCTGTTTTGTGTCACAGGAAGGCACTCCTTGCTGTCTTCTCCCCTCATACAGAAAATTGAATGAAGCTATAATAGACTAAGTTGTTTGCTGTAGGAAATTTCAAGACAGGAGGACATCCAGGCTGTGGCATGGTTATTATTTGATGAAATTAGTCATATATACAGTGAGACAGATCAAAAACATGAAATGGATGCATTTCCGTAGGAACGAACTCTGAATGAATTTAAATTTGCAGTTAAAATGAATGCACACAAAGCAGAGGTAATGGTAAAGAAAGTAGCAGCATTAAAGAGAAACCTCAGGCTCTTCACTGAGCTAATACGCTGTAAAGGTAATTCTAAGACCAAGATTATTGAAGGCTCTACCTTGTATAAATGCAGTCTGATTTGAAAGGAGAGAGCCCAAATAGAGAATATTGATGAAAAGGTTCTCTCCTTTAAAACAGCCACCTATGGATTCCCTTTCCCCCAGGTTTCTCAGCCAAAGTGTGTAAAAGTCATGACAGCTGTGACAGAAGGGAAACAGACTACATATTGAATGGGTTTCAGAACTTGACAACATCTCCCTGGTGCATGTTTGCTTTTTAGGCATGCAGAAATTCAAGAATTATGCAGTTATGAAGGCTTGGTCTTCAGGTTCTCAATATCTGATGAAGCCAACTGATGTATGGCAGGGTCAGATTCTCTCAGGAGAAACATTGTAAAGCCATTGCATGTACCTATATAAGTTGTAATGGAGACATCAGGATACTGAAGGTGCCAGAATCATTGGAGGTTTGCTAAACACATGGTAGACAGAGAATGGGGCTGGCTCAAGAGGGACTCTCTGTGTGAGACGGGTGGGTACTGATACCCAAACACATTCCCAGATGATGCTACTACAAACCCAGGTACTCGACATGGACTAGCTAGGGTTAATGGTTTGTTTTCTGAGTTTGAGTCTGCTCTTTTCTTAACATGCTCCCAGCCCTTTATTTTTGAATAGGAGTATCAATGTTTGTTATTGTATTTTGGTAGTGTGTAATGCTGGATTTTTCTATTTTTTTATTATTATTCTTTAATCTTTTTTTATAGTCTATTTGTTATCCTCCTCCGACTGTTCCTCATCCCATTCCTCCTTCCCCGTCTCCAAGAGGATATCCCCACCACCAACCTCCGACCCCTACCCCACCAGAGCTGCCTACTCCCTTAGTTGAGTCTTCGCTCACTGAGGCCAGACCAGACAGTCCTCTGCTGTGTATGAGTCCAGGGCCTCATACCAGCTAGTATATGCTGCCTCGTTGGTGGCTCAGTATCTGAGAGATCTCAGGGGTCCAGTTTAGCTGAGACTGCTGGTATTTCTATGAGTAACCCTCTTCCTCCTCAGCTTCTTCCAGCTTTTTCTTAATTCAGCCACAGGGGTCCCCAGCTTCTGTCCATTTGTTAGATGTAAGTATCTGCATAGTACTCTTCCAGCTGCTTACTGGGCCTCTCAGAGGACAGCCATGCTAGGCTCTTGTCTGCAAACACACCATAGCATCAATACTAGTTTCAGGCCGTGGAGACTCCCCTTGAGCTGGATCCCAATTTGGGCAGGTCACTGGACCTCCTTTCCTTCAGTCTCTTCTTCATTTTTGTCCCTGCAGTTCTTTTAGACAGGAAAATTCTGGGTCAGAGTTTTTGACTGTGGGATGGCAGCCCCATCCCTCACTTGATGGCCCTGACTTTCTACTGGAGCTGTGCTTAACAAGTTCCCTCTCCCCATTATAGGGCATTTCATCTAAGATCCCTCCCTTTAAGTCCTGAGCATCTCTCACCTCCCAGGTTTCTGGTACATTTTAGAGTCCCCCCCAAATTCAAAGGTTTCCTGTTTCCATAGGAAGATGAACAGAGTCAACTAACCTGGACCTTTAGAGGCTTCCAGAGACTGGATTGTCTACCAAAAAGCTGGATCTAGGCTTCCTGCACATATGTAACAGATAAGCAGCTTTGTCTTTATATAGGTTCCCCAACAACTAGAGCAGGGACTGTCCCTGAGCCTGTTGCCTACCTGCCTGTTGATGCTACACTCCTAAATGGACCTCCTTAACTTGCCTCAGGAGGAGAGGAAGCACCTAGTCTCTCTTTTACTTGATGTGCAGATGAGGGGGTGGATGTGTGCGTTGGGGGTGAGGGGGTAACTCCCAGAGTGGAGTGTCCCCATATCAAAAGAGAAGGGGAAGCTGGATTGGGGGAAATCTTTTCATGAGCTGGTACTGGGAGGAGAGGTAGGGCTAATATTGCTTTGGAAAGTGAATAAATAAATAAAAATTAAAGACAATGTGTGTGTGTGTATATATATATATATATACATATATATATGTGTGTGTGTGTATAATTGTGAGTGTGTGTGTGTGTGTGAGTGAGTGCACGCACGCATGGACAACTTTAGTAACCCTCACCAAGACCCTCTTATCATAAAGCAATTCCAAAGACTTTCTCCAGGTACACACTATCGTCAGCATAGAGAGATCATTGTTTGTAAGTGTTTACCTTTATTTGATCTGCTTGTATTTTTAGTGTTTTTTATTATTTTGTCCTCTGCATAAATTGGCATTTGTAACATTGCCATTATTTTAGATTTTTCTTTGTTTTGTTTTGCTTTGCTTTGAACCTAATTTTTTCCTTTTTAGTGAAAATAGATTTTTTCCCCCACATAATGTATCCTGATATAATTTCCCCTCCTTCTACTCTTCCTTGGTCCTCCCCACTTTCCCTTTCATCTGGATCCACTTCCTTTCTCTTATTAGAAAATAAACAGGCTTCTAAGTGGTAATAATAAAATAAAATGAAATCTTACACATCAAACTTAGACGAAACAAATAAAACAGAATATAAAGAACACAAAAGAAGACAAAAGAGATACCCATTAGTTTCCATTAAAAGACACCAAACTGGAAGCCATCATACACAGAGAGAGAGAGGGGGATGAGGGATTGGGGGACCTGGTGTGAACCTGTGCATGCTGCCCCAGTCTTTGTAAGTTCATGTATATATTGATCATGTTGATTTAGGAAGCCCTGTTTTCTTGGTGTCCTCCATTCTCTCTAGGGTATGCCTCCTCTTCTGAAAGGTTCTCTGACTCTTGAATGCTGAGATTTGATGGGCCTCCCATTTAAACCTGAGTGTTTTAAGATGTCTGACTTATCTGCCTGTGGTTCTGTGTATTTCTTCCCATCTGCTACAGGAGGATGCTTCTCTGATGATGACTGATCTATGAGTATAGCAGAATATCAGTAGGAGTCATTTATTGTTGGGCTGTTGCTTGTGGCCTTGGGTCCTGT
This sequence comes from Arvicanthis niloticus, assembly GCF_011762505.2. NCBI lineage: Eukaryota > Metazoa > Chordata > Mammalia > Rodentia > Muridae > Arvicanthis > Arvicanthis niloticus. The sequence continues at coordinate 81,180,064 of NC_047659.1, read as the reverse complement.
TGGGTTGAATTATGGGTCCTGTGTTTGCGCCCCCCCCCCAAGTGACTAGGGCCACTTCTCCGAGAGGCAGAGGCATGGGAATTTGACTGTGCTTACTCCACACTAGCTCTGCGTGGACATTGGGCTGTGAGAAGCCACAGGACTCTGCTCCAGAGATGAGGGAACACAGTCTGGGGTCTTGCGGTGGCCAGAGCTCTTGATTTGGGGGTCCCCAGTCCAGGAGGTGGTTGGGAACCAACTGGTCTTAAGCCCTTGTGCTCTCAGATGGCGCTGAGAAGACTCATAAGGGTCAAGATGGGGGTATACGAGCTGGATCAACCTTCAGCCGATGGGGTAAGGGAGCAAGCTCTGGCTGCATCTAGTGGGGATGAGACTCTTGGTCATGAAGACACACTTGGCTGTGTCACTGCTGGCTCAGCTTGCCTGGTTGAGTTGCTGGGCCTCCATGGCTGGAATCATAGAGAGGTCATCTCTAGGAGGTTAGAAGGTGGCTCGGTAGTTGAAGACCTTCTCCATGGTTCCCCACGGCAGGTCCCAAGGAAGAAAGATATAGTCCATGGTCTTAATATATTTATTGTCATAGCGGAAAATAGATAAAGCTATACCCTGTCCCGGACCACTCTGCCCCACGCTTGGGGGCCAAAATGTCCCTGACCAAGCTGCTGCTCTGGTCCACGGGTCAGGGTCTAACAAGAGAGAGAGAGAGTGGGAGAAGAAGGGGAAGAGACACAAAGAATGGAGACAAACCAGAGTGTATGACCAAGTCTCATTTCTCGTTTATTGTCTCCTCTCTTGCAAGGAAATCCTGGGTATTTATAAGCACAAGCAGGGGAACACAGCTGAAACTCTTTACCATGTGTGCCTTGTAGCTGGGGGCACTAAACAACAAAACAAAATATGTGAGATAAACAAGATGTTATCAGAGGGTGCTCAGCTGTTGTAGGCTGTTGAAAACAAGTCTCTTGTCAGGGTATATGGCTCAAGATGGCTGCAAAGTTGATAGCCCCTTTCTGCTAGAAGTCGGCTCCCAACAATACCCCATATTCTCAAAGCCAGCCTGAGGTTAAATACCTTTTACAAGGAGGAGGGTCTAGGAAGGAATGCTTAATTGGCTACACCCCCTGACCTTTAGGTATCTCATGAATATGGAGATCTGTCTTGAGGCTTTGTGGCCTGTAGTCATGCTCTCTACCTGTGCTATGTGACCAATGGCCACAAACCTCTCTGTGGTAGTGGCTGTAGCTATGTGAAACGAGCCAGGGGCCCAGGAACAAGGCCGAACTCCTACCATCCCTGAGGGTCTCCATGGTTCAAAGCCTGTGCTCCACCAGGTACCCAGCTGCCTCTCACAGGCCACCACCCCACAATGTATTGCTACATTCTTTTTGTAGAAAAGTAATATTTGTATTTATCTTATGTCCCTGAACTATCCAGTCTCTGGTTCCTTGTCACCTAAGTAGTGTTGCATCGGGATCTCATCTGATGTAGTAGTGGGCCTTCTGCCAAATCAGATATTGCTTGGTTATTCCCATAAGCTTTGTACCACCATTGCCATCAAATGGCTTGCAGAGAGAGCACCACCCTAGACCAAAGGGTTTGAGGCTGAGTTGGGTTTTCCTTTACTAGAGTACAGAGTTCCTTCCTGTAACAAAGATGAAAGCATGTAGGTGTGAAGGCTCTATGTAGGTACCAGTTTGACTCTCCCATACTCAATGGGTTGTGCAGGCAGTGTCTTTAACAATAGATCCTTGCCATCAGTTTGTGGAGAGCAACCTATAGTCTTGACAATAGCCTGGATTGTTTGAGGATTCCCATGAAACTCCACTGGCCTACAACTCAATTAGCTGTAACGAGATCCCCATACTGGAAGCTTCATTTTATGACAAGAGATAGAAAGTAGGGGCTCTATCCCCATCCATTATTTGGCTTTTTCATTTGAATTGCCTTCATATATGTATGTATTTCAGGAAGATTTTAAATATTAGGTTTCCAAAGCACTCCTCAAATGCCCTTAATTTAGCTGTCTTTCTCATATTTGGTCACTCATCTTCTTTTCTCCCCTTCTCCATTGACCCTCCTGTCCCACTGCTCCCCATCCATCTATAACTATTTTATTTTCCTTTCCTAACAGGATCTATATATGCTACCAGTTCCTTCCTCTAGTCATTGATGCTCCCATTTCATGTGCCGCCAAAACCATCCAGCATGCTTACCCTGTGTTCTGAGTTGAAATAGCTATATCTTGTATTTTCTGGGAGATTTTATTATAGTATCAGTGTTATTTTGTTTATATAATATTGGAGTTACTTAAATAGCTAAATATTTAAATATTTGGAAAAATACATGGTAGAACCACCTGTCTTTTTCTCTGTGGGAGACTTTATAATTAGAGATTAAAATTATAAGTGATTTTAAGAGTGTATTTTACATTTCTTGTATTAGTTTTAGTTATAGTTTCTTGAGAATATTTTTATTTTATCTAAATCTCTAATTTACTAGTACAACATTGTTATATATTCCATCACAATTGCCACAGTAGTTGGGATGTTACTTCTACATGTGTGTGTTCATACATACATATACAGCATTAACTAGACCTTCACTCAGTTCCTCCTATCCTAAGGCAACTATGAGTGGAGGCTTTCTGCTCCCATGAGAGCACTTTACCTTCCACCCAGAGAGAAAATTGTTTATATGTATTTGGCTAAATTGAACTACTTATAATTTTTGTGTTATTGTTATTTTGTACATATGTAAAAATTTAAAAAGTGGAACCCTTTCCTAAGTTCTGAGAAAATATCACTTGTATCTTACTGGCCAGAATTGTACACATGTTGATCTATGGACAAATTATGGTGGCCGTGGGATGATGTGTGCCAAACAACTAAATGGAAATATACCCTTAAGCTGATAGGATTCACCAGGGTTCATCAGGAAAACAGAAGTAGTTGGAAATAGGTATACATAAACATACATATATGTGTAATATGTATAATATTATGTAAGAAACATGTACAAGTGTGGTTTAGTATATAGAAATGTATGTAAGAAATATAGACTTAATTTTTTACTTTTAGATATTAACTTTATTTTTAATTATATTTATGTGTGTTTGTATGGGGTTAGGTATACTTGAGTGTGTATATGCGTGTAAGTGCCCATGGAGGCCAGAAGAGGGTATAAAGACTACCGGAGACTGAAGGTACAGATGGTTGTGAGCTGCCATGTGGGTGCTAGAAACCAAACTTAGATCCTCTGCAAGAACTACTGCTCTTAACCACTGAGCCATCTGTCCAGCTCCTACAAACTCTAGCTCTCTCCCACTCCTATATATAAGGAGAAAGAGAGAGGAGAGAGAGGAAAGAGAAATAGGGGATCAAAAGGAGAAGGAGAGAATACTGGGCTGGGGGTGATTTAATTCAAGGAATTTGCTCACATAGTTATGAGGTCTGTCATGTGGGAAGTCTTTATAGCAGCGGGCTAGACAGTCTATGGTAGGAAATAATGTTGCAACCTTGAGGAAGAATTTCTTCATCCCTGGGAAACATGATTCTTTGATTTTAAATTCTTGTAGTTGATTGGATTAGACACACTTCCATTCTTAACATTAATGTTCTTTAGTTAAAAGCCACTCATTGAAAGTACCTTTCTGGCAGCACCTTAACTACTGTTTAAATAGGCAAACTGTCACAGAAATCATCAAACACAGGGTAGTTATAAACATCAGTATCTGAAATTTTGAGGTCTTATTGGAATGGAGAGTTTGACTAAAAGTGTCTCTAGTGTAAGTAAAGGGTCATGTGTGGAAGGATGCATCCACTGTTGGTTCTAACCTTGATTTGCATAAGGTCATACTAAAGAGAAAAGTTACAGAATTAACTGCTTAATTGATTTAAAGGATCCTTAAAGGATTTTTTTCTGCTTTTACTTTTTCTTTTACTTGGACTTTTCTGTGGTTTGGGGGAATTTAATGTACAGGCTAACCCATGCATTTACTCTTAAGCTACATCATCAGCTCTAAAAGTAATAGTGAACTCTTGTTGAAAAAACCCACTGAAATATGAACTAAATAACCAGTGCTTACTACAGATTAAGTTTCAATATTATACATTCCTTGACATAAGGTGTAAATAATATATATTGCAAAATTAGATTTTTGTTCACATGGAGTTCAGTAGATAATAGACATAATAATTTTCTACAGTTCAGTTGTATCAAACATTGAATAGTAGTTGATATATGATAGTATCAGGGTTCCCCAGAGAAACAAAGCACTTAGGCTTGAAATTAATTGTATTGAATTATATTCATATTGGTGTGCATATTGTTTCTTACATATAAATACAAGATGATTATTTTAGCATATGTAAAACACTTGTATCTTTAAATGTCTGAGCTACAAATTTTCCTACCTACTGTGCTCTTGCAGGTAAGATTTTCTAGCTGAACATCTCTCCTTTGCAAAGAGATCTCTCAGGCTCTATTTCTACTTCTCCTGGATCAGCAGGTTTCAGTTCTCTGTGATTTTGTGCAGTTGTTCATAGAAGCCAATCTCATCTGTAGCAATGAAGAGTCACGTTTTGACGACATAGAATCTTCTTCCCATATCCATGTTCATTCTGTTCCTGAGTGAACTCCTATGGGCTCTAGCAGGGCATTTTCTTTTCTTGTCCAAAAAGTTGTTGGTAGATGTCATGAATCAACTCTTTTCCATCTCTTTCAGTGATGAGTGTTGGGTATTTGGCTCTGTATATAGCCTGTGGTTGGGATCTGGAGGAGATAAAAGCAGAATTCTTCCCTTCTCAGCTCACATTCATGAGATTGAGTAGGCAAAGATACAAATATCAGATATTGGCATAAATGACTAATGAACTGTCTTCCAATCTTGATATTAATTGGTTTTAGTTTTCCAATACTACTTTATTAGCACTCATATTTCCAAACATAGGCAGGCCATTTATTTATCTACTATCATCAGCTTTTGCCATATTGCTCTGTAAATTGTATCTTTTCCACTCAGCTGTTACCTCAAGAAGCATGGCTTACTACTCTTCCTGTTCCTTGCTATATCCTCCAAATAGCATAGTTAGTAGCAAAAATAGAAATTCAGTAAATATTCAGCATATAATCTAAAAATTACTTTTTCATTCAGATTTCAAGGAAAGCATACCAGCGGCCTGTGAGTTTCCGTGAAATGGCATAAGCAATAAGTAAATAATCTAAATGTGAGTTTCTTAATGTTGCTAAAATATAGGCTCATTCCATTCACTTTCAGAGAGGAAAATGAGAACTTCAGAATGTTGCCCAATTTCTTTACTTATTCTCCTTCCAAAATGAATTTTAGTTGCCTTAAGACTTCTGAGGAAACCTCAGGGCAGCAGCTCACTTTGTATAGGAAGAAGAACTGGAGTAAGAACATGGTGATCCAAATGTCTTCCTGCCTGTTGATTCAGAATGCTTCATGAAAAATTTTAAATTCTTGCTGGAAGCTAAAACAGCACTTCTTCAGGAGTTGTTTAGTCTTCTTCTTATTTCTTTCTCAAGAAGGTAGCTATATATCCTAATTTATCCTATATTATATATTCTAATATATTCTATAATATATCCTATGTTATCCTAAGAAAAGGATAAATATGCACAGCAGTAAACTAAGTGGCATGAACATTATTTTAGTTCTTTTCATTTAATTAGATTTATTTTTAACAGGTATATAAAAACTGTACATGTAAATTGATGTGGTGCGAAATACATGTATATATTATAAAATGCTTAAATCAGGGCACAATAGCACATTGAAAATCCTTATCTTCTATTTAATTTAGAATCCATTGATTAAACATTTACATTTTCTTCTTTTGCCAACTCTTTCCTCATCACTGCAAGATACCATATTGCTCTCAAATTTGAGACCAGTGTATTACTATTTCACATATGAGTGAATTATGTAGTGCTTGTTTTCCTGTACATTCTTAATTCACTTAGTATAATAATCTCCAGTTCCATCTTCATTGTTGTATATATTACTGAATTTTGTTTCTTTTATATGATGAAGTAACATGATATGTATGCACATTTTATTTCTATTATTTTTGCTTTTATGTCTACTGTATTTGAATTGCCTTGGGTGTTAAGTCTTTTGAAAGAATATCAGGTACTACTTTTTTTTACTCATAAATTTAAGAACTTTTTACAAAAAAAAATGAAATACCTAGTCTGACAAAAGAATATTGCTAATTTATAAAGAGGTATATGTTCTTAAAGTATAATGATAAGCAAGTACTTGACAGTATATTTATTTTGGGTATATCATCAAGCAATAAAATGTGCTCACTTCCACCAGGCAGAGGCTTGAAGAAAGATGAGGACAATCAAAGTATCTTTATCTCTTGGATTTATTCACAGGACACAGGTCCAAGCTATGTTGGGCCAGTTCAGCCAGGCAGAGGCTTTGCTAATGAGAGCTGGAGTGCAGCCAGGGACTCTTGATGGAGTCCTTTTGGATCTGGGTTGTTCCTCCATGCAACTTGATGCTCCTGAAAGAGGCTTCTCCCTTCGGAAGGATGGCCCCTTGGACATGAGGATGGATGGAGACAGGTTAGTATTGAAAAAGCATTGCCTCTTACCACAAGAAAATCAATTTCTTCAATATTCTGAATTTAATTACCTTGAAGACTGAAAAATTCCCAGCACACTCCCACATCCCAAACTGTCTATGCATAGTAAATCAGCTGTGTTTGGTACTCATGTTCTTCAGTATTTCTTTAGCTTTGAAATTTTAAAAGGAAAATATTTACTGTCTTTACAGAAAATAGTGAGGTGTTCAGAATGAGGGAAGTCCACTTTTAGGTAATTTTTTTTTCACTAATTACATTAGCTTTTTAGTAGTAATGTGGAAAAAATAGATGCTAAAACAATAGCTTCATTTTTTTGCTTGTATACATATGTCTCTGTGAAAACAGCTCTATTTAATTGATATTATTTAATAATGCTGCAAAAGAAAAATAGGGTAGGATCTCAGTGATCAGCATTTATATTTCTGTCCTATCCCTTCAGCAGTCACCATAGTAGAACCTTTTTCAAAAGACCTGTACAGTATGGCACTATATCATACATCACTACATACCCATACATATCTGTACAGAAATATCACCTATGACTTCTCTTCATTCGTTATCACTGTAGAAGTACTAAAGCTTGTTTGCCATTCAATTCAAATGGACACACAATCCATTATGGCATTATGTTGCACTGTGGAAGAAAATCAAAGCTTTCCTTTTTTATATTAATTTTAAAAGCTTAAATTAGTACTGACATCTAGACCTACCAGTAGTACAAAGCCAGAAGCTTAACCTTGCTTTTATTCTGCACATTGTATTGTGCCACAAATATCATGAGGTAAATACTCTTCATATAAAGTCTTTTCCATTGTTACCTGACATGACTGGTTAACTTGCATTGTGGCCTTTATTAGAATTATATCATTTCTGAATCCTATGTCCTCTTCTGTTTGAATTATTGGCATTCATAGAACAAATAATATGATCATATGGTAAAATAATAAAATTCTTTAGCAACCAGTGACTAATAGTGAAGGTCAAGATGTTCTTAACTTTGGAGATTAAGATAGTTTTATAGAAATAAAATGTTGAATAAATTTATATACTTCCTGTGTCTTGTTATGGAAGTTGCTTTTTGTAAACAATTGACCAAAGCTTCTAATTAATAGAAGTAAATTGCCATATTCTTAATGTAAAAGCTTCTTAATTTGTAAATCTGCATCCATAAGTTTCTTTTTAAAAAAATTCACAAGACTGTTTCTTTTAATTAAGCCCTTAAATCAATACTAATCAGTAACAAAAGTTTGATTTATTTTATAGTCCATATTATCAACCTAGATAATATATATATATATATATGAAGATCTTTTACGTAGATTATATGAACTATAGCCTATATGATGAGGTATTCAGAATAGGGAAATTGCTTCACTTGAATATATAGGAAAATGAAACTGAGGCATGCAAATATAGACAGTGCAAATACAAGTAGAATGGTAGGGAATGGCAATAAAACAACATATCTATGTGCACACACAGACACAAAAAACACATGAGTGGTCTGTTAGACCCCAGAGAGTGATATATCCTTGTGACAAAGACACACACAAGAAACATTTAGAACTGGAGTCTTAGTTCTATGTTGACTCCAGTTTCCACAACCACTACTTTTGGATTATATTATCTTATGTAATAGAGAGGAATTCCAAGCCTCAAGGACTTGAAAAGCTAACTTACAGTGTAAATTGGAAACTTCTTTCATATGTGTGATATTTTAGTCTGTTCTAGAATTTAGTCTGTCTGGGCAATGTGTTGTGACTGCCTGAGTTCATGTTCCCGGTGCTCTGAAATATCAATTCTTGTCATTGAAAATGATGTCAGTAAACTGATTGGGTCTTCTTGTGCACAGGTACCCTGACATGCCCACTGCTGCTGATGTTGTGAATGCTTTAGATCAACAAGCCCTTGCATCCATCCTAAGAGCATATGGAGAAGAGAAACATGCCAAAAAAATTGCTTCTGCAATCATTCAGGCACGCAGCACATACCCTATCTCTAGAACCCAGCAGCTTGCCAGCATTGTTGCAGGTACCCTTGCTAATTCTCTGTACTAAGAGTAACAAGCTAAATTAACATGTGTGGCATATATATGTATATATATTTAATTGCATATATACACACACATATATATTGATAGTGTGTGTGTGTGTGTGTGTGTGTGTGTGTGTGTGCATGCCTCCCTGCTGACTCTCAGAGGGATTCATTTGTATATGAAATCATTCAGAACAGAGTCCTTCATATTTTTCTCCAATGTCAGGGTTCTTTTTCCGTTTTTCTTTCTTCAAACTTCCTCACTCCAGCTACTGTAACACCACACACAGTATTTTAAAAGTATTTGCCATAGGTATCTGATTAATATAATAGAAATTTTGTACATGAGAGCTTATCATTTGTGCTGACCAAGGTGAAACATGGAACGACAAGGTTTAAAGAATGTCTTGCCCTATCACAGTGGTTGATAAGCATCCTGTGTGCGATTTGACATTACCTCTCATAGTTTCATATTTCTACAATTTAATATTTCAGGCAAAAGGAGAATTGCATTGCCTGACTGCTAAAATAAACCTCAGTGACTCATACATCTATTCTAACAGTCAGCCAACAAAGGGTATGTGATGTATAGATTATTCTGCTTTGTGGATGCTAACTAAATCAGCCTAAGGGACTTATTGAAGCATTTCATCTTCTCTGCTGCTCACCACCATAAACCTCTTGAACCTGATTCGAGCTAGGCACTGCTTTATTGCATCCTTTCCATTTGAAGCCAAAGCTGTTTCATAGCTATGCTCTGATGAAAGTTTCTCAAGTTAAAATGCAACTCCTGCAGTTATTTAACAGAATTACAGAGGTAATTTTTTTCACCCTGTTGGAGCACAGAAACATGATATCATTTTTATATATGAAAAATATGTTAAGATTGTTTTCATTTTTTATATGATTGTAGAAGTAATAAATAAGTAAAAGGCATATTTGTATAGTATTTTTAAAGCCAGTATTAACTAAGGTTATGATAATACTAGATGGAGTTTAAGGAATAAAACTTCATTATGAATTCACTCAAATCATTGAGCTTTTTTATTTCTAATTGTTTTATGGCATAATTAAATATAACTAAAATTATTGTATTCTACTTAACAAATAAGAAAATATGAAGAATTAACTACATTCTTAAGTTTCTAAGTGGCATTTATCAGGTCCTATAAGATATTAAGTCCTTTATTTAAGTTGGAGCAGAATTCATGTTGATTTTGTAAATATACAGTATTTTATGATTCCCTCCCACTGAAAAGAGTTTACACTGGCATGTTAGCAGGTAATAGATTCTGCTTCTCCTTACACACCTTGCCCTTCCCATTCTTCACTCACCAGGCAATGGTACTTGTCCTTGCTATCTTTAAGGAGCACGGCATGCTGTCTTCTGTGAGAAATCACATTATTTATTCATAAGAAAACACAATTTTGTCTGGTACTGATATGAAGACTTATAGCTAACGAGAACCCTAGAGATTGTTTTGTTAAAAATCTTTATCTAGAAACTTGTGAAAACAATTCTAAAGAGGACCAGTGGTTTGCTCAAGACTACAGCCTAATTAAGGACAGTTTGTACTAATTAAAATTTAGGAGACCATGAGACATAATTGGGAGTATTTCTTTAAGAAATTAAATTAGCTGTTTTGTTTCTTGATCTGAGTCTGTGAACTTGGGGAAATACCAATCTGGTATTAGATAAACTGATGTGAACATATACCACAGGAACAATATAAGTATTTCTTGGAATGTTGTGATGTTAAGAATGCATTGGCGCCATATCAACAATGAAGGAAAAGTGAGAATATTCACATATGGGCAAGGAAAAAAATTGTGACTGGCATTAAAACATTGAGTTCTCTGAGTCTGTTTTTATGTCTTCAATATTAGTCAATAGAAATACAACTTTATTGATGGTATAATGAGATTTTTAAAAAAAGAAAGACTAAAAAAATTTTAAAAAAAACAAAATAAACAAAAAAAATAAAAATAAAAATAAAATAAAAAGGGGAGAAAGAAAGACTATGACCTAACAGAATTGAACCAAGGGATTAGAATGCTTATTAAATCTGTATTAAGCAATGAGATTGGAGTTTCCTAACTAAACCAGGTCAAGCCCATATGTTTGCTGAGATCTGTGAAACTTTTGAAGGACTAACCAACTCTCCACAAAACACTCCATAAAACAGAGTGAAAGAATGACATCAAGTTCTTTTTATGAAACCAGTGTTAACCAGATACTGAAGCTGACGGAGGACACGACCACAGAAAGAAAATCATGAAAGAAAAAGAAAAATCGTGAGCCACTCTCCCTCATGTCGTGAATGCCACATTCTTTTCTAATTTCTATTTTTTGAGATTATAATATAATTGTATAATATCTTTCCTCCAAACCCTCCCTTATATCCCTTCTTGATCTCTTTCAAACTCATGGCCTCTTTTTATAGTAATTGCTGTTGCCTATACATATGTGTGTGTGTGTGTGTGTGTGTGTGTGTGTGTGTGTGTGTGTGTGTGTGTGTGTCTGTGTGTGTGTGTGTGTGTGTGTCTGTGTTTATACATATATATACACATATATATGTATATATACATATGTATATATACATACATATATACGTATATATACATACATATACATATATTTCTAAATATACAACTACAATTTGGTTAATACATATGTTACTTGCATACATGTTTTAAGGGCTAATGTATGGTATTAGATACCCAATTTGTGTGTTTTTTCCCTAGGGACAGCTATTTTTACCCAAGATTCCTTAGTCACCTCTAATATTTTGTATAGGGTTGAAGCTTCCTGGGCTTTCTCACTTCATATTAGCATGTACATGCTTGTTTTCTTTGTTCAGATCATGTTTAGGCAGTCATGTAGATGAGATTATACTATATGAGAATAGTTTCTGTTATTACCAGGAGACACAATTTCACAACAAAACAGTGTTCCTCTGGCTCTTAAAATCACTCACCTTCCTCTTCCATAAGGATTCCTGAGCCTTACATGTGGGAGTTTACTGCAGGTGTATTTAGTCATGCTAGGTTCCAAAGTTCTACATTATTATTAGTTGTGGTTTTCTGTATTGATCTCTGTCTGTTGCAAAGAGAATTTTTCTTGATGAGGAATAAGGATAACACTTTTCTGTGAGTATAAGGACTGCAATGTAGTAGAGGATTATACTGGTTTAACAAAGTAGTGGTTGTAGGTTCTCATATCCAGTACTTCACTAGACCTAGATAATTCCAATAAAGTACTTGCAAACAGAACTCAACAACACATTTGACTTTGTAGTGTTAACATAAAGTCTTGATTCAATCAAAAGAGCCCTGTTTTCATAGCATTTACTACTGTCATTAGGTAACTGAATGAAACATTACATAAAATGATGAAATATTGACTATGAGAGAAAAGGCATATGTAGGAGGCTATTTCTTTGCAGGAGTATTTCCATGGCTGTGCAGAAGCCTTTTAATTTCATGTAATCCAATTATTAATTTTTCATATTATTTCTGAGCATAGCTGAGTCTTCTTCAGAAAGTCAGTTCTTTTTCCATGACCAAATTGGCTTTATTTTAAGGTTGTAAGGATTATTCAACAAACACAAATCAATAGATACAGAAAAGGTCTTTGATGAAAACTAATATTCCCTTTTGATAAATGTCCTGAAGAGAATAATAATAGAAGGAACCTTCCTCAACATAATAAGAGTGTATATGCCACATCTAGAGCCAGCATTATAATCAGTGGAGAAAACTTGCAAACATTTTCACTACAATGAGGAAAAATGTGAGTATTCTTTCTTTACTCATTCAATTTTGTCACTTAAATCTTAACTAGATTCATATTACAAAAGAAAGAAATTAAAGGAATATAAATAAGAAACAAAGAAACAAATTATTATTGAAGATGACATGACGCTATACAAATAATACCTGAAGATTCTACCCAAACACTCTATGAACTCATTAACAAAGTAACAGTATATAATATTAACATATAAATGAATAGCTTTCCTATGTGCTGAAACAAATCACCTGAGACGGAAATGAAGAAAATGATCACTTCTATAATAACTTCAAAAAATTAAATGAAACAGGGTTAGAGAGATAGATTGTTTGGTAAAGTGCTTGCTGCTCAGCATGAGGAAATGTGTGATCACAGAACTCACATTAAAATGATGAAAATGGTAGGGATATGCGTTATCCACTCACTGAGAAGGTGGAGTCAGATGGAACCCTGGGTAGCCAGCTAGGCAGGATTCAGACCTTGTCTCAAAAGAGCAGAGGTCAGGGGATTGAAAAGATAGCTCATTGGTTGAAGGTACTTACCACTTTTACAGAGGACCCAGGTTTACTTCCAACTACCAATAAGATAGACACAGACTCACAGAGTCTCAAAAATAGACATATAAATATAAAAAATCATTCTTTAAAACACAACAGGTGTCCAATACCTAGGGAATGGTACCTTATCTTGACCTTTGGCATCTCACATTCATGGACTTGTGTGAAAATTGCTGTGTTTCTAAAAGTTATTTTGTGTTGCTAATTCTTACAAGTTGAAACATTCTTATCTAGAAGAAGAATGGAAAGTCATAAGAATAGACGATTGGAAAGTCATAAGACTTGGGTGCTTCAAAACTCACAAGATTCAGGAAATTTACAAAACTTACCAGACTTAGGAAACTCAAGAGTTACTAGATTTCCAGATCCTTCTGCCTATTGTAAAGGCAGTGACCAACTATTGAACAGTAAAGACTGCATGGAGCCTCCTACAGGTTAGATAGCTAGAGTTTTACAATTTTCATGAGTTCTCACCAAGGTTTATGATGATGATTTTGCCTTTGAATACTCTTCTAAGTAACTCTAATAAACTCATTTCATTGAGCTACACTTGGGTGGGATTGGATGTTTAGTCTTTTCTTGTTACTACCCCAAATGAATAGATGTGTTTTCATGTGTTGTCAGGAACAGTCATATAACAGTCAGGAACAGTCATATAACACTCATATAACAAATTCAATGCAATGTCAATGAAACTTCCAGTGACATTTTTCACCCAACTTGAAAAACCAACTCTAAAATTCACATAGAAATAAAAAATATCCCAGAAAAGCAAAAAGAATAATGCTACAGCTATCACAAGTCTAATTTCAAATTATAGAATCATAGTAATAACATCATGGTAGTGTTACAAAAATGGATATGAAAACCAATGGAATAGGATAGAATAATTAAAGATATACACTATGTCTATGGCCCACAGGATTTAATACAGATACTGAAGATATTTTGTATAGAAGAAATATCCTTTTTAATAATAGTGGTATGAAATGATATGTGGGAAAATGAGACACTCACTTGGCTTGAAATTAAATTCAAAACTAAGATGGTTAGAGTAAAATAGAGGGGAAATACATGAAGACAGAGGGATAAGAAGTGACTTTCTGAAGAAGAGTCAGCTATGCCCAGAAATAATGTCGAATTGATATATTGGATTACATGAAATTGAAAGGCTTCTACACAGCCAAGGGAGCATTCCTGCAAAGAAACTGCCTCCTCTGTATGTTTTTTTTTCTCTCATAGTCACTGTTTCATCATTTTATGTAATATTTCAGTTTGCTAATGACAGTTAATAGGAAATACTATTAACACAGCGCTCTCTTAACTGAAGCAAGATTTTATGGTAACACTATAATGTCAAATGCTACTTTCAAACAATTTCTTGAACAGAAATCAAGCTGACAAATGAGTTATGAGAGCTGCTTCCTGAAGGAAACAGGTAACAGCAATAGAATAACATCTCCATCAACTATAGTTGCCATTACAAAGCATTGCTGACCAGGGAGCTTCAAGCAATAAAAATGTGTTCTACCAGCTTCAAGACATGAATTGAAATGGGTATACCAGCAGGACCCTGGCCAAGACTCTTCCCCAGCTGTTCCTAGATCTTACTGGTCACCAGCAGTCATTAATGTTCTGTAGCTTGAAGATCTCTCTATCTCCAACTCTATAGTCACTTAACATTGTCCCTTTGCCTTTGTTTTTGTTTCTGAATTTTCTTCTTCTAACAAATTATTGATTTGGGATTTAGGACACATCTTAATCTAGTATATGCTTGTTTCTAGGGCAGAACACAATCACAGGTTCTGCATAGATGCAAATGGCGGAGGGCAGATACTCCTTAAAACAATGTAATTCCTAAGCAGTTGTTTGTTTAAGAAGCAAGTATTTTTGTAAATCTGAAATTTTTGTAAAGGCTATATTTAAATGTCTTTCTACTTCTAATAAATTCACATTAACATGTTTAAACCTTTCTAGGACTCTAAACTATTTCCCAGACCTTCAGGATATATTCTGTTCAATTCTTGACACATCTTAAAAGCCATGATTTGTGTGATATAAATCACTTCCTTTTCCTTTCAAAAGAATATAATGCAAGAGAACAGGGAATACCAAGAACCACACCTGGAGTAACATTATCTTCAGGAAAAGTCCTCAGTGTATCAGATCAAGATGCAGTAATGTGTAAACCTAAAGCCTGGTGCCTTTTGCTAGAACTAAGAATATTAGGGAGATTCCCAAAGGCAAAAGCCAAGCTCTGAGTTGGGAACTGTACTTTCACTAGTGTTATGTATTATATAAATTGTAACAGCTACAATTTATAATACTTTTGATTTCCCAAATTGCCTCTGGAACTTGAGTGTTCATGTTCCTGCATGTATTCAAACATATAATATTTAAAAATATATAGCCAGGAGTTTTAATATATTTAACACACCCGTATACTCTTCTATACAGTATATATAATATTTCTCCATAAGTAATTTATAAATAGCAATTCACATTTTCAGTGTAACTTTTATTCTAATATGATTATAAATGAAGAAGTAAAGTAATAAATTTCAAGAACTAAAAATGACTGTCAGTCATTTACTAAATATCAATCTAGCAGTAGAGTGTTGATCACCTCTGCTAAGTCGTGGTCTGGCTGTCAGCTTTTCTACTTCGACCTTTTGTATTTCAGGCATGCTGAAGTTCTTGCCTTTCAGATATATCATTGTCACTTTCCCACAGGCCTTACATATAACTTGTCCCCAGAATTGCAGCCGTCCTGCTTCTTCTGTCATGCTCATTTCCTCTGGCAAATTCTAGCTCATCGATGCTTTTGGGAGTCCTGAAAATAGCTAAGATGTTTGTATATGTGCCTGTATAGTACTGCATGAATAAAAAGTTCATTGCAAAGAACACAATGCATGTAATTTTTTTTGACTTGTCTGCCATGTTTGAATTGCTCAATACAGTTCTCAGTAATAGTTAGATTTGGTCCTGGTGCTTGATAGGTGTGTGCTCAAAAACAAGTATATAATCATATATGTGACTGTACACACACACACACACACACACACACACACAATTAAAGAAAAACAGGCCATGAATTTGAGAGAACATGAGGGTACAAGGGAGGGGCTTAAGAAAAGAAATGGGCAGAGTCATTGATACAATTATGTTTTAATTTCAAAACATAAAAAGTATAAAATCATTGCCATAAACATAAACTATATGCCATATTTAATACTGTTTAAATATAAAATAATTTTCTCTTAAATATATGTGGAAATGGTATACTTAATGATAGCTGTATTATATATGGTTTTAAAATTAACTTTTTCTTTTGAATATGTTTAAAGTGGCTATTTAGAAATCTTTTACTTAATGTGTATATCACATTTTAATTTTATTGGACATGGTGCTTTAGCCTGTAAGTAACATGAGACAACAGCATTGTCATATAGTGGCATTTGAACCTGTGGAGATATTTTTCAATGTTAAATGCATGAAATTATCAAAGTGCATATTAAATCAGGAAATACTAACTTTAAAATAACATCAAATAATAAAAAAATGATTCCCCATTTTGTACATCCTAAGAATATCAATCATAAGAATGTAAATGCTTTAACAACAACATATATTGAAATAGCATATGCTGGCAAACTAAAAAACCACACTGCTTCTTGGTGCTTTGATTTGTTTGTTTTTAGGATAGGATTGTGTATATTCTTATCTTATTATTCAATAACATGCTAAAAACAATTCTCAGATTTTTTTATTATAGAATCATTTAAATGACTGTTAACATATGCAAACTCTTGATGAGAAAATACTCTTGATTAGGAAAGAAGTAGCTGTAGCTACACCTTTTCCGAATGTCTGTAATTTTAAGTAGTCTTGAAATGCTTGTAAATTGTAGCTCTGCTTCTATTTGAAAAATTCAAGTCCATGTGTTTTCAAGAGGGTAGCTGCCTGCATTTTGTACTGGAGCATTTCCAGATTCTAATGTCCTTTCTCTATTTTGGCTACAGCAGGTGATCACTAATTAAATGCTAATCTTGTGAAAGAAAAGATTTAGTTCAAACCCCTAGTCTTCCAACTTGCTTCCTACAGAAAGAGGCCTGGACCATCTTTCTTATCATGAAATAGAAGTGGGCACTAGCAATGATAATAGTTGGCATTATTTTTGTTCAGCAGACATAATCATACAAATTATATTTTGCTTAAATCAACAGAAGTATACATTTGTAATCTTAAAGCGTATGGCAAATTCAAAGGATATCTAAAGAACTTTATGTTCACAAGTTAGTTGATCCATTCATAGTCAACAGTTAGTAGGTAATTCATGATACTATTTGAATAGAAAAAAATGAAGGCAGTGAAGCTTCATTTGTATTTGTGATTCAGGTTGTTTACATGTATGTGTTTATTTCCTGACTAGAATTTTATGTAACCTTTTATTCTGACTCATAAACTAGATAATAAGGCAGGGCCTAATGTATGCTTGTTGGACAAATAAATCAGTGAAATGATGTGTGCAATTATAGCGACAATAAAATGAAAATTCAGGGGAAATTATAAATTCCTAGTGTTAACTAGGAATCAGTCGTAAGGAGCTATAGAATAGTGAAGGGATCAAGAAGTTTGAAGAAAGCTAAGAACAGAGGACATGAATAACAGCCTTGTAAAAGCAGACTGTGGAGACAGTTCAGTCTGAGCACAGTGCTACACAGGCTGAGCATCTGGGTCTGATCCCATGTTAAAAAAAAAAAAAGCCATGATGGTGGCATGCAATTGTAATTTCTGTGTTGCATTTCCAGTGGAAGCAGGCAGATGCTGGTGATTCTATAGCTGGTCAGTCTAGCCTAACTGGTGAGTTACAGGATAGTTTGAGACCTTATTTCAAAATAAACTAAAACAAAACCAAACAACCAAACAGAAAACAAGAAGGTAGATGACACCTGAGTAACAACTTAAGATGATTGTTAGCCTCAGTACACATTCATATAGACATGTATACACACACACACACACGTCACACACACACACACACACACACCAACTCTCAAATCTATTGCTTGTTCATATTTGCTCTGTGAACTTGAGTGAGTGATTATTCTTCTCCAACCCACTTTGCCTATTTTGGTGGAAACAATTTCTATGAGCAGCCAATGAGATGGCCTCTAGGAATAGTGAGATTTAAGGTCCTCTTCTATCTAGAACCAGGGTAAGTCAGAGAGGAAATGAGTGTACTGCACAGAAGTCCTGTGTGGCCTTTTGCTAACCTGTGCTTCGTCAAGCAGTATCATCTGTGATAGGTTGATCACTTCATTTCAGCCTTTCTTCCCACAGGGATGACATGACTTTTAGGAAAAAAAAAACTAATCATCTTTTCCTGCACTGGGACATGTAAAGCATATCTTTCCACAGAAATAAATTTACTGTTGAAATGTCAATTGATACTTTAAGGAATAAGAAAAGTTATATAGTAATACAGTGCTTAATAGATTGAACTTAAAAAGTAAAATGATTTATATCTAAATGTTGTGTTTTTTCCTCAGATAAAAGGATGAGATGAGAGCCCTACACAAGCTGTAGGAATCCATGGCTTGGCCTGGGGCCACAGCATTTCTTTCCTCTATTCTACCTATCCCTAGGCCTAGGCCTGGAAGCTTCTAGCCTCCATCCAATCTAATCTTCCAAGCTGACTGATTCATTCTGCCTTCTCTGGGCTTCTCAATGTATTGCTCTGCTTGGCTTCAAACTAACTCTGGCAATTTATTCTAACCTTCTCCCTCTTTCTTATTCTGTGGTTTCCACTGCCTACTGACCTGCACTGAGCTGCATGAACTCACTAAGGAACTCAACCTCATTGCACAGACTCCACTAACTCTCTGCCTATGCTCCTCTTACATAGATTCTCTTTCCTGTGCTGTTCTCATGAGAGTTGGGCATATTCTATCTCTGACTAATTCTATTTAATCTTTCTCTGGTTCATCACTTTGCCTGCTCCTCAATTAGATGTCACTTCCAAACATGGCCACTTCCTTCTACAAACCAATTTTATCTTAGAGGTATGTACTAAGGGCATATTCTTATTCCAGCCAAAGGGATTTAAGGTACTTGGCATGTCTGCATTCCAGCTGGATTACACAGACCTAGGTCTTTGGGTGTGATCCCTTTCAGAGCAGCATGTGGCTGGATTAAATTTTCTCTATATTTACATTAATGTCTTATGCCTTTATTTGTTTCTGAAATAAGAAAAGGAGATTTTTTTTCAGAAATAAGTAAAACATTTATCAAGAAATAATTATTGCTGTCAAAGTTTAATTGAACATATTTTCCTAAAGCAGTTAGTCAAGGTAGTTTTCTATCACTATATTGTTGTGCACTATTTCTGTCTTAAAAAACAAACAAACAAACATATTCTTTATACTAACACTGAACAAGAAGTAAAGTATTAGCTTGTGCCATTTTCATGTGAATTAAAACAGTACGGGCAAACCCACAATCAAATTTTGATATCATGTCAGCATATCATGGCTGCAGCTCAGAACAGTGATTATACATTCTTACCTGATGTTTTAAATTAGTTGAATTTAAACTATTATAGACCATAATCTTGTAATGTATTTGAAACTGAATTATCAAGTAGCATTTCATGAATAAACTTTCAAGAAGTCCAGCTTAGAAGGAAATAAAATCTGGACCAGGACAGGTAGGAAGAAAACCTGAAAGTCTTCTTAAGAAGAAAATGTTGCTCATGGATGGAAAGACAGACAGCTCAGTGGTTAAGACCTCTTGCTTTGAAGTGGGACCCAAGTTCAGCTCCCAGCACCTACATGGGGAAGATGACAATTGCCTATAACTCCAGCTCCAGGTGATCTAACATGCTCTTCTGGCTGCTGTAGCCACCTGCATGCATGATATCCACTTACACAGACATATGCACACATATGATATATCATTACCTAGCCTTAATCAGTAGTACTAAGTAGGAAGGAGTGATACCCCAATACCAGCTCACCCAGACTGAGCACTAATAAAATGTTGATAGTAATGAGAAGTAAAACTAATGTTTAGTGAACAAATTCGAGGTTCTACCTAAAATTATGTTCATAGATAACCTCGTGGATCCTTAGAAGAGCCCATGATCCCTGTGTGTTATTCCCATTTGCAGACTTCGGGTACCCATAGTGAGATCATGTTGTCATCAGAATTGACCTGGTTGGAGTTAGAGATTAGATGAGACTTTGAAGAAGTTTAAAAGAACCTCACTGAGTAAAGCCAATTTTACCCAGAATCATTCTGTTTCACAGATTTTAATTAACAGTTTGAAATTTGTAATATTACTTGAGTTTCAGACTAGTGAAAATTGAACACAGTATTAAAGGATCCCAGGCGAAAGGACACGAGTTGCGTCACAGAGACTTATTAAATGTGATGGAAACTCAACAGATGAATGCCAGCAAACAGGTGCAAGAGCTCAATTAATTTTTAAACCCTATGACTCAGGAGGATCGCAATGCATCGTGTTGACAGCCTCAGCACATTGCTAATTCCATGAGCTTCAAAATCTCAATACACTTGAGCATGTAAATGTATTATATTTTAAAAAGTGTAAGTAGTACTAGCATACCCGAAAACTAAAAATGTTAATTTTTCTGTGGGACCCCAAATCATTTATCTAGTAAAAAGATGGCATTTTTTATTACTGAAATCAAATTGCTTTCACATACAAATTGAGTTCCATTATCATATGTAATATAGACTGTTGCTACTGAGCACAATTTTTTCCTTTAATGTGGAATCCTTTGTGAGTCAGAAGAAAACTGACAGTTCACTAACAGTTTCCAGCTTCTTAGGTGACCTGTGGAACCCATGCAGTGCTGGGTAAAGGGGTGAGGGAATTCTTGGGTGGCATGATTTAAAGTGGTAAATTAGGAAATAAGAGTTGAGCTACCGTAGTTTGCTTTCATAGGAATTCACCTTATTTGGGGCTTGGGGACCATTTGAAAATGTGATGGAGATGTATCGCCGCATAATCCTGTACACATAGACAATCTTAAGAAGAGATGAGATCCAGGAGTGACTACCATTTCCTATTCATTGCTATCTCTGACTCAGAAAAGAAAGATATCTTCTATCCAATGGGTCTTCCTCTTTGTCGTTTGTCACTCACAAGTCTCTATACCTGCAAGCGGGAAATAAGAATTAGAAGATTGTAAATAAGAATTTACAATCTAGTATGAGCTGAAACATGTAGTGCCCAGTACTAAGTTGAAATATGTGTTGAAAACAATAAAGCATTTTGGTGAGTATTAAGGATAAGTAGATGGAAACTTCAGGAGGAAAGAAAAGGCATCCTAGTCAAGGGAGAGGGTATGCAGAGGCTGAAGGAGAAAGCCAGACATACCTTACCATTAAAACCATGTGTTTATGATGAGTGTATAACAACAAATGTTTGAGAAATATTTTAATTCCTCTGTCAAGATTTCTGAATACTCTAAAGAAAATAACACAAACAGGACTTAATTACTCAAGATTTTTACCAGAAAAAAATAGCCTTTATTACATTTGTATATAAGCTTACTTCTCCCTATGTTTGCTTAGCTGGAACATATTCACCAAACCTTTTAAAAACATAAATACAACTGTAGAGCACACCCTTCCTAACAGGTGAATTCAATGCACCTTGATTCTTAATCAAATACATGTAATCTGTACCTACCCAAAAGTCTAGATAATGGGATCAGTCACAACTGTCGCTTTTATAAACTTCCCACTATCATGAAAGTAGATGAAAAGGGGAGACAAATGTGCAGTCTAATAACCTGAGCTAACAATAAGTTATTTTCAATAGAATGAGAAAACAAAAGCCAAAGGTATTCATTTCCATTCCCAGGTTATGAGACCAGGGTGGTTGCTGCTTTCACCAGATGCACAGTCTCTAAGGTGGACAATGCACATCTCCCCCAGGGACATGCAGAGAGAAAACCAAACTCTTGCAACCTGATGCAAAGAGATTTGGCATCCATTAAAACATCTCTCAGTAACAAGCTATTCAGCTTTAGAGTAAAGATTCTATACTTGTTTTCTCCCAGAAAATGAGATTGTTGCATCAAACACCTGACGTGGAATCAGAGCCCATGTAAAAGCACTCAGAACCTGGTGCTATCCTTTTAGCTTCCTTTCTTCCTAATCAGGAAAAAGGAGATAAGGAGATTTTACTGAACAGACCATCTTAAAATTCTGCCTTTTTTTTTTTTTTAACACATTCAAGCCCCAAATCATCCTAAGGACACTGAATTATGTGCAAACAAATATGATTAAGTTTAACAGCAGCAACAAATAGTGCTGATCTGAATATCCTTTGGTAAATGTCCAATAAACTGCTCAGAAATTTAATTTTCTTCTGGAGTGGTTATATACACAATGTATTATCCAAAAGACAAATAACTGGTGTTTTTAACAACCTGAGTTTCATCCACACACAGTACCTAGAAGCACTTGTTGACCCTTTGTTTTTTGTTTTTGCTTTTGCTTTTGGTTTGGGTTTGGGTTTTTTTTTTGTTTGTTTTTGTTTTTTGTTTGTTTTTTTTTTTAAGTATAATTGCATATAAGGATATCTGCTTCCTACCTTTCATTATTTGCCTAGGGATTTATTGACATAATTATAGTACGTAAACATGATTAACAGAAAGTTTGCTTTCAACATTCCCCCAAGTGTGCTACCTGTAAAATAAATTATATGGATTTATTGGTGTTGGAAATAAAGATAACTAAAGAGATAGTTTAGTGGATTAAGCACTTGCCATGCAAACCAAGGACGAGTTTGGAACCCCAGCATCCACATAGAGCCAGGTGTGTGTGACCTGGAGGCAGAAACAGAGAAGCTAGGCCAAGATGCCTCAATAAATTAGCCTGAATTGCTAAGCTTCACTTTTATCAAGAGGCCTTGCCTTAATTTATAAAGTGGAAAGCCATTAATACTTAAGGCCAGCTCCTCCAATTAATGCTCTCTCTCTCTCTCTCTCTCTCTCTCTCTCTCTCTCTCTGTCTCTCTCTCTCTCTCTCACACACACACACACACACACACACACATGCACACACACAGGCTCACACAATATTTGAGAAACACTGACTAAAGAACTTTAAATAGTTAGATATAACACTTCACCGTGGATGTTGTGGGTTTGCAGAAGGGGACTATGGCCTGCTGCATTTTTCTATACTTACTTGACATAAACATTGTATTGCTTGGTTGGGATGTTAGGGTGTTATGTTTCAATAAGCCAGTTTCCTGGAAATGTCATGTTAGGAAATGTATTGTAGACAATCAGGTGTCTTCTTTCTCTTTTTGCTCCTATGTTACTGTGCACTGTATCTTTGATAAGAGTTGCCATAACATCTACTTGTCATTCTTTTTAAAGGTTTTAATAAGAAATTTTTATTTAATAATTTATTGAGGACAATGGTAACATACCTTCACGTGGTTTTATCCTCAGTCTTCAGACTATTAAAGCTGCTGTGTATTGGCTAAATGAATGAGTGGTGTATTGTTAAAAATAGGCATCTCTTGGGCTTTGTAGAGTATTTCATGTGACATTATGGACTGTAATTATTTTAGTCTAGAGATTTTCTACTGGTAACTTTAGATGCACTTCAGCTAGTAGGCAAACTAAATACATAAACTAGCAGGGCAAGACTGTAAAAACGAAGGAGTGGATTAAAAGACTCAATGTATTTTATTGTTGTGGAGCTATGCTTAAGAAAGAAGATACCTGTGTAGAAAGATACCTTATGTAAACTAGAAAAAAATGCAACAGAAAAAGAAAAATAGGAAAACCAAAAAAATATATATATATTCTTAAAATGACAGGATGCAAGTTGTATAAATTGTATTGCAAGAGAAATCTAAAAGTTTATTTATGGAAAATAATCTCCTGACCAGATGGTTGAAACATGACCTGGGTGGTTTATATTAATGAAGCTCAGGTACTTTTTCATAGCATTGGTTGTTAAATAGTCAACATTAAATGAGAAATAATAATTCTAAATCCTCATCCTTTTAATATATAGGCACTACTTTGTAAATTTGGCACTACATCATTAATTTGTGCATTAAAAACATTTTGTACTATCTTTTATATTCTGACCAACTTCCCTTTTAGTTCAGAATAAATGTTTGGCAAATCCTTAATGTTTAACATACCCTTTCCCTACCTATTCTGTTTTACACCTTAGGATAGAAAAGAAGTACATGTGTAAATGGTATCCACCTGGCACAGTTTGGGGGGGTGGGATGTATACACCAAATACTCTTGAGTGCTTTTAATAGTTTGTTTTTACAATAATACCATGTTTCAGAGTTATAAATATGACATTTTGCAACTTGAAGACAAACTCAGAAGTTAAGCATGTTATTTTACACCTACAACCACAAAGACAAAGGCTTTTCCATGGTTCATCGCTGTGTCTGTTACCCAGTGCTGTCTTGACATAAGCATAACCATTCTATGCTTTTCCTTAGAGATAATTAAGATGTGTTTGTGTAAATGATGTACTTACAGATGCTTGAACATGCCTTAGATGACAACAGATATTGAATCATAGTGACAACATGTAAAATGTGAGCAGAAATACTATATTTTTTAGATTGAGTAGTTTAATATTATGACAATGTTAATTATTATTCAAATTCTCCTAGAAATTTACTGCAGTTCTAATTATACTACCACCTTTTTTACATGCTTCATTAAGTATTTATTTAATTTGGAATGATAAATGCTATATAAATATCCAACACAACTTTATAAAGAAGGTCAATTATGGACTGGAATGGTTACCAGGAGGTTACACCAAATGACAAAACCTAGCATAAGGAAGCGATGGCCAGTAATTAAAATACTCTTGTATTGGTAGAAAAAAATAGAGAAGTGCATTAACAAGAGAGAATTGAGAATGTCGGAACACTTGTATCAGTATCTTTAAATGTGTGTTAGTGCTCATAGTATACTAAAAGTTATTTTTCATGTGAATCAAATACTTAAGCATATAAACAAAACCAGAAATATTCCCAAAATAAAGCTGATAATGTTGGAGAGTCATAGGCTTTCCTTACTGAGATTTACCTTAAATAAATTAATAAATAAATGGGGGGCAGAAGATGCAAGGAAATGACTCAGTTGTTGATAGTGCATGTATTGCAAGCATGAGAACCTGAATGGTATTCCCAGCAACCATGTAGAGTCAGGCCTGGCTAAACCCCAAGGACTGTGGAGTGGAGACAGGCAGATCATGGAAGTTCTCTGGCAGTCAGCCTAACCTGGAAGTGTGCTTCTGGTTCCAAGACATTGTCTGGAGGCATAAAAGGAAGAGAGCAAAAGAGGAAGACATCCTGTGACCTCCTTTGGCCTCCTCATGTGCATGTACAAGCACACATACCTGCATACACATATACAAATACACAATTTGTTACATACAGAATTTTTTTAGGGGGGTGGGGGCTGAGATTCAGTTTTCACACCAAAAAATCCTTAATTTCTGTAAAGTAGAAAATCTACAAAATTGAGGTCAAAGTCTGAAAAAATAATTTATATATGAGAGGTCAAGGGTTGATATTATTATTTTATAAATAAGCCTTCCAAATCAATAAAGAAAAAAGCAATATCACATTAGGAACATGGGCATAAGATTTATTCAAGCAATTTACAACCGGAATCAAATGACTATTAGATTTGAAAAGATGCCCAAACCTACTAATTGCCAAAGAATGCAAATGAAAACAATAGAACACTATCATTTGCCTACTATTAGACTAGTCAGGGCTGAAGAATAATCATTCCTAGTACTGGCAAGCATGTTGGGAGACTGAGTCTATAATATACTATTGATGGAAGTAAATTGGTGCAATCTACTTTGAAGGTAAATTTAGAAGTATTGATCCAAATTTAAATGGGCATAAATACCCTTTGACCTAAACAATTCCAGTTATATGTATGGACATACAAGGTTCTTATACAGGGCTAAACACTTTGCGCACATTCTTACTAACATACTTTGTAGAGCTTTTGTGTCATATAGAAACATAAACTGTGCAATATATATGTGTATTACAGACTCTTTGTGATTACAAAATAGGAAATATCTTACATATTGCTATTATGGTGGCAACAGGAATTTCACCTGCATAAATGCACCTATAGCTATATGTGTATGTCAATATAAATACTTGATAAATGAACAAAATTAATTATAAAACATTTATCCAGCTGAAATTGTTTTTCAAATAAGGCATGTAAGCAAAGCATGTGACGGATTGTTTTACAGATCCTCCTCTTATATATACTATATATGCATAGGTTCATGTAAGTGTGAATATATCTGTAACAAGACACAGGAAGCATACATGCGTTTGGTTCTTGAGGAAGAATTTTTTTATTTTAATTTTTTCTCTTTCCATAATTGTTTATTTTTTGAAAAATTCATACACATATTCAATTATTTACATTTCAGTTATTAGCCCCTTTCCAGGTTTCCCCTTGCAACCCCCCCATCCCATTCCCTCCTCCCCACTGTCTCTATGAGGGTGTTTCCCTACCCACCCACTCCCTCCTCACCACGTTAGCATACTCTACACTGGGGCATTGAGCCTGAGGAAGAGTTCTTAAAGTAATAATATTAACAGTTTACTTCATGTGCAACAGCATTTCCTTTAGCTTTTCAATTTTCTTTTAAACAATGGCTATGTTTATGCAGTTTAAATTGTTTAAGATTTTAAAGACTTTTAATTGTAACTTTCCAATTTTATTTTTATTTTGCATAAGAAATATGTAAACATTATGTTCAACTTGCTTGTTGATAATGTATCTTATAGTAAAAGGTTTGCAAGTTCGCATTTTCTGAAGTGAAAATTATCTGCAGGTGCTCCATTAGATGTGCATTGCTTGATGAGTTAGGGCCAAGCCTGGTCATTAGCCCATATAATTAAATCCATGCAATCATGTTTGTTGAGACAATGAAATTGCTAGCAAAGTTGAGGGCTCAGTTGCCCCATTAACATCATAATTTAGTACCCACAATCACATTTGACACCGTGGTCTGGACCTCTATCATGATTTTGTTTATAATGGTTATTATGTTTTCAATAGCTGATGATAGTTTTGCTTTTCGTGTAGTCCCTCATTCATATGAAAGTCATGCCCTTTATGATGTCCTGAATGATGGAAAGAAAATGCTGCACTAATGGTCCTGAAATTTTATTCATTCATTCTTTCTTTCTTCATGTCCATTATGTATTCATTATCTAGTCAATATACAGTTATTTAGTAAATACTTGGCTGTATGCCAAACATCTCTGGCATGAGCTCTCGTTTACTGTGGCAACACACACAGGACCTACTCAGGTTCAAGGCAGATGGGGTCTCAACACTGAGAGGGAGAGGTGCACATGGACTCCACGAGAAGGCATTTGTAATTAATACCCACTAGCAAAGAGCAAATCTGTTTTCACTAATGGAGTATCAGGCACACTCCAGGGCAGGCCCACGCACGTAAGTAATTGATTAATGTAAAATGAACTCTCTATATATTTTTGTGGACATTTTTTCATTTCATTTTGAGCAATTTTTGTCCTATGTCTTTCATTTTTATAAATTTTTGTCTAGTTGATTGGGGAAGAGAGAGAAGGAGAGAGAGAAGAGAGAATGAGAACATGAAGTTGGTGAGTAGGAAATTGGAAGGGTCTGGGAATAGTTGGGGGAGAGGAAAATCACAATCAACATATATTATATTGGAAAAAATTAAGTTAAAAAATAGCATTTTCCCTTGACCTGAAAGAAGTAAAACTCCTGTAAAGTACTGTCATCTAGGTAATGAACCCCTGAAGCTGATTTACTACGTCAAGAGTAGAGCCAGCCACCTCTGTTTTGTCAGAAGTACTACAGCTAGCCAGTATGTGCCAGGGGGGAAGAACTGCAGGCTTATCTGTCACATGCTAGGGCTGGAGGAGAAAACAGGAAGCATCTCTTTTTTGTCAAAATCATCAGAGGCAAATTAATGAGTTGGATAAACACTGGGTAATTGCGAAGAGCTTGTTGCAGTGAGTTCTACTTGGAGTAAGCATGCATCTTCCTACATAGAACTAATATACATTGTCCTATGGCAGCCAAGTTTGTTAATGGAATTTAAAACACAAAAAAGGAGAATTTTCTCCTTTACAAAACCAAATCACTCAAATTGTGGTTGAGACCATATTTTCTATCTTAGCTACTCTATTCCATAATTGAATGAATTAGGTATACTAGCCTCTTATGATTAAACTCCGGAAATGGAAAAGCAGACAGACAAGTTCTGTTTCTGATGACAAGCCCCTGGGAGGTTAGATAGGGGTGAAGGGTTGCACCTGCACTCCTCAAAGACATGGAGCTTGTCTCACTTACATTAATATTTTCTTCTGTGTAGACTAATTCAGCGAGAAGCCACCAAATCTGGTGAGATTTGAATCTCTTTTGCCTAGTGATTTGTGAGTAGGTGATTCTACCTAACCTTTGATGATCATGAGAACTCTGCTCTAGCACTCTGACAATGATTACAATCAATAAGAAACCCATTTGAGGGTTTTCATATGTGCTTCTTCTCTCTCATCTTAATAATTGTTTTAAAGAAACCTTAACTAATCCATGTCACCTTAGGCAGGCATCTTAGGCAGGCATTTTTCTTTCTTTCTTTCTTTCTTGCTTGCTTGGTTTCTTGCTTTCTTTCTTTCTTTCTTTCTTTTTTTTTGTATTATTGCTATTTGATGCTTTGCTCATACTGTTTTGAGTTCTGTTCCTTTCTGCTTATTTTATTTTGTAGTTTGTGTGTGTTTGTGTGTGTGTGTCTGTGTGCGTGTGTGCGTGCGCGCATGTGTGTGCTTATATGTAGAATATAGAGATCTATTCTGGTGCCTTCCTCAGTTCTTCTTGCTTTATGAGATGTGGTCTCAAAGTGAACCTGAAGCACATCAGTTTGGCTAAGGTGACTGACCAGAGCCCCTGGGATCCAACTATCTCTAGCCCCAATTTGCTGGGCAGCAGACACAACAGACATGCACCACTGTGCCAGGCTTTTACTGGACACTAGTTATCTGAACTCAAGTCTCATGATTGCACGTCAGGCCCTCCATTGACACAGCCATCTTCCCAATCCCCCCTTTTTATTATCTTTTTATTTTATTTTATACAATCTGAATTATCTACCTTTCTTCCCTCCTATAAGCTACAAAAACAAAGCACAAATACTAATAAAAAGAGTTATAAGAATTACTTTATCCAAAATAGAGGAAGTTGTGCTATAGACACTCTGAGCAATAGCAAACAAAGTGCTTCACAAAGCCCACTGTCCCTGTTGTCTAAAGATAAGACAGGAGAGTTACGGTCCCACATCTATAATCTGCTCTAGGAAATCCACTGAATATAGTCCACATCAGAATTCCACAAACAATAGTCACACAGCCCCAGAATGAAACCTCAATAGATTAATAATACCTTGTTATCATTAAGACTAAAGATAATTGAAAGATTTTGTGTTTGTTTTCTCTGACATTGCAAAGGTCAAATTGAGCCTTATTGATGAAAATGGTCATCTGATTGCAAGCATGTTGATTCATCAGCTAGAGGGTTCCATGTACTATAGATATAGCTAGTGTGAATTTGTTATATAGAACATTAACACAATTTTCCTTTGTGTTACTACTTTGAAATCAAAATAGATTTCTTTAGATTAAAAGAATTGGTCAAGATTCTCATAGTTTTATAGGTAGCTGACTCTCAAGAATTATAAACTGTCTTTTCTGAGGCCATAGGAAGGTGCTATGTGTCTGGGAAACTGAAATGTCTTTCATACTTTGTAAACAAATAAAATTGTTTATATTAGAATTTCTATGATTGCTACAGACACCACTTGTTTATTCTTATTAGTTATAAAAACATTCTTTATTATTTTCAAAAATATGTATTGACAGTAGCCTGTAAAAATACATTATGCTCTCTGCCTTTCTCTATTTTTTGAACTCATTCAACATAAAGCCATTTGTGGATAATTCAGTACTGTGTTTAGTACTATATCTTGAATATGTTTGAAATGAAAATTCTGTTTTAAAATATTAAGTTAAGTGATTATCATGTATAACTATGCTTTTAAGTTCTACAAAATTTTAAATATAATGGTAAGAAAACATATAAATCATTTAAAAGCACTCTGCAATGTTTGTTAATTCATTGGCCATACAGATACTTTCTTGTTATTTAATTTAAAAATGTATGTTCTTTATGTATATAAAGATATATGTATCATATAAAGATAATATATATAATGTATTTTACATGCCATTTCTCTTTTGAACATTAGTGTTGAATTATGTAAACTTTGAAACAGCTAGGAACCCTGTCTTACTCAAGCTTCCTCCAAATCTAAGCCTCAAATAATGATTCACTGCATTTTGTTTAGATCTTAGAATTCTTTTTCCTTTAAAATTAGAGAGATCAGTTAGCAAATTGAAAGAAATTGACCTGGCTTTTCTGTTTTGATGGTGGCATGGTGGTATCTTGTTTCTGAGAGACACATCAGGTTAGAGTGTAACTGTCTACAGTCTGACCTGTAGAGTGTAGTTTTTACAGGGACAGAGTGCGCTCATCACAATGATCGCTCACTTAGATCCCCAGGTTCTTCAAGCTGCTGTATGTTACTTCTCTCTCCAATGATTTAGTTAACCAAGAAAAGTATGATGCAGTACTGGCTGTATCCGTACTGTGTAACCACAATGAATTATGAGCTAAGCGTACATATTCTTATGTTACTTTTTTGCAAGAAGCATATTAAAGATGTTAAAATACTAGGATTCCAGTTATTCTCTAGATATTCATTCATAAGAAGCAGAATGGAGATGTAATTTTTATGGAATATTCACTAGTGACCTGTTCCAAGAGATAAAGTTCTTGTATAATTTCATTGAAATTTCTACAATCTGTTAACATCATATTTGCCAGTGTAAGCCTATATAAAAGTCAGCATTTTTGCCCATCCCAATCCTTAAGCTGTCTTATATGCTTGTTGAAGAATATTATGGAGACAGGATTTTCTGACATTCTGCAGTTTGCTTCCTTTGTATGTTCTAGATTCAAATCATATTAGATTTGTAATTTAATATTTATTCCTTTCTGTGGCTTCTTCAGTATCTTATGAAGCAAAAGTTTTAATTTTTAGATTCCTGAATTACCACACTTTTCTTTTTTCATTTGTGATTTGTATATTTTAAGCGATATTTTTTATTTTTTAAAGATTTCATGACCACTTGCTCTGATTTCTCATTCTTATTTGTTTGTTTGGTTTGGTTGTTTTTAAAACTTTGTATTGATTCTTTGTGAGTTTCACATCATGCACCCCAGTCCCACTCATCTAACTGTCCCTTTGTATCTGCCCTTGCAACTCCCTCAAAATAAAATAAAATAAACAAAGAATTAAAAACATTTCCCTATATAAGATGGAGTATGTCACAATATGTCCCAAAGTATAACCTTTTGTCCACACAAGTTTACTTGCAATGTTTATTGCTGTGAGGCACTGGTCTGGTCAAGGCCTCTGGCTTTTGCTACACCATCAATACTGAATCCTCTCCACGATTCCTCTCTCTTGTAGTGTTGTTGCCCTGTGTCATGGAGATCCTGTAACTTTGGAACTGCAGGAGAAGCCCTTTCACACACTCTAGCAGTTTATAGATGATGAAGATTTTAGAGTGGGCCCACTCAAAAGTTCTGGATCCGGGCCTGGTAATAAGTATCTTAGGTGGTCAGCCTACCAACTCTTCCATGCACACCACCAGGGCAAGTTCTCCATTGCCCTGACTAGCTTACCCAAGTGGTAGGGTTAGCAATCTTGCACTCATGCCCACACCCTTTGGGATAAGTGGTTCACTGGTGCTGCTGCCCCAGGGCCAGCTCTCATGTGCTGCCCAGTCAAGGTCCAGGGCCTGCCCACTCTAGTGCTGTAGTCAGTGAGAGTCAGGGCCAACTCTCCACTTTTTGTTATTCCCCAGGGCCACCACTCCCAACTACTGAAGGTTAGGTAAGGGGCCAGGTGGGGAGGGCATCATGCCTTCATCCATGCTACCTCACAACAGACAAGTGACAGAGCCAGCTCTCATGCACCCATACTCTTGGGGCCAGCACATCCGCATCCCTGTCACCGAGGTCAGCTCTATTGTGCTGCCCAGGTACGGTACAAACCCAGCTCTCCTGCTCTCTTGACCTTATGGCCAGCTCTCCCAACTGCTGCTGTTGGTAAGGGGCAAGGGGACAGTGACTGTCTATTCTTTTCCACCAAATATTGAGCATTCCTTTTTCCTCTACGAAAGTCCAGTCTATTGCTCAACAAGTTTTAGGAATGAGATCTGTGGTCAACCTACTAGGGAATATACCATTAAAGAAAACTGAAGCTCCCTCTGCCACCAGCCATCACATGCCATTAGCTTCTTAGCAAGATGTGGGACTTGTGCTCACCTGCCCTCTTCCATGCTGGCATTTTGTTTGACTTGAGCCTACACAGGTCTTATGCATGCTGTCACAGTCAGTGTGTACTCATATACATAACTGCCTTGCTGTGTGAGAAAACACTGTTTCCTTAAAGTCATCCACCTCCACCATTGCCACCACCCCTGGCTCATTGTAACTTTCTGCCTCCTCTTCAGGAAGATCATTGTGCCTTCAAAGGAAGATGCATAAGTCTTATTTAGGACTGAGCACGCCCCAGTCTCATATTCCCTGCACATTGACCCACTGAGGAGCTGTTATTTTCCTTTTATGGAAAATAAAATTATGTTGCTTAATTAATAAAGTTATGTTGTTTTTACTTTTATTACTGCCCTGAGCATGTTCAGTTATGATGCAGCTACATGTGGCTTTCTTTATAATTGCAGCACATGGTATTTCTTATTACTGTAAGTTAATGGTTTTTGAAGCGTTATGAAATTTTATATCGATGTCTTCAATATGTCTGTTCTATTTCCCTCTCTGTTCGATTACTGTTGTTGTTCAGTTATTATGACATTTGGTTTTGAACCATGAAAAAAACTTCAAATAAAAGGGAAATGTGAATGAAGTGTCACAATTTCTCAGAAAATTTAGTTATTGAGTGTACATAAATAAGTCACAATCCAGAACATTTACATACCAAATGGTAATGTTACCTTTCTTCTTTCTTTATTCTTACAAAATATCTCTAGGTGCCTTTCCTCCCTCTGCTGTCTATGCAAGAAAAGACTTGCTACAAAGATCCACCCACATTGCTACCAAGACTTTCCAGGCCCTTCGCATCTTTGTGAACAATGAGCTCAATGAACTCTATACAGGACTGAGGACAGCACAGAAGTTTCTGAAAACTGGTGGTCGCCTGGTTGCCCTCTCCTTCCATTCCTTAGAAGATCGTATTGTCAAACGCTTTTTGCTCGGGATAAGCATGACAGAAAGATTTAACCTGAGCATTAGACAGAAGGTGAAACAAGCATCACAGCTGGATTCAGACCATGAGACTGAGGAGAGAAGCTCTGTGAGAGCTCCTCTGAAGTGGGAGCTGATCCACAAGAAGGTACTTACTCCAGGAGATCAAGATGTCCAGGAGAACCCCAGAGGGCGCTCAGCCAAGCTCAGAGCAGCCATCAAATTATGAGGATCTTATTATTTGATCCACAAGTTTTTACTCAATATTCCTATTTTTCTAACTTAAACCTGCATTTCTGAATATAATGTCAAGTATGGGGCAGTCTGGACAATAATGGTATTTAGCTTTTTTTTTTTTTCCTCTGAAGAAAATGTAGGAAGTTTTAACATAACATAAAAGTTTCAGCTCGGGGAGCAGAGTCTTAAGACTAGAAAACTATGTTGATGATGATCTCTGCATTTTATTTTAATTATAAAATGTAATCCTTTCATGAGGAAATGGAAAAACTGTGACTTTGTATTAATTGGAATTTGTAAGCTCAAGCTGCCAAAGAGAATGATAACCATATCTGTATGCCCTAAATTCTAAATCGAGATATTCACATTTGCAGTGGAATTTCTATGGCTTATATAATTCATGATGATCATGAAATAAATTGTCATTTCCCCTACCATAGCTTTCTCAAATGTATACTTTTTTCAAATTTTAAATTTTCAACATTATTTAAATTATGCCATACTGATGGTCTTTATTAGTGAAGTCAAAGATCATTTGAAGAAATTTTTTATTCTTTTTTTTAATTGGATATTTTATTTACATTTCAGATGCCATCCCCTTTCCCCATTCCCCCCCCACCATGAAAACCCCTATCCCATGCCCCCTTTCCCTTTTTGCTTTTATACACTTTTTTAAAAATGTTAATCAAAGGCTTTATAAGTTTGGTAATGCTCAATCAGAAGTGTAACCCAATACCCAACCTAGATATATCAACTCTCTTTGACTGGTGGAGACACGTGAACATCTGCTTTGATATCCCCCCTCTCTTTCTCTCTCTTTCTCTCATCATCTAGCTTCTCCTCTCCTTTTTCTCTTCCTCTCCGTACTCCTCCCACCTTAGCTCCTCCTACATATCACCCTTCCTGTTAAAATAAAACTTTTCTCTCAAAATACAATTAGAGTATAATTACACCAATTTGTACCAGTGAGGTACAAGATAGTTCTAATACTCAGTCCATCATTTTGTTGACTAACCAGAACCTCTGTCATCTCTCCTAACTAAAACACTTAGTTCTGAACCTGGCTTTTTCCTTGGCTTTAGAATGAATGCCAGCTGAAAACCATCCACTCAAATCTTTTCTCTCAAGGTAAATAGCCAGGATTGGCTATGAGACTATAAGTTTTCAACCCCGTCAGAAATCCAGAATGGCTGAGTTAACTAAAATTATGGGAAGCACAAAGCATAGCTTCTAAAACTTAGCCAATTTAGAGACCGCTGAACACCTAGACAGTCCCTATACTACAAAACACTGGAGCATCTGATCTTCAGCCTTCTGACCCAGGATCATCTGACAGACCTTCATGCTGCAGAATTATTAAGGGCTGATTACTCTGTCTAGGCAGATATAATCAGTCGACTATTCTGCAAGTGTGTCCTTTTCTAGATAGTAATTTGTCTGTAGATGGAAAGAGGCAATTCTTGCCTAGTGGCTGTCTCACCACAACTGGAGTAAAAAGCTGTTAGAACCAACATGTTTAATAAAATGTCAACCCTCTAAAAAAATTATCTTGATACTAAAATTTGTTTTGAGAATTGTATATTGCAGAATACACAGCCTTGGTGTATCTACTCATCAAGCAAGCTGAGCAGATCTGCTCAAACCTCTGAGGTCCTGGAATTCCAGCTAGATGCAGTGAAGACACAGCGTCAGAGGCTTATCAATTCAGTCTTCCCCCCACCCCTCTTCTAATATCTCAATGTCCATAATCAGCTTGAAGAAGTTAATGAAGAGTCAGTGCCCCTATTCCCTGGGTGTGGGGACTAAGGTGGTAAATATTGGGCTGTCTTTCTAGGGAAAAGTAGTGGTTTTGCGGGAATAGGGAGGATTAGCTAGGATTTATTGCATAGCCATAACCTATTGGTAGAAATCTGTACAATTATTATCAAGATGAAGTTATAATTTCTTAAATGGCAGAAATTTACTTTGATTTCAAATTTAAGGTTTTCATTGGCACAAGCTTCTTATTGATATAGAAGTGAGATGAATATTATTACTCTCATAGGCATTGTACCTGTATAACACATTTAGGAATACAAGGCTTAGACCCAGTCCTTCTTTAACTTTTTTAACAGATTTGAGATGGTCAGCCTGTGAGTTAAGGGCCTATAGCAAATTCATGACTTGGAGTTTATTGTTAGGGTGTTTTTTATGTTTTATTTAGAAATAGCTGAGTGGAGTTAACAGACAACAGTCCAGATTATCTTACATGGATAGTTGGTTTTCAAAACGTCAGAAGTCCACAGAATTGACATTACAAACATTTCTGTATTAATGTTCATTTTGATTAGAGACCTGTCTGCTCTTTACAGCTTTCTGTATTGAATTCTAAGAAGACATTTTTCAATATGATCCATATTTTATACATTGCAAAGTAAGCATGTAGAACTGCCCTCTTTCATTGGTCTCTCCCTTCTCTAAAATAGTCTTATTCTGCTTCATGTCTCAAGTATTTATTACCCTCCATATCTCTCTCTTCCCCTTAACCCTCTTTCTACTTGTGTGTACATATAATATCCATGTATGTACTTAGACATATTTATATATATACATGTAAGTTTAAATCTAGTTTCTTTTGCTTATGAAAAGAAACATGCAATATTTGTCATTCTGAATCTGATTTTTTGCTTGACATATCTAGTTTTATCATTTTATCGAAGATAAAGAATCAAGAATAAAATAATCTTATTCTTTATGACTGAATAAAATCCCACTGTTTATATGTGCTGTGTTTTATGTCTGCTGATGTATTTGTGTGTGCAAAGATGTGTGCAGGTGTCCCTATACATGTGTTTGTTTATGTGTAGGCTAGAGGTTGATGGCGAGTGTGTTCCTCAGTCATTTTTCATCTTATTTATTTGAGGTAGAATATCGCAATTAGCCTGAAGCTCACTGGATGGCTACACTGAATTGCCAGTTAGCTGCAGTGTTCTGCCTGTTACCACTTTGTGACACTAGAGTCATAGTTGCTGCCATTGCACTCCGCTAGTTCAGGAAATAATGCCAAGAACTGACAACTGGATCATAAAAATCAGTAAAAAAAAAAATGCTTCAAATAGGATTAATCAATGGGCTAATAAATAGACAGTTCTTTAAAAAATAAAATACAAATGCACAATTACATATAAATGGTTAACATCTTAACTGTAAGGAAAGAGAAATTGAAACTTGCCAAGGTAACTTGATAAGAACAGATATTACACTTAACCTTAGCGCTATAGGGAAGGAGAACTGATGACACTCAGGACCTTTGGGAAGCACATAGAAACCTACTGCTGTAGAAGCTCCCTACTATTAGCCTAAAACTGTCCTAAAATATATAATACATAAATTTAAATGGAGTTACCCTATAGGTGCCAAAGGTAGTACATCCCTGACATCATAAGCTATCAAAAAACACAGTACCAGGTATGAGTTACTTCCCTTTGGGTTGTGGGGTTGTGGGAATTCCTTGCTCCCCAAACAATCCAGGTTAATGCTATTGCTCTTGGTTGACCTCCAGAACTGGATGATAGGACCCTGTTGCTGAAGATACCACATACCTAAGTTACAGGACATGGAGAAATCAAGGTGGTATTGGCAGGGAAGCTTCATCTCTATTGACTAGTGTTCATATTTCTAGGGGGTACTATGTAGGCTTCTGGTGAGAAATGATCAGTATTTTACAGCTATGAACTGTGTAAGCTATGATGACTGCCTTGGGAAAAAATAGGCTCTATATGGTGTAGTAATGGTATGAAGGCTCTGGGAGTATCAGGGAGGGCCCAGCCATTTTCATATTAAGGCCTTCTCCCCTCGATAGAACCCATGCCTGCCACTGTCTTTGGGCCAGGAACCAATGGCTGTGTAGGCCATAGTCCCTAGGGGAGAGCCTACGACTATTATATTAAGTGGGCACAGAATTAAACTGCCCCTAAATACTTATCAACCACTGCATTACTAAACCAGTATGTTTGCCAGTTGTACTTGACACGTCTGTCCTTATGCCCACAGGTAAATGTAGTCCTCACCGCTCATCAAGCAAATGTTTCATTGCAACAGGAGACAACAACTGCAATCAAAATGCAAAGTTGTGTCAGGCCCAATGGATATATCTACTGAACTTCTGTTGTTTTGAACTCAATTGCTGATAAATTCATACAACCACCATAGGAAAAAAACTTTCTAACAGGAAAATATCTTGTATAATGTGCATGAGAAAGATCCTTAAATAATCACAACATTTACTTTTAAAATTCTATTGTTAAAAAAAAATATGTACCATATTCTATTACTAGGCTTTTGCAGGGCTCATAATAAAATACATGAATGTATTTTAAAAATATAAATCTGGAGAATTATTTGAGAAAATTCAGGCAATATGCAGAAAATGAAAACTAGGAACGACAGTGGTGGGTACTTACACAAAACTAAAACTCAATCTTTACAATGGACATACCGGCTTTGCCAGTAGAACACTTCTGAATCTCCTTAGTGACTGCTTTCTCAGGTTTGTTGAGCATAGCCTTAACTTGGTGTGGCAAATGAAAATGAATTGAAAGCTTTCAGTTTGTGACTTATATAATGATATTTAATTACCATGCAACTTTTTGTAGATACCCATTTTGTTTCTATCTTTATAAGTAATTCATTACATTCTCTTTGAAGCTGCATGTTTTTAAATTTGTATTTTGTAATTTATATAGCATTTGTATATAATTTGTGTTTAAGTTATATGTGTGTGTGTGCGTGTATATACATATATATTTTTGTTATAGTATTTGCTATAGCCAGAAGTTTATAAGTAAATACAGTATGCCAGTTACATTTTAGTAATTTATTTATAAAATCTCTTGAAATATTACAAATCTTTACAAAACATATTTCCTTGATCTTTGCAGAGTGTTTTATATTTTCAAAGGTTTTAAAAAATTGATCACTATTTGAAATTATAAACAGATTATGAATCTGTACTACAAACTTTCAAGAATAATTCCAAATTTCTCCCTTGAAAATTATAAGGAGTATTTTTAATGAGACGTAATGATAAAATACCTATGCACATGTGCCCCCCCACACACACACACACAGCTTCACATTCACTGAGCATGTAGAAAAACTAGCCATTTAGGGAAAACATCAAAACTTCCATTTCCTGCCGGGCGGTGGTAGCGCACGCCTTTAATCCCAGCACTTGGGAGGCAGAGGCAGGCGGATTTTGGAGTTCGAGGCCAGACTGGTCTACAGAGTGAATTCCAGGACAGCCAGGAATAAACAGAGAAACTCTGTCTCCAAAAACCAAAAACCAAAAACCAAAAACCAAAAAAAAAAAAACCAACTTCCATTTCTTCTTTTTATACTCCACTGCTCCCACGATCATATAAATATAGTATGTCAATTTTAAATCAACTCTGAAAATAAATATGAAGTTAAATTTTAAAACTAAGTTATACATCTTTGTAAATCTGTAAGTCTTTTAACTCATTTTTTTGATTGCTACAATATTTTAGTAGATAATTTACATATCTGACATGCTACAGTTAAATGCAATAACCATTAAGGTAACAAGGGAGTTTTGCAAGTGCTTGATAAATATAAATTGGTGACAGAAACCCTAAATCAGAGACTTAGTTCTCTCAAGTATACAGCACCATGTGTTTAATATCAAATAGAGCACTATTTGCAAAAATTCACAAATATCCTCAAAAGGCTTGGTTGTAAAATCAAAGTATTTTTATATTTTTGTCCAATTTTATAATTTTATCTGTGGATAGACACTATTTTCAACTAATCTTTAGTAACACAAGGTGATCTGCCAGATTTCTAAGAGTGTGTAAATATACATTACTTTATAAAGTCTCCTTATACTATAAATCTTTAAAAATTAAAGATTTAATAAAATGATTTATGCAAAATAACCATGGATATAGTTTATAATACTTATGACAAAGTTTTTCATCTTTCTCCCCAGAATCCATTTCAAATTATTAGACAAAATATAAAATAAATTATGTGATGCTTTGGTGTATGAAGTAGGAGATTGTCCCATTGGTAATAGTGTATCCTTTTATGCAATATATTGCCTTAATTTCTTAACAGATCATCCAAAATTAACAATTTCCCTGTTAAGCATCTGGTTGCTCAAATGAATATATGCAAAGCTAAAATCAAATAAAGGCATGAGATATTTCTGATCTTTGAATAACTGTGCCCCTTGATCTTTATCTTTTATTTACTAATTATTCGTGTCTGCCTTACTCAGGTGCGAGCTTATATTACTAAACAATCAACATGTGCCCCACCACTCTCATAAGAAAAAGTATTATCCAACCCACTGGAACTAACATGAGGAACAGTGTAAATAAATAGGACTGTTGATTATAGGGAAAATAAGAACATCAGTTTTTATCTCAGGTCCGTATGTGATTGCTGAATATATTAATTTATGTATGGTATTTAATTTTTGAATTCTTGTTTATTTCACTTTACAACAAGAGTGATATTTAGACTTCATAATGAAGTTACTATGAGT
Source organism: Arvicanthis niloticus (assembly GCF_011762505.2). Lineage (NCBI taxonomy): Eukaryota > Metazoa > Chordata > Mammalia > Rodentia > Muridae > Arvicanthis > Arvicanthis niloticus. The sequence continues at coordinate 81,139,814 of NC_047659.1, read as the reverse complement.
GAAACAGGGCAACATTTCTGCATGAAATCACAACTGAGAATGAAATGAGATAATGATCAGTTCTAGAAACAATTTATATCTAGGTTAGTTAATTGGGAAACACCTCCAATTGTATGGGCATCTTGTTATTGAGCATTACCAAACATATAAAGTCTTTGGATAGTCATTAAGCATTAGAGTCTCATTTTCTACTAGGTACCCTGTGGATGGCAGGATGTACTGGGCTCAGCCCAGCCTTGTGGAAACAGTGTAGAAGAATGGCAGAGCCATCTCCCACGCTAGCGTCTCGTGAGTGGCAGAGCCGGTTTCTCTGGCTGCCTGAGCCGAGCAGCAGCAAGAACATACCCCTCTGCAGCTCATGGCCTTAAGACCTCGTCTGGTCAGAAAGATGGCAGCTCTGTAACACAAGCAGATTGAGTGCTGCCATTTTAAATATCTACTGCAATGCCTACATATCAATGTCTATGCAGTTAAAAACCTATGTAGGATGCTTCAAAGTGTTTTATTAAGAAAGAAGGGATTAAGTAATTTTGAGATATTAATGATGGTTAATTTTACATACGAAGATTTAGAGTCTTTTATTATTATTCTTTGAAAATGTGTTAAGAATGTTTATAATCAGACATAATTCATTTTATAGACACAATCTGTTTATTATCCCTATCATTATTATTTGAAGAGCACAGGTTTTGGAGTCCACCCTGTGCTGAAATCCTGGGTCTGAGTTTAAATAATACATTTCTCTCCCTATTTCTAAATTGATGGTATTTGCAGTAGACTTGCCGCTGTGCTATCCAACAATGGAGCTGACTCATGTCCACAGCATCTTTGATCTCTGCCATCTTACTCCATCACCACCTCCTTGGTTTAGCAGTATATTCTGAAGCAAAATAGGTTAATCCTTACTGCAAAAGAAAAACTCAACTCAGGCATTTCTTGATTTTTCACAAGATTTCAATGTGGAAAGGAGATCTTTGCCAGGTATAAAATTTTAAAAGTCTATGAGTAACATCCTTACTAGTTAAGACTGACTAATTTGTAATGAGAACATTGTAAGTCAGTTAGAAGAGGACTTGGTCCCACTTGTTCCTGTCTCTTCCCTTGACTTGACTTTCAAACCTATTCTTGATTTCTATGAGGTAATACATTCATTCATTCTTACTTCTTCTTTATTGTTGGCTGTTTTCTTTGCAAATGAAATCAGTTCATCCTGGATTTCCATTATTTTAAACCAAGCTAATAATAGGTTTAAATGGATGGTTTTTAAAGGTTATTTTATTTGACTTTATTTACTAAAAGAATATACTTTAACTTTACTTACTGATTATAAGTGAGAATTTTATGATCTTAATAAACCTTTGTGAGTTGTTCCATATGAACAGTTGATCAGTCTACATCCAACTTCCTAACCAATAAAATATGCTCCTCAAATTTTCTAGGTAAGTTTAACATATCTTTGTTATTAGTTGCCATAGCCTCATCTGATAACATACATTTTAAAAAATCAGTATTTCAAAACTTGCACTTTAATGATGATCAACACCTTAAACTCCTGCAGTGATAATTTCCCAAGAATAAAAAAATGTAATGTTCTCTTCATAGATGCATATGTATTCTTTATGCTGCTTTTTAAATAAACTGTACCTACAACTGATATAGAAAAATTGTTTGCTCACAGAAATCACAAAATCACACAAACCATCTTTAATCCAGATAGAGTTCCCATTTAACTAACTCTCTCTCTCTCTCTCTCTCTCTCTCTCTCTCTCTCTCTGTCTCTCACTGTCTCTCTGTCTCTCTCTGTCTCTCTGTCTTTTTCTCTCATACACACAACACAAACACATTTTTCCTCATGAGAAGAGAAAGTGTTGCCAGGGGTAAGACAAAAAGAAGAAACCTCCAGTGAATAGTAAAATCACATAATTCTATAATTGATCATTGTTTCTTTGAAGAAATTCAACAGCTGCCTTGAAACAAGGTCTGAACATCAACTGGTGGGGAAGGCTATTAAGTTTCAAAATCCCTTTGAAATCATGTTGGATTAACCAGTTTGTATTTTTCTTCTTTAAAGTATCTAACATTTCCTAACCCCCAGATTTCCAATTCTTTATATTTCTTTTTAACTTAGAGAGTATTTCCTTCATTCTCAAATGATCAATAGTGTAAAAGGCCCAACTACATTTGGATGTGTGAGGAAGGATATCATAGCTGAAGTATATGGATACTGATTGGCAGACTGTCTAATTATGAACACCACACAAGCCTCTCATGATAAATCTGCTTGCCTTTTCGAAGACTCTATTGTGTTGCCCTATTTTACCTTTCCCTTAACTTTTAATACTTAAAGTTGTATATGTTTAAATCTTATCTTTTATTGGTGGATGTATATATAACTATATATAGAAACATTAATTTATGTATTAATTATATATAAGAAACATTAATTAATGTCTTAATTATATATAAGAAACATTAATTTATTACTGTACTCACAAGTAGCTATTGAGTATGTTTTTGCTAGGTAGTGACTGTAAAAGAATGAAGAGTATGGTTTTAGTTATTGAAGAAATACATTATAGTACAGAATGAGATAAGTAAACTTTGAAATGTTAGAACATAATAGAGTAAATTCTGTAGCCTAGTTTAAAGTACTATGGGACTTTCAAGGGTAAAGGTGGAATTTTCTTACAAATATAAGTGAATTCTCAGCAGCTGTTTCTGATAAGAGCTTCAAAAAATATGTATTAAAGCATCAGTAGCTTGGTCTCTTGAGATATAATCAACAGTCACCAACAGGTAGACACCTGTAACACCATTGGGAGTCTTCTACTTTTGCTAATAATAATTTATTCTTCTTACTTATATCCATGTGCTTTGTCTGCCAAACTTTTCCATCCAGAATGGCATCCAAAGAATGACTAGTCAATGCCTTTCAACTTCTATAGTTTAAGCACATAATCACATTATTAAAAATACTGATTCTTACAGAATAGATTACCATTTAGCAACAATTGTGAAATGATAAAATTGTCAGAATGATTAATTTCTTCCTATAATTGAGATTTTCATTATTTTTTCAAAACAGTCTACTTTGAAAAATCCAATTAAAATCACAGCTTCTTTAAAGAAAAAAATCACATGCACACTGTTTTTTTTTTTTTTTTAATGTAACATCATGACTTTAGTGGAGACACCTAAGGTCTGTCATAGGCTCAATGTGACTACACTATAGAAACACCTCTCTCATCAAGTCACCTTCCTCAGATATGATGCTATGATATGTCAAAAGATAAGGCTAAGCATTTCTCTCTTGTGACAATTTGTATGATAAAAACTTCAAGTCTGAGGAAAGAGATTGAAGAATATCTCAGAAGATGCAAAGGTTTTTTCATGCTCATGGATTGGTAGGATTAACAGTAAAAATGTGCATCTTACCAGAAACGATCTACAGATTCAGTGCAATTCCCATCAAAATTTCACCACAATTTTTTACAGACCTTAAAAGAACATTACTCAACTCCATATGGAAATATGAAAGCCCAGGTTAGTTAAAAGTCTTATATAACAAAAGAACTTCTAAAGGTATTACTAACTCTGATTTCAAGTTATACTTCAGAGTTATAGAGATAAAAACTACAGAGTATTGGCACTAAAACAGACCGGTTGATCAATGGAATTGAATCAAAAACCCATGTGTAAGCCCACACACCTCTGGACACTGATTTTTTGATAAAGAAGCCAGAAATATACAATGGAAAAAAGAAAGCAAAAACAAATTGTACTGGCCTAACTGGATATCTGCATGTAGAAAAATGTACATGGGTCCACATCTATCATGCTGCTCAAAACTCAAGACCAAGTGGATCAAAGATCTCAACATAAAACAATCAACACAGAACCTGATAGACAAGAAAAGGGAATAGCTTTGAATATATTGGCACAGGAAACAACTTCCTCAACAGAACATTGATAGCACAGGCACTAATGTCAACAATTAATAAATGGGATTTTATGAAACTGAAATGCTTCTGTATGGCAAAGGTACCATTAGTTGAACAAAGCAGCAGTTGACAAAATGGGAAAAGATTTTTACAAACCTCACATCCAATAGAGAACTAATACCCAAAATTAATAAAGAACTCAAATATATATATATATATATATATATATATATATATATATATATATCAAAAACCCAAATAATCCAGTTAAAGATGGGGTACATATCTAAACTGTAAATTCTCAGTAGATGAATCTCAACTGGCTGAGGAACACTTAAAAATTTCAGCATCATTGGTTGTCAGAGAAATAAAAATCAAAAACTACTTTGAGATTTCATCTTACAACTGTCAGAATAACTAAGGTCAATTACACAAATGATAGCTTATACTGATGAGGATGTGGAACAGGGGAAAATGCCTCTATTGCAGGTGGGAATGTAATCATTGAAGTTCCTCAGAAAATTGGGAAATAATCTACCTCAAGACCAAGCTATACCATTCCTGGGCATATGCTAAGGGTTGCTCCATCCTACTTCAAGAACACTTACTCAACTATTTTCATTGAAAATTTATTCATAGTAGCCAGGAACTGAAAATAACTTAGCTGCCTTTCAACAGAAGAAGGGGTAAAAAATATTTGGTATATTTACATAATGGAGTATTACACAGCTGCTAAAATATATCATCATGAAATTTACAGGCAAATGGATGGATCTAGAAAAGAGATCATCCTGAGTGAAGTAACCCAGACCCAAAAAGATAAATATGGTATGTATTCACTTATAAGAAATCCACCAAACAATCCAGACCTTTGCTAAGACAAAGGACTGCTCTCTAAAAACTGACAGCTGGACCCCATTGCAGAGGCCAACACCCACAGAGCATGCAACAAATATATAATGAAACATTTTAAATTTTTCAATTGAGCTTTAAAAAATTTGGCTATGGTTTACTATTCTATCTTATCTCAGTTTTATCTAGCTTCACTTAAGGAACACAGTTACTGTGGGCATGTTTAATTTTGTATAGGTGTCATCATGTTTGATTGATTGATTGATTGATTGATTGATTGGTTGGTTGGTTGGTTGGTTGATTTAATTTTAGTATTGAAGATTAAGCTCACAAGAGCCTTACCACAGAATTATATACCCAGCTCTTCTATATTTTAGTTTTTGTTTTTCTGATGAGGTCTTGTTGAATTAGTCTGACCTTAAACTCATTCTATAACCCAGACAGGCTTTGAACTAGCAATCCCCTTGCCTCAGTCTCTGAGTACCTGTGTTTATAGTCCTGTATAACCAACTCCAATAGCTGTGATCAAGTTTTTCTGACTTTAAAATCTACTTCCCTACAATACCTCAAAGATGACCATATATAATTCTGGAAAATAAAAAAGTTTCATTTAAAGAAATAGACATATAGTATTCTTGCTGTATCGTACACATCAAGCAAAATGGGAACTATGTCCCATAAAGCAATGCGCTTACGTCAGCCCTCAGCCTTTCACTCTCCCCAGGGCCAAAGAACCCTTAAAGAAGACAAAAAAAAAAAAAAAAAAAAAAAAAACAGCAACAATCAAACAGATCTTTAGCCATATTCAGTATCATACAAGGTCATACTTAGGGGCTGGAGAGATGGCTCAGCGGTTAAGAGCGCTGACTGCTCTTCCAGAGGTCCCAATTTCAATTCCCAGCTACCACATGGTGGCTCACAACCATCTGTAATGGAACCCGGTGCCCTCTTCTGGTGTTTCTGAAGATAGTGGCAGTGCGCTCATATGAATATAATAAATAAATATTTTAAAAATAAGGTCATATTCACATCCTTGTTAAATATGACCAACTAGAGGTGGGTTTCAGATCAAAAGTAAAAGACAAGTGTCTACTGTGGTTAACTTAGCATCATACCTAGGAATATGACTACAGGATGTGTGAAGCCAGGAATGACATTTAAAATGAAAGGAATGTGTGTGTGTGTGTGTGTGTGTGTGTGTGTGTGTGTGTGTGTGTGTGTTTACCTATGCATGCAAACACAGAGGTGAGGTGAGATAGGATTCTCCTGCTTTATCATTAGGTTTTATGCCCTTTTTTATTTGATATTTTATTAATTTACATTTCAGATGTCATCTTTTTTCCCCATTTCCCCTCCCTAGAAAACCCCTATCCCATTCTCCCTCCTCCTTTTTGCTTTTATACAATTTTATTACATGCAAGTATTAGGGTCAATTCTAGGTTGAAGAACTAGCAATACAATAAATGCAAATAGTCAAGGAACAAGCAAGACAATAAACACAAATAGTCAAAGAACTAGCAAGGCAATAAACAAAGTTCTATGAACACTACCGTGATCACTGTTTCTAAGGACTTATCAGAATTACCACAATATCTGAGCCTACTTCCCTGTCCTAGCCCAAAGTCATTTTCATGTCTAAAGCTTACTTCCTTGTTCTACCCTAAGATTTAGATTTCTGCCTTAAATTACTTCTTTATTCTAGCTAATATTTAGATTCTGCCTGAAATTACTTCTTTGTTCTAGCCTAATGTCAGATTCCTGCCTGAAGCCCACTTCATTGGCTAATGTCATATTTCTGCCAAACAGCCCGTTTCCTTGTCCTTGGCCCATGTCCTTGGCTTGCCAGCCTGTCAATCTCATAACTCTTTCTGGGGGTTCATAGGGTCTCTCACTAAACTTGGAACTAATCATTTTTGCCTAGACTGGCTGTCCAGCAAACTCCAACACTCCTATTGTATCTGTTCCAGGCTTCCTGCATCACATGGGTTGCAGAAATGTTTGCAAACACACCTGGCTTTTACAAGGGTTCTGGAAATCTGACCTCAGAGTTTCATGATTGTACAAAAAGGGTATTTGCCTACTAAGCCATGTTTCCTGTTCTGTTTTATGTTTCAATGCTTTATTTTTCCTTGACCATAATATCTCTCTCTTTTTCTCTCTCTTTCTCTCCCTCTCTCCTTCTCCCTCTCCCTTTCCCCTGACCCTCCCTACTCTCTCTCACACCCACACACCCCCACACACATATAGTATATGTACATAAATATACATGTGTATATATAGTATTTGTGTAAGTGTATACTATTCAGATGTTGTAGTGTGTTTAATGAAATAATCTTAAAGAACAAATGCCAAGACTGTAGGTTATTTGGAGTATCTAATACCTGTTTTAGTAGCCATCTTCACCATGACTGTTGAGTTTCCCATTCTATATGTAAATTTCAATTTTTGAATATCAAATTTTTGTCCTGAGTGAAAAGATGGTCTCCCCTCCCCAAGTCCTTTGAGTCACTGATTTTTTAATACAATGATCTCTGCTCTGTTGTTCTTTTAACTTGCATCTTTTGTAATAGATACATCATCTTTTGAAGAAAAGGGCACATTGCTAAGCTTTGTAAAAGCTGTACTGGGAATCTAGAATATTTTGCTCAGATTTTTTTTAACTCAGTGTTAGATGTTAATAAGATTTTTAATAGTGAGTACAATATCACAGTGTTCGTTGCATTGCTCATTGAAAAATGCAATGACTCAATTTTATAGTCGTTTCTTTTGCAATTTAGAGAACTGCTCAGGGACTTAATAACAAAGAGGACTCCAAACCTGATGAAATGAATCTAGCATGACCATTTCATTTCTCTAATAGGATTCAGAATTATTGTAATTAAGAATATACTAAAGCAACTCCAAAATGTATTATGAATTACAGTCTTTCCAAGCTCAATAGAATCTACCAATACCAACTTTTCCCAAACTTTACAAAATTGAGAATGCATCTGTTCCTTACTACCAACTTCTGTCTTCAAACTTAACCCAGCATTTGAAGGACACTTAAGAGAGTTTGAATTAGAAATACAATGTATTTCACTATTTTATTAAAGATATATTTAGTTATTAACCAGCTTCTGCTTGTTTGGTACAAAGCAACTTGTGTTCTCAGGAATCAGTTACTTTTGTAGATATGGTGGTTATGGTGTCCCAGAGACCAAAGGGAAGGACTTAACCAGTGGAGAAAGCTGGTTCAAATTTGAATGCTCTCTTGGCTTTTGTTTCTATTTTAATAAACTTTAAATTGGCAAATGTGTTTGCAGCTCAGCTGACAAATGTCTTTATAACTCAAACAAAATTGTTTTAGAAATAAAAATCTAACTGAAGGTGAGTAGAAAATACTTGAATTCACATCTCTCCACATTCCTCCTAGGAATTTAGGAGGAATCATCTGTTTTGCCAACTACACCATCATCAATTTGATGCTCTTAAGATCCAGCCTTGCTGCTTTCGTGGGAGAGAGAGTGTTGCTTTGATGCTGCAGCACCTGAGGCCCATGTTTGTGTTTAGACAAAGCATGCCTACCACAGGCTACTCCTTCCAGATGGCCAAGTATGATACAAATACTATGGCAGACCCATTTGTTGGCACTGAACTACTTTGTTGAATCTAGGTCAAGGACTCACAAATGCCTTTGCTGATTCTATCATTCATCCTTCCTGTCATAATTCCTTCATTAAGAGCCCAGCTTACATCCCAATATTATTACTCTTTCAAGCTTCAATTTCATCTATTCTATTTTCTTCCATGCAGACATTTCTCTTAAAACTCATCTGTGTCTGATACTTGATATCTGCTTCTCAGGAAACTCTGAGTGATGTGTCAGCTCAATTTTTCCCCAATGCAAACTCTATGATCACAGCACATTAAAGAAGACAAGACAAAATAACCCTTCATAATTTAGCCACAGCTCTTCTCTCTGACTGTACTTTTATTTCTCTAGGATCCAGGTATTCCCAAGTTGCTTCTGGACCTAGCACTCTTTACCATTGACAATGCTGTTTTCAGTCCTAGGATTGGATTTTGTCTGTAGTTTGTAGGATAAGTGCTTCTTTGAATGACTCTCTGCTCCTATTTTTTAATAAGCTTTTGGACCCCTCTATTTAGAACATAAGCATGGTCCTCTTGTACACATAGGTTTTTCCCCTACCTTTTATTATTTTGGCATGTTTGAAGATTAGCTAATAGTTCAGCATATCCTTCATTTTGTGATCATCTAATTTTTCTTTATGATTAAGTCTGAGCTATACAGTTTTGCTCAATACATTGCATTATTCTCAGTAAATTCTATCAGATTATACATGATGTCTAATTTTCCTAATTATGATTATATTAATCTGAGCTACTTGATTATATTTTAGTGGATACCTCTGGTTTGTGATCTCTATTAATGAAATACTTTGTGAGTTGATGCTTTGAAAATAGACTTCTCCTTCACCTTATTTATATCTACTAGTTTTAGTGTATATTGATATTTCATACATGGTTTATTATAAGTCATTATCCAGTGACTTTTTTCTTTTTATTTACACTGTATGTATACATGCACACATATGCATGTATGTGGTGCTTGTGTGTGTATATTTGTGTGTGTGTGTATGTGTGCATGTGTATAGACCAGAGGACAATGCTAGGCTACATCATTTTTTTCTAGTAGTTTTTCAAATTTTTTATTGGATGTTTTATTTATTTACATTTCAAATGTCATCCCCTTTCCCCATTTCCCCTCCCTAGAAAACCCCTATCCCATCCCCTCTCCTCCTTTTTGCTCTTCATATGATTTTAATTACATGCAAGTATTAAAGTCAGTTCTCGGTTGAAGAACTAGCAATACAATAGATGCAAATAGTTAAGGAACAAGCAAGACAATAAACACAAATAGTCAAAGAACATGCAAGGCAATAAACAAGTTCTATGAACACTCCTGTGATCACTGTTTCTAAGGACTTAGCAGGATGACCAAAATATCTGAGCCTACTTCCCTGTCCTATCCCAAAGTCATTTTTCATGTCTAAAGCCTACTTCCTTGTTCTAGCCTAAAATTTAGCTTGTCTTTAACAACATCAACATGTTGGCAATCAAGTACATGGCTTGAACCTGAAAATGGACCCCCAGACAGAGTTATTAAATTAACAGGCTGGCAAGCCAAGGACAAGATTTTGCATAGAGTTGGGCTGCTTGCCAGGAATATGACATTGGCCAAGGACAAGGAAATGGGCTTCAGGCAGGAATCTGACATTAGGCTAGAATGAAGAAGTAATTTCAGGCAAGAATCTAAATACTAGGCTAGAACAAGGAAGTTATTTCAGGCAGGAATCTAAATTTTAGGTTAGCTAGGCCTCATCTTAAGAACCTCATTCCCATCTTTGAGGACAGTCTCTTTTTGACCCGAACTTACCAATTAGGCTAAATAAGCTTGATAGTAAGTATCAGAATCTTCCTGTCTCTACCTAGCCAGGACTGGATTTACAAGCATGCCATCACAACACTATTCTTAAATGAATTATGGGGATCAAACTCAAGTTCCTGTGCTTTAGAGAAAAACACTTTGCTTACTGAGCTATGTCTCTTGTTCACATAGTGATTTGTACAAATAGTATTCATCTGGCATTTAGTTTAAGGCTTTCTACCATGAAAAGGCACTTCTTTTGTATATCACAAATGTCTATTCTTCTACAATATCCTTAGTTTCTATTATGAAAGTCATGTTCGGCTCTTTGTATTCTTTTACAGCACCAACTTTAGAGTAAATATTTCTCCTAGAAACCTTGCCCTATAATCTTTAACACCATGATACCAACATTAGATTCTGAATGCCCCTTAGGTATTACTGCTCCTGGTTGTAGCATAGAGCTAGGTAGCACACACATTTACTTTTGTGCTTACATTACTTTCTCTATCTACAATGAAAACTATCCATCCACTCATGTACCCTCAGTACCCAGTGTTGACTTGGTTTCATCTAATATTATCATTTTTTAGCACCTGAAATGGTCATTCTAATAATTAGAGACATGTCTGTTGTTTTTCTTAATATTATTTAGTCAGTGCACAGAAGTGTTGTAAATTTCCAGATACTGTTGGGCCAGCAGCTCCATTGCAAATATGCTTGCCTCTTTTCCTTTGTACAGACCTGCCTTCCATTCCTGGGAAGCCCACATCATCTGGCTAGATGCAAGGCTATATAAGATGATTTAGGTCAGTGTTTTACAGCAGAATTCATGACAGCCCTTATGCCAGAGAGGCTGAAAATCCAATAGCTGTGTAGTTCATATGGTTGTATGCCACAAGAGTCCCAGTCTGGTGCAGAGAGCCTGGAGGACTCCTGGAAAAACAGTGGCCTTCAGTCTGTGCTGCATAGCTGAAGAAACTGAATTTGTCTCTCAGTGGAGAATGGCAATAGTCTGGCAGCAATAGCAACTAACTCACCTGCAAGATGTTTAAGAAAGTAGACAAAAGCAAACCCATTCTCCTACATGTCCTGTCTAGATTTCTGAAGTTGAGCCAATGATGAAATCGGGTGACTTTATTTAATTTATCCTTAGATGGTGGAGCAGTAGCAACAGGTCTGCTTCACCACTAGGTCTAGTAGAATTTGAGATATAACACTCAAATTTAAATCCAGTCATTATTATAGATATAATATATAGACTTAGAATCTTCTTTCTAGATCCCTGCCCTAGGCTTCTACAACATTATCCACTTCTCTGGTAAATTAATGAATTATTACATGATTGAGGGTATTGAAAACCTGATAAAATATCTAAGTGTAAAGTTGTATACAAATCCTGCTAAATCTCAACAGTTTATTGCTTAAGTCATATGGCATACATTTGCTGCTTAAATGTGACAAATCAGTAGTCACTCATCATATATGGTGATTTGTTGAGGTGTGATGGGAAATCTACAACTGAGCACAGCTGGCGTAAGCACATTAAGACATCATAAATGAGGACAACTACCAGTTACAAAGACTCTACAGCCAATACTTAAAAGCAACTGTCTGAGCCTTGGAAGATGCCCTGGCTCACTTTGCCTGGAGCCAGGATGTATGCCACATGTTCTTTCTGCATTAATTTTCCTTACAAGAGTGCCATAGTTACAAAGCTGAAACTGGTTCTGCAGAAGAAAATTGTAAGGCAGTGGACAAGGCACAGATGTTATATATTGCTGGCATGTAGTAATTTATTATTCTGTCTATATTAAATATACTTCCTTTCTATGCAATATGAACATAATAGTTGAATTCTTCAGGAACTTTATCAGGGCCTAGTCCTCACCTTTCCTTAGGATGAGAAAATACATGAAGTAACTGCCAGGATAAAGAAATGTTTAGGCAGATATAGCACCCCATGACTTCCTGACTGTGTTCCTCCAACAACTTGAAGCATTTTTATTTCACACAATAACCTAGAAATCTACCCAGCTTGGAAGATCTTTCAATGAAACTTTTCTCCCATGCTTTATACAGCTCTTATACTCTAACAACTGTGACAGGATAATGTATACCACCCTGTCAGTAAATGGATTAAAATCCAATAAACTTCATTTATTCACAGAAACTCGTTCACTGAAATACTGAAACTTAACATGGCCAGTTTTTTTTTTTGCATACTTGAATCAAATATAAAACATTTTCAATCAGTAAGTGATATACACACTATTCACCTGATTCCTGCCCCTGAGTTTCATGCTATTCCCATTCTTTATACTTTGAGATCTCTTTTTATCACACAGCTTGGTATTATTTCATAAACTCAGTATTTCCTCCCACATCTAAATCCTTACTCCACCCCCAAGTGCCATATATGCTATGGATCAAGACTGGGAAAACCTCAAGGAGAAGGGAAGGACATCTGTGCATCACTTTAACAACACAATTGACAGCTCAGTAATTTGATTTTCACATCAAAGTGCCTTTGAGTCAGAATGGTCATAATACATACTCACAGGAAAGTAGCCTAGTTTATTGTGTCATATGTCTGGTGTGAGAAAGTAGGAGTAAGGGATAGCGTAGTCACCTCTAGGGTTCTAGAAACTTCTAAGCAGTGAAGAAATTATATTATATAAATGCAGAATTTAAGCAAGATCTGACATGTAACCATAAAAAGCCATATTCTGGAATGATGGTTAAAGGGTTTCTGTAGTTTTTCTTCTCAAGCATTATAGGCACAAAAACTGGTGGTAGCTACCTGGGCTCAGCAGAGGGTGAAAGGGGAATCATGTTGATGCTCAGTATCTTATGAATGTCTTGATGTCTTGACAGAGACCTATTCTGAAGAATATGAAAGTATAGGAGATAAGAGATATTCATATAAAAAGCTATTATAGGGCAGCAATTAAAAAGTATGTCACCAGATTTTAATCATTGTGCAAATGTATTCTGCTCTAATACAGGTTCACAATGACTATGTTTGTTGAATGAAGTAAAAGAAGAGAGATTCCTCTTAATCCATTTTCTGTTACACTTATAGAATTATAGAGTGGGCAACTTATAAGAGGAAGATTAGTTTGGCTCACATTTTTGCCCAAGGTTGAGAGGTTGGCAATGGCACTCTTGCTGGCAGAGTCCCAAAGTGTTGAAGTTCACAAGGAACAGGGAATATTTGTGTGTCTTTTGATCTGATTATTCTCACATTTTAGCCATGGGCACTTTAGTGTGTAGGCCTTTCTAGTTACAGTTACCTTGCAAAAGCACCACCTCTACGTATCATAGTTCATTTACATTTCTATACCCATAACACTTCACAATAAGAATTAAATTCCAGTATGAACTTTGGAAGCAGTAAACCATGTTTAAATCACATCCCTTTCTCATGTCATGGGAAGTAAATGACTATTGAACTAGGGTGAGACAGCATAATAAGTGTAATGATTATGTAAAGAAGATGGTAAGACAGCATCATAGGTGTAATGATTATGTAAAGAAGATGAGATACTTACAGAGATGTAAGGGAACTTTGTCTTACTAATATGTAAATTACTAGAATAAAATGATAAAATGACAATTGAGACTTTTTGGGTGGTTAGCTTGGTTGGTTGGCTTTTTTTTTTTTGGACAGGTCCTCAGTATGTACCTCTGGCTCATTTAAATTTCTTGAAGACCTGGCTGGCATCAAACTCACAAAGATCCTTCATCTTTATTGTTGGGGTTAAAAGTGTGAATAACCATGACCAGGTCTAAACACCTCCATGTTTTTAAGAAATGTGTTGGACATATGAATAGCAATGTTGAAAAATAACAGTGGACCCATGCTACAAGGCCTACACTACATACACTATATTGAGCAGAAGTTGAGATGAAAATTGAATGAAGTGTGTGTCTGAGACATGGAAAATGCTCAACAGGAAACCTTTGAAGAAACTTGGAAGCAGCTTTTGAAAGCAGAGTCCACAGGGTTCAGCTATACAAGCAACAACAGAACCACAGTGGATGGAATATTGCTCCCCTGAGTCTCTTCATTCTTTCTTTTTGCAACCGAATGTTGCTAAGGGGACTAAAGAAAGTGGGAATGTTATGCTGGAGAAGTCAAGCGGGCATTGTCATTGTCTCAGTGTTAATCTCTGATATTCTTAAGTTACATCACACTGAGGAAGAGAGAAGGCCAAAAGTGGATGGGAAATTGGATGTTCTTTTAGGTTTATTTTTAATAATGGAAGGTGACACTAGTCTATTATTACCCAGAAATGGCTAAGAAAGCTAGAAACTTTGTTTTGAGAGGACAGAGAAGAGAGAGTCGGTAGAATGGCTGGAGGGCAGGGAAAAAAAAAAAAAAAACTGACCTTATTGTATCCTTCTTGGATCAGCTCATTCAACAAATAGACTCAAGAAAGGTCAGGGCAATAAATATTTTTGCTCATACACTGGCATAAAACTGAAGAGAAATACGTGAGTGGTGCGATAATTGGGCATTTTTCTTTTCCTATTTTACAGAGTTTATTTTAAAATCAGAATTGAACTTCTACTACCTTCACGTATTGTCCAAGAATGTAAAACTGCTGGAAAAAAAAAAAGATGCTGATAACCTCTGTAGGAGCAGGAACCATGGAATTAAAATTTTAAGGGGCTGAGCACCTTGCAGTCATCAGCATGGAAGAGAATGAGATGACTTCAGTACCTGAGCCACCCTACAGTATCTGCCTGCCCCTGCACAGAGACAAGACTCCACACCATCATCTTGCTTCACCTTATCTTGTAGAAACTATTCTCAGGACTTTGTAGTCGTTCACTGTCAGAACATGGATCTTTTGAAAAAAAATTGCCAAAATTCTTCCTTTTTAACAATAACATACTTTCTAAGCTCCAAGGATCTAAGGACATGAAAGGGAACTTTTGTTTACAGAATGTCATCTGTGTGCTGATTGGAACCTATTGTCTGATCTTAATAGGCACTATGCAAAAACCTGGCTTTCTTGGTGTTAGGGAAAAATCCAAATGAAATTGACTAAATTGCAGGAGACTTGATCTCTTTCCCTCCCTCTCCCCTCCCCTCCCACTTCCCTCTCCCTTTCCCTCAAAGACACTCTTAACAGGTTTGTGGGAAAATCAAATAAAAGAGTAAATATCATTGCCTAAAGACTCTGGTGATTTTAGTCCTCCATGTCTTTAGCTCAGTCATCTTTCTCCTAGCACACTTTTCCCTCACATATGCTGTGCTGTTTCTTCCTCTATGCAACTGCACATGCTTCTCCAGACACATTTGTCTAGCTCTTTTCTTTCAGGTGCCAGCTCAAGTATTACCATATGCAAAATGCATTTCCTTACCTAATGGTGCTTCCATTGTGTATTTGGATAGCATAATCTTGCTTCTGTCTCTGGTAGCATTTATCACAGCCTAAGTATTTTGTTCATTTATTTTCTATCCCCTCCAAGGGTTTCTGAGATATTTGAGAGCATATTTGGTCAATCTTATGGACTGCAGTATTCAAATAAGACAGTTTATGGCATGCTATAGTAGACACTGGGTAAATGTGTGCTGAGTGAATGGCATAAGCCCTCTACAAATGGAAGTTTCCAAGAAGCTTGACTGAGCATTCTGAAAGGAGAAAGCAGATAAGAAATACAACAGAAGAATTGTTCCACTCTATTTCTGTGAAGGCACCATGACAAAGCTCTATGTAAGAGAGAACACATGTATACAAAACACTGCATGTATACAAACAAAGGGAACCAAAAGCTAAAGTTGAACAATCAGCAGCCTGGTGCTCTCTGACACCAAGCATTGCCCCCCATGAAAGCATCTAATGAATTTCCATCTGGCAGAGCATTTTCAGACCTGTTGAACCATGCTAAGCAAAGGCCTTGGCAAAATCTCGATTTGAATAATGTCATTTTTCAGGAAAAACTGGAATGATCTTACAGGCTAAGTACCAGTGTTTCCTGGTATTTACAGCTAACCTGCAATTAATATTTTTTGCACTTAAATTAAATCAGAGACACAGATGACAGTGTAATTGAACCGTTTTGTGCTAGTGGGATAAAAAGTGGGAGTGGCTGTGGCTGACACAGACTTATGTGCAGTGGACTTGGGGCTTATTTCTTGACTATATTAGGTATATTTAGTATGACACTTGGGTCTAAGTCTGTAAGCATGGCCCAAAACTTCACAGTTGTTAATAGCAATTTGTTGTGTGTATTTTTTGCTACCCTGCTTTATGCTCTGGGTGGGCCACACTTCCAGCAACCAGCCCAGGCTCTCTTTGGATCCGTGGATGAAACACACACACACATTAGCTTAGTTTAATGTGTCTTACTGGCTTACTGTCTGGGCACTTCTAAGCCTCCCTCAACTAGCATGCACTTCCCTCCATTACTCCTGGCTAAACACCTTTTAGGAGGTAAAGCCTACTAGCCATGTGACATTTCTAGTGGGTGGCCACTGGCCACTTCCCCGATTGGGCCTGGGGTAACAGAGTAAGATTTAATCCTTTAAATTAGCCAAGGCATTTAAAAGTTAACTGGCATGTATGTTTTCTATTCTAGAATCAAGATAGCTCCTGGGCAGGTACATGAGAGTGACCAGCTGACAACACAAAACTACTTCAATTCTCCTCTAGTATACTCAGAGTGATTTTTCTAATTTCTTTCCCTGCTTCTAGCAGGCAAAAATTCTGCCTTTTTGTTTTTGGAAAGATATATCACTTGTTGGGATGATGTCACATGCTGGGAGAAACACAAGCTTTGGATTTACATTTGATTCCTTATTTCTGCCACTTCCAAATTGTTGCAAGAAATTATTTAATTTGAGTATCAGTAACTTGATTAGTAAATGGAGATTAAAAGCCCTTGCTCTTGAGGTTCAAGGGGGACCCTGATATTGACTGTCTCTTTGGGTAGTAAAGAGATGTAGTAGTTTAGAGAAATGGTTCAGTAGTTAAGAACACTGTTTCCTCAAGGATAAGGGTTCAATTCCCACCACCCATATGGTGGTTCACAATCATCTGGAACTAGTTCCAGAAGATCCAATGCTCTTTTCTGACTTCCGTAGGCACTAGGAACACATATGGCTCATATGTGGAGTACATCCTTAGTAGTGTTTATAGTCAGACTGTATCTGATTTCTAGCTATCAAGGGGTGGGGAGTGGAGAGATTTCATGGAAGGGAAGAATCTTGTTAATATGTGTCTCAGAGGATGTTGCAATGGTGGAGGAGGGGAATATGTAGAAAGGGTTTCTTCATTACATGGATGATAGATGTACCACTGGAAGCTCTCTAATGGGTGTAGATGAACATGACCTGAGTAATGTATGCTCTGGTATCTAATAGAGAAGGTATATACAAACTAAGATGTTTCTGAGGATTCAGTGAGTTAATCCATGTGAATGTGTTTGACACATAAATAGTTCTTTGAATTTTCTATTTCTTCTTTTCTATTTCTACCTATCCATGAAGGTTTGATTGAGAATGTCTTACATAGGCTCACACATTTGAGTACTTGATCACCAGCTGATAGAACTGTTTGTAAAGGGCTAGGCGGTGTGTTGCTGAGGGAAAACTTGATATTAAAAGACTCATGGCACTCCCGGTATTATCCTTGCTTCCTGATTGTGCATTAGAATGTGAGTTCCCATTTGCTGTACTAATACCATGTCTCCCTAGCTGCTGTCATACTCTCTACTATGATGGTGATAAACTCATGCCCCTCCAAAACTATAAGCCCCAAATAATCCCTTTTTTTCTGTAAGTTGATTTGGCCATGGTATTTTGTCTCAGCAATGAAATAATAACTAGTATAATTGCTTACATATAAAAGTATTCCTTTCTGATTATTAGAAGAAGTAGCTTTTAGTAATGGCCAGATATTGGATTCCAATCATGTGCCCTGTAGTTCACTTCAGTTCCACCTCACAGGTATGGGCAAGGCATTTAAACTTCTTGTATCTTAATTGTTTCAGCTGTCAAATAATCTTGCTCCTTATGGACATTATTGTGGCAATCACATGAGTTTAGATGCATGATTTTGTGTGGTAAGCATTCAATAGGTGTCAACCAGCTCACCCTCAACTATCTTTACAGATGGCCTTTAGATGTGGAAGAAGGTTGTAATTATAATAAAATATAACACAGAAGTAAATGGAATTGTTTCAATGATGTGGTGCAAAAAAAAAAATCTTTAGACACTGCATTTTAATTTAGTACATTCTCTTTCCAAGGCCTTGGCCATTTTTGTCATGTATCAAAAAAAAATGAACTAAAAATAAAAAAGAACAATATGTACATGCCAGAAGCTATAGACATGATTTTATATCCTATGACCTTTTATTTTTCTGATACCACACCAAGACTATGTTATGTTACATGGGAAAAGAGAAATCCAGGATTCAATTAAGACCCATAAACAGCAAACATCACCAGAAAGAAATCATGTGATCTTTTTAAAACATAAGGAGAAATTATAGATAGTAAAACCACATAAGATAGGTGTGTTATTAGATTGAATATGGAGACTCTATATCAAGGAAGTTGACACATCAGTCCTAATGCCACAAGGTATAAGGGTCTGTGATTTGGTGAAGAATGATATCCTAGACTCAAATAACATGAATTTGAAAGAAGGCAGATTAGGGGTTGACAGGTACATGACAGGGTTTGAAAGAAGAAAATGAAAAGTATAAATGATATAATTATAATCTAAATAAACATTAAAAGTAGAATTTGACAATGAATTTCTTACAACCCTAGGCTTTTATTGTCAGGAAACCTTTTATTACTGCTTTGATTTAGTTGATTATGGCAGACCAATGGTCTTGATTTAATTTTTGTAGGCTGTATATATCTAGGAAGTTATCCATTTTCTTTTAGATTTTGCAGCTTATTGGAATAAAAGTTTACAAATTAGTCTTCAATGTTCTCTAAATTTTGCTGGAATCTGTTATAGCATTTCACTTTTTATGTCTAAGTTTTTTCAATTTAGGTCTTTCTTCTTTTAGTTAAATTGGCTAGGACTTTGTCAGACTTAGCTAGTTTTTCAAAGAACCAACATTTCATTTGGTGAATTGTTCTTTGAGTCTCACATTTATTTTCTTCTACTTATTACTTTGAGATTTGACTTGTCTTGTTTTTTTTAATGATCAGGTGCATAATTGGGTTATTTATTTGAGATTTTTTCTTTTCCTATTATTGTAAGTGCCTATAGATAATAAACTTTTTTTTATAAGCAACTGTACATGTGTTCCAAAGGCTCTGATAATCGTTTTCATTTTCATTGACTTCTCAAAACCTTTTAATTTCTTTAAAAATTTCTTCAATGACTTCTTAGTTATTCACTCATGAATTTATTTCATATTATTATATAGATTCCAGAGTTTTTATTGCTTTGGATTTCTAGTTTTATTTTGTTATGATATAATAAACTAACAGAAATGAATACAACTCTTTTGAATTTTTAAGACTTTCTTCATGATCTAGAATGTGAACTATTTTTCCTAAGGTCCCATGGACTGCTGAAAATAATGTATATTCTGTAGTTCTTGGCTAGTAATATTATGTTGATACCTATAAGTTTCATTTGCAACCTGTAAAATTTTTTTATTAATATTAAGTTTGCAAGACTTACCTGGATATGAGAATGAGTTACTGAGATGACCCTTTATCAATGTGCCATAAACCATTTCCCTCTTTAGGTCAGTGTTTCATGAAACTGGAAGCCTCATCCTTTAGTTCATATTACACAAAATGATATTTCTTCTTAGTGACATGTTTCTTTATAACATATAATGGTCTTTTAAATGTATTTTGAATAAATTTGAAGTCTACTAAGTGCGAGAATAACTATGCTATCTTCTTTAATTTTTCTCTTCTTGATAGACTTACTTTTATTCTTTGATTCATAGGTTGTAGATATTTTTATCACTAAAGTTTTTCTTCTTTGGAAACAAGAAGAGGTAAGATCTTCTCTGTTAATACAGTTAGCTATTCTGTGTCTGTTTATTGGTGACTTGAACCTACTTATAAGATTATTATTGAAAGTTATTTGCTAATTTCACAATTTTGCTTGTATTTTTTGGTTGATTGGCTCTTGCTTTTCCTTTTATTTCCCTCTTTATCTATGTTAGAGAAGTGCTGATTTATTGTAATGAACATGATAGATTTCTTCCCAAATTACCTTAGCTCATTTGTTCCTCTAGTAAAATTTATTCTTTCCTGTGCTTATCTTTCTTCTTACTCTATATTTCTCATTTAATTATTTTTGTCATGAACTCACAGTCATAAACTGCCTTAGTTTGTGTTTGGTTTGAACTATAACTATTTGTCTATAAAATTTTAAATGTAGCTTTGCTAGATATAGCAATCTTAATTGTCAGTTATTTACTTTCAGAGCTTGGAATATATTGTCCCATGTTTTGCTATATTTGGGAAGTTTTCTTCTATCATTCTTATTGAAAAAAATATTCTTTTAATCTGTGTAAATGATGTTTTTATTTCCTCACATGATAAGATAGCATGAGAGCCATACCCAAGCTCTGTGAATACACGGCTTAGCTCAGAGTGTTTTCTTATTTATTCTAACTATCCCTAGGCTTAAGCCTGAAAGCCTCTAGCCTCCACACAATTTAATCTTCCAAGCTGCCTGATTCAATATGGCTTCTCTTGGTTTCTGACTGAATTGCTCTGCTTGGTCGCATACTAACTTTGACAATATGTTCTAACCTTCCAGCTCCTTCTCATTCTCTGGCTCATCTCTGTCTTGTTCTCTCTGTATCTTGTTTCTGTAAAACTGTCTCGGTAAAACTGCCATACATACATACCACCAACACCTATGTCTACCCTGTTTTCTCTCCCTACACTGCTCTTAAGAACAGCCTTTCCTATGCTGTTCTTGTTAGAGTTGGGCATAGTCTATCTCTGACTCATTTGGTCAAATGTTTCTCTGATCCATCACTTTGTCTGACCCTCAATGAATATCATGTTCAAACATGGCTGCTTCCTTCTACAAACTAATCTTACCATCATTGTTGGAAACTAAAGGTCTGTCTGTATTCTAGTCAGATTATACTGTAATACAGGGCATATCTGCATTCTGACCAGTTCATATAGACCTTACAGAGGGTATTTGGATGTGATCTCTGTCAAAACAGTAATGTTGCTGGACTAAAATTCCTCTACAAACATGAAACTCTCTTTGTATGCCCATAACTCATGTATTTCTGCCTTCTTTTAATATCCCAGTGATATTTCATTTTCTTTCACAGGCTTTTAAAAATTAATCATTGACATTGATTAAGTTGTCAGCTTTTTTACCTTGTCTTCAAGCCATAAAAATCTATTCACCACATGGTCTGTTCTATGGGCTAGGCTTTCTATCATACTTTGGCACGTAAGTAACTAAATTCAGTTGTCCTCACTCAAAAAGAAGACATTAAAATATGGTAGAGACCTATTGAGAAGAAAGGTGTCAGTTGGAGTATATGTGGATGGAAGAGGGGAATGGGGATGACTAAACTACATCATGTAAATGTATGAGACTGTAAAGTTATGAAAATTATAAAAATATAGCAGAAACAATTTAATAGGTATTTCTCTAGAGATTACCTACAAGGGGCCAAAAAGCTACTAAAAGTCTTCAACACTATTAATCATTAGGAAATGCAAATCAAAGCACTGTGAGATAAATACACTTTATAACCACTGCAGTGGAGACTATGGAAAGAAACAAACAACCCCGCCACCATAAAATAAATTAGGAAACAATGGAAATTGGTAAAGATGGGAAGAAAATTTAAAACTTGTGTGTGTTTTAGGTTGAAATATAAAGTGGCACAGCCACTTTAAATCACAGTATGAACGTTCCTTAGACAATTGAAAATAGTTTCCATGTGAACTATCAATCCTGCTTCTGAATAAATGTAGAAAAGAATTTGAGTTATTTTATATCAATACTGTTTTCTGTTTTTAGGATTATTCAAAAAAGTGTTTAAGAGGTAGAGTAATCTAAATATTAGTTGCTGGAGAAATGGATAAATACAAGTAATGGTATACAAGTCAAAATGCAAACTGGGATTTGAAACAAAGGAAGGTGCATTAAAAAAATATCACCAGCATCAGTAGTAAAAAGCAAAAATTAATGACCTTTTCTGGTGTCTGTGAGTCAGTAATTTTCAAGTGGCTCAGTTGGACAGTTCTGACTTGAAGTCTTTCAACACTAGGTATTAAGTACCATGTGGGGTCACCTAATTGGTGGATAGTTAAAGGGGTTCAGTGTCATGACTTACAAATCAATGATAACAGTTAGCAGGAAGCCTGTCCACTTGGGTCTCTCCTCAGGATTTCTAAGAGATTTTATAATATTAGGACTGGCTTTTTCAGAACAAGTGATCCCAAAGTCCAAGGCAGAAGCTTTCATTGGTTTCATGGTGCAGACAGTGCAAATACACAGTATTACTTCTATCATACTCTGTTGGTTACTCAGGTCTAGACCACACAAAGGTGTGTAAACTCAGATGTGGGGGGGGGGGTCACTGGGTGTGATCGTGAAGGTTGGCTACTACATATTGTCCTCTGCCTTATAGATAGTATCTTTTCAGAATTCTTTCTTGAATTTCTCTCCCAAATAATGTGGCTTTTTTCCATACATACTTTTATAACATATATATATATATATATATATATATATGCATTTTATGTAGATATATATCTATATATTTAGTTCATTGATTCATTTTCTTATTGCTGTGTTGAAATACTTAATAAAATCAAATAATGGAAGGAAGGGTTTGTTTTGGTGGGTGATTTGAAAGTGCCATCCATCACTGTGGGGAAGGGATGTTGGTGAGAGCAGCTCTAGCTGTGACAGTGAGAGTGTAATGTGGCTGCTCATACTCTATTAACAGTCAGGAAGCACAGAGAGATCAGTCCTGGGGCTTTGCTTACATTTTTTCTATTTTTAAGTCAGTTTGGAACTCCAGCTCATGGAATGGTGCTACACTCATTCACAGAAATGCTTCCCACTGAATGTACTTCTCTCTGAAGTGCTCTCACACATGTTCAGATACATGGTGATTCTGAAACCCATTAATCTGACAAGTCAAGATAACTCATTATATTCAATATTAAACATATAGGGTATTATAATCACCTGTGTATATGCCTGATGTTTACATTAGACTGAGCACATTATGAGCAGTGTGCATTCCTTGTTTACAAATGTACCCCTTTTGCCAAAACTAATGATGGTTGGGGGAAGGGCAAGGCAATAAGGGAAAGAAGAAACAATCTTGATTAATTAGACGCAGTTGTCACAATGCTCTGTGACACACAAGAGTTCTAATTCTATTAATTAGCAGATGATTAACAAATAAAATGTCTTCAGAGTGGCAGTTGGGAATGAGCAGGAAGTCAGCAAAGCCTTCATTGACAGCTTGGATGCTAAGAAATGTGTGCACACTTTGACAGCATCAATTTGCACTACTCTAACAAGCACATTTAGTCATCTTTGTGTCTAATTTTCTTTTGTGTTCTCTTTTAAAGAATATTTTACTCACATATTCTGGTACACAAACAAGAGGAATGGGAGTTATAAAGTGGACTGTGGTCATGCAAATGACAGAGAAGGAAGGTTCTCAATGCTGAGAACTTCCTAAAATCTTTATGATTCTCTCGGTTATAAGCAGCCCCTGCTGAGAGGGCCACAGTTGCTGAAAATAATTGCATTCTTTTCCTTTGACAATATTCCCTA
Source organism: Arvicanthis niloticus (assembly GCF_011762505.2). NCBI lineage: Eukaryota > Metazoa > Chordata > Mammalia > Rodentia > Muridae > Arvicanthis > Arvicanthis niloticus. The sequence continues at coordinate 81,115,803 of NC_047659.1, read as the reverse complement.
CTAAGAGAGAATTATACATATAAATATGTTGGTGATACTTCATCTTTTTAAATTACACAGCTCTAATTCTATCCTGGAAATTGTTCCTATGGCTTTCCAACAAAATTCTTATCTTGTTTTTGGGTAAATGTTAGTTTGTGCTGGTGTGTTCACTGGACTATGAATACAAGTATGTGTTACTTATGTTTATCATTTTGCCTGGCATATAATAGACACATATTATAGTTTATACTAAGTGAATTAAACTAAGTACTCAAAAAGCCATAATGATGATTGTATACTGACTTATTCCTACCATGCACAACACTAATCATGAACCATGAAAACAGTGAGCTGACCTTCAGGGTATGTCAAAATTGCAACACAATTTTAGTTACATTTTAGGGACAATCCTTTACTACACACAGAATTTTGTGACATCATCTATCAACTATTATTTTGGATTCCTTTTACTGATTCCAATGGAGCATGACTCTGTCTTCAGAATTTGAAGATACAGGATTTCTTTGTGCTTTGACCTTGTCGGGGGGAACCTGACATTTGTCTATGGGGGTGGGGTGCCACCCAGCAAACTCTCACTTGGTACTTTTTTTGACATCAAACTCTGAGCTAAGATGGAGAGTTGGCAGGGATGATAATGTTTGTCTGCTTTATGAGATAGGAAGAGTGGGCTCATGTATAGTCCTAGAAACAGAGTCACTGAGATGGATGAGCTAGTATTTTGTTCAATTTTCCCAATTCACCAAATTCAGAATTAAATGCACCCAGACGTTGAAGGCAGTTGACTAAACAGTTTGTAGTGAGACCTCTTGGAAAACTAGATGATCTCATTTTAAAGTCTGCTGTCTCATCCAAAGTAATGTGCCTGTTACTTGGATAACCTATATTCAGTGACTGGCAAATATTGAATTATAAAATTCCAACCTCAGTGCCCAGACCATTTTGCAAGGCTATTTCTAAAGCAGAGCTCCTGGGAGGATCAACTGCATCCTTATTGTGAATTCTTCAACATCTACTCATCAGCTTCTTCCTCTGCTCCATTCTTTTTACATCACCCACTCCTGAGGGATTGATCTGGAGTGGATCTTGAGTAATCTTTTTTGTTGGTTTGTTTGAGAAAGGATTTCTTTGTGTAGCCCTGGCTCTCCTGGAACTAGCTCTGTAGATTAGGCTGATCTCAAACTCAGAGGTCTACCTGCCTTTGTCTCCTGAGTGTTGGGATTAAAGGCATGCAGCTTAACCAGACAACCAGACAGACGGCAGGCCTAGTAATCTTATTGTTTGCTTCCTGGAAAACATTATCTCTAATGAGTTGTTGTAGTTAGGTTCTCTGGTGTGCTGGTGTGTGGTAGACTCATAAAAATACAAATTAACTTTGTACTTTGTGATATATGTATATATATATATATATAATTTCAGCCAAAAAATTTTGAGTTTACACTGATAAAGCATAATCTAGACATCTATCCATCAAGAGAGATATAATTCATTTGGTCAGTACTTATCCTAGAACACAGCATGAGACCTTAGCACTGAAGGTCCCAGATAACAACTCTGCACTTATGAGTATAAATTATTTCCAATGTGTTAATGGTAATGGATCTTAATATTTTACAAACCATAGGTACTATGGCATGTCAATAGTTTCTCAGGCTTATTTTGTACAACTGGTTTTATACTATGCTAAAAATTACATAATTTTCAAGTAGTATGTTTATTTACTTTGTTTCATACATTTTTTATCAATTGAGAATTCAGTATATTAAACCATTAACATTATCCTAATTAAACATCAAAATAAATCTATTTATTGATAATTAAACAGCATGGATTTTAAATTACAATATAATATTCATAAACATAGGGATAGAAAAATCCATGGTGGGTTATAAGCTATTCTGAAAGGTCTTTTATAAATGTTTCGTGGTTTAATATGATCACAGAAAATGTCAAATTGCTGTTTCTCAAACTACTTGGCAAGAGGGTGCCTACAGTTCTAACCTAAATATTTGGGTAATACAACATAGAGAGTTAAAATTACTTGAGCTTTTAAGATAGGACATAAAACCAAGGAAATTCCTGCAGTTAAATATTTTTGCCTCATCTTAAATCATTTTTTCTTCTTCCTCTGCTCAGCATTTTTCTTCTGTAGAAAAGAAAGGAAACATTACCACTGAGATTTGGCTTGCATGAAGGAGATCACAGTGCCTTATGTCTTCTTAGCCATCATCTAGTAACAAGTTCTGTTTGTAAATTGCATAAATTAAGGTTCATCTTTTCTCTCTAGCAGTGATGTACCAAACAACTTCATTAACCCCTCCCCATTTAAAGCCTACTAATGGTTTTTAGATTTATGCTCACACGACTACCTTCAAAATCATCAACATGGACGATAGACAAGAGTTCTTAGGCTCAATGTCCCACTTAGCCATGAGCAATGGAAGTACTCATATAAACAGCAAGCTGGCTTCATCCATTTGTGAATTCATACAGGTGCTTGCAGGGAAATTAAAGGATATCTGACATTGATAAAGTGAGAGAGTTTAAACTATTTAAATCTGCCACTTGATTTGAGTTGTATTCGTGGATTTTCCTAACATTCCTTTCTTCAGCTTTAGTGCTCACTAGGCTTTGTAGAAGCAGGAGTGTTTATATTTACCAGATAAATGAGTATGGACAAAATCAAAGTTTTATCTTCTCTTGTGGGTGGGCTTAGTAAAGGGAAGGAAAATGTTTTTTAAATTTAGAAGGCTCTTAGAATGCTTACTAACCACAACAATGTGTTTTCAGAACACTAAAATTGGAAGACAAGCATATCGCCCCTAAGCAGCTATACTCAAGATTGAACTGAATGGAATTGAAAACACTTGAGAGCAGTGACTTGCTTGAAGTCATGTTAACTGCAAGATTTCAGTTGGTCCAAGGGTATAAAAATCTATATAAAGAATAAAAATTAGTGTATGTGAACAGCTGTCAAGAGGAAATCACTGCCAATAAATGTTTTAAAAATAGCTACAAGTTTTCATTAGAGCATAGATTTTTTTACTTGGCATCTATTTTCCCAAATAAATGGCATGCCCAGTTGTGAATGTTTTCATTTTAATGTTGACAAAATGTCTACTGATTTTGGTGAATGTGAGACAGCCACATTTGAGGATTCAATGTAATGAAATGTCTAAGTTAAGGAATTGATTATTTTTCCTAAAATGGCTATTTTTCAAGAATGACAATCAGCTGACTAATATTATGTCTATAAAAATAAGCCTGGAATATTCTTTTATGGCCCCTAAGGTCATTTTAGTCACTAAAGTCCCTTAAAAGATACTCTGTTGTTTCATAATTTGAGTGAGAAGGAACCTTCCTTTTCTTGACATTGGCTGGATTTATGGCTTTTTTTTTTTTCTCTTTTTGTTGACTATGCTGTCTTCATCTCTGCTATATTACTGAGCAATTGATTTGAAATTTTTCAGTTTGGTGTACTTATTTTATTTTTCTAATTATTGTCTTTCAGTAAAGTTTGGAAGCAGCCATACCAGTGAAATTCATATAAGGCAGATTATTATACCATACACCGAGATAAACAGCTGAGTGCTGTCAGAATGTTCTACAAGCTTACACTTCACTTGACCTTTCCTGAACCCAGAGGGAAGCTATTTTCTATTATAGTTTAAATGTGAAATGTACCCCCAAAGAGCACGTGTTGGAGTGCTTGCTCCCCAGCTGGTGGCAGTTTGGAAAAGTCGTGGGATTTTCAGAAGGTGGAATGTTATTGCAAGAAGTGGATCTCTGGGTGGGAGAGGTTTGTTGGGTTTTAGAGCACTGCTACTCCCTCTTGCTATTGATGTTCTGTTTCCTGAGTGTGGCTGCAATGTGAGCAGACAGCCTCCTGCTCCTGCTACCAGATCTTCACTGCCAGGGTCCATGGCTGCACCACCAAGGTAGACTGTATCCCTCTGAAGCTGGAAGCCTAAATAAACCCCTTTTCCTTTTAGTTGCTTATCCCTGCAGATAAAATGGAGTAACAGCAACAGAGAAAGTAGTTAAGAAATCTGTGTTTCACATAGACAATAATCCTCATCCATCTGCCTAAGAGATATGAGGAAAATACCTGATCCTTTGTAATTCATACACTGTTGAGGTTCAATTACTCCTGTAGAAAATTCTCTAAGATTTGTTAGAGAATTTACTCTTGTAGCACTTTAAATTAATTCTTGTGTTATTCAAAATCTTCATAGGAAATAAAATGTAATTTAAAATTGTGAAGTTTCTTTTAACTTTATCTACTTTTTTTCCTTGGTGGTGAAACATCTAGTTCATCTGAGTTTCCCAAGCCTACTAAAAACATACTGGTAGTTTATAGAATGCTTAAAGCTATTCTTTAAAAAGTTGTGTGTAGATCTGATTCTTTGCCTTGTTTTAAGGAACATCACCATTATCTACTAGCTAAACAAGCCATAACTTGGAATGTCATCTTCATTCATTTCTTTCTTTCCATGGCAGCAATAAGTTACTTTAAACTTTGGACTGTGTCTCTGAATTATGCAGATTCTCCTTTCTCTTCAGCTAGATTGCTCTTGTTCATTACTTATTGTAGCCATAGTAACCTAGACACCAATTCCCATCCCAGTTTTTAAACCCCAGTATTCTTTAACTTTTTTCAAGATCCTTATTACTAATTCATTAACTTCCCATCTTGAGCTTTCATGACACTTAATTATTTGTCATATTTTGGAAAGTAGGCATCTGTATCTATCACTTGCCCTGACTGGAATGTTTTCATGCTTATTATTTATCTTTTTTCTTTTCATCATTAAAGATTTTATTTGAATTGTATTAAAAGGCATAGGAACAAAACACAGTATTTCTTCCCACTTTCTACACTTACATAGTCACTCAACACTAATGACTCAAGATTGGTTGGGCTTTCTTTTCTAAAAAAAAATGCATTTTCAGTAGACATAAGATTGATGACCACCATTTCCATTCAGTCATGACATTGCCTTCAGCTTTCACAGTTTGAAGGATCGTGTCCCTCTCCTCTACTATTTCTCCCTACTTCAGAGGCCAGTTACAAAACAAGATAAAACCAAAAGTTTCCATAGCATCTTTTTTTGAATATGGTATTTTTCAAAAGCAACTCAGAGGACTTGGAGATACCAATGTTTACTGGTTTGCTCCGAAAGTTATAATGAGAGACAAAGATGGACAGTCATGCGAAAAGCTACATACAGCATGGTCTGAGAGTGTTCTGAATATAGAAACTTCAATCCCTGCGGAAAGGGGTTGCCATGCTCCTGGCAAGCACAAACACCGAATCCCTCCAAATCCACTCCTTTTAGTATTTTATTGAACTTTTATTATAGAGCCAAAACTGGTTAAACCTCCAGTGGGAGGTCAACTTGACCTTCAGCTGCTTTTCTCTCTCCTAAGTCTTCAAGTGGAGAGAGCCTGAGAGTCTGAAGATATCTACACACAGTCCAAGCTGACTACATTCTACCTAATATAAAGCAGCCTGTAAAATAGTTAGGTGATAAAAGTGCTTGCTGCCTAAGTCCAAAGACTTGAGTTTAGTTTGGACATCCACAGTGAAAGCAAAGAATCATTTCCTGAAAGTTGTCCTCTGACCTCGATATGGCCATACACACAATTTCACACACACAATTTCACACACACACACACACACACACACACACACACACACACACACACACACTGAACATAGAATTTACAGAGAAAAACCAAACCTTTAATGAACAAAATCAAATAGGGAGGAACCTTACTCCAGGCATTCCTGAGAGTTTTAGGAGTCATGTAAGGAAGCAGGGATAAGGCCCATATGTACTTCATCATTAACAGAATCTTCTCCAGGTAGCTTCTAGACTAAGTTCTCTTTCTGTGCTCTTGGAGCTGTGTGATACAGAGCTATGACTCTTGTTATACTTTGTCATCAAATATCTGTATTTGGAAGACATAGTGTAACTTGTTCTGTAAAGATTTCCAGGAAAGTCAGAATGACGATTTATGGAAAGCTTCAACAGAAAAGGTTTAAGAGGTAGTCACAGTATATCCAGTCATCTTGAAACCATGGGGATACCATGAAATACTCTTATTTTCCATGGAGAGAAACTGAGATCCAGAAAGGGTTAAGTCGTTACCACGTTAACCACAAAGAGCCCTGAACATTCAGGTGTCAACATCAAAGTATATGTTTCTTAGAGGGGATGATATAGAAACCTTCTATTGCCTAACACAGTAGCAAAGTACTCCATGTGGCTATTTCCTACAGTGTGGCTATTGCCTATAGTGTGGCTAGTGTGCACTAGGAGTTAGGATTTAAAATACAAAATAAAAAGTGTATGTAGTGTCTCATGGAATAAGGTGATGAAGACTATCTCTATTCCACCATGTTTCTAGGTCTGGTGAGTTCTTCTGCCCCAACAAATAATACTACCATATGACTCAATTATACAATTCTTAGGCATGTAGAATTCAATATCCTCTCATGTGGTTACTCATATATCTACATTCCTTGCTGGGCTATCCACAATAGCTGGGAAATGAAAGTGGTCTAGATGTGTGTCAGCTGATGAATAGACAGTGAAAATGCAGTACATGTAAACAATCATATTTTATACATCTTTAAAAAATTAAATTTGCATGTAAAGGTATGGAATTATAAAAATATTGGAGAAAGTAGGTAAATATTAGAAAGACACCAGAATAACCTCATTTTTATTTCTCATATGTGAATCCTAGCTGTGACTCTTTAGTTCTGTTTAACATGCAACACCTATGGAAACCAGAAAATTAAGTCCTACTTAATTAAGGACTACTGTGTATACAAAAGTTTAAGCAAAGAGGGTTGTAGGAGATGGAAATTTCAGAGATGAGCATACATACTGGGGCAGGGATTAAAAAGAAGTTATATGGAAACTTGCAGCCTTTGTGACTCAAATAATAAATACCAAAAAAATCAATGGAGCTACCCTACATGCCTGGATGCTACTGCTCCAAGAAGGAACATAGTACCCATGTTCATGCATGAGATATCCAACAGCTGTGGATAAATGGGATTCAAGCATTAGCCAACAAGAGGTATGGAAACCAAGATTCCTCTTTTGTCATCTTAGTTCATAAACTGAGATGTCTATGTTTTTTGAAGCCAGATCAAGATTCTGGACATAGTTGGAATTTAGTTTACTATAGGTTGGGGAAGAATGTTGTACAGGAAAGGTGACGGAAAACCAACATGGAAAGAGATGGAAATGTGAAAATTGAGAAATGTATGAAAATCTTTTAAATGACACCTTCAAAAATATACAACTCAAGATGTCATGAAATATAGCTGGGTATGAATCCTGGTCTGGCTACTTGCTAACTCTATTATGTATGACAAACTACTTAAACTTTCCATAGTTTGGGTTCTTCCTGTTTAAAATTGTCAGTAATAGTAACATCACAAAGGCTAGATATGAAGCATCTTCAACTATAAGTACTAGATCATATTAATTATAATAATCTACTACATTTTCAACATCCAAGTCACAAATAATGTTTAATTTGTTTTTAGTTCTATGTAGAATTTAAATCTAGAATAAAGGTTAATAGTGAGTTGTGGAACTAGCTTTTGTAGGAATCCTCTGCATCAAGGACCAATAACAGTACACATTGTCAGAGACATTAGATAATTCCCTAGAAAATTTTAGAAAATATTCTAATAAGATGGCTAATAATTGGATACATCTTATCTTGTGCCAGTGATGATTCTTTTTTGTGGTTAATATATTTTTTATAACACATCAGTAGGAAATTTTCCTTATATTTACATATTTTCATAAAGTGGCAAAATAATTCAAAACACTGGCTTTTCTTCTCCTCTCTTTGGTTGTTTCTTCCCACCTCCTGTTGCTTTTTCTTTTCCTCTTTTTCCTCTGCTCATTCTCTTTCCCTCTCCTTCACATTAAGATGCTGATCATTTAGAGAACCATTTTAAATTTAAATATTAATTTGTAGATTCCTTTTTGTGTATATTGTCAAAAACTTGAGAAACCTCTGCTTCCGGGAAGAGGTCCAGACAAACTGAAATGCATAGTAAAGATACTCTCCAACCTGTTGAGCTGCCTGTGTACTGAGCTTCAGATTTCCAGCTTTTGTCAGTTGTCACCCATAGTAGGCTGGGATTTTTTGATGCAGCTATTTTTGAGTCATTTCTGCCCCTGTAAGCAGTTCCTTACCCATATTCCTCTACGTAACTAATAAAACGCATTGGATCATCAAGCTGGACTTTGGTGACATCTGTACTCTGGTCTACCAAGGACTCCCTATCTAGGAAAAGGAACCATGTGTTGAGTCTCCCTAGAAAAAGTTTTAACTCAAAATAACTCACATAAAAAGAAAACATTTTACAAATTTTCATGGTTCTAATAACTCTATTTTACTGTATTTGGACACAACAGCAGCAGCAGTGGCGGCAGTAGCAGCAGCAGCGGCGGCGGCGGCATCATCATCATCATCATCATCATCATCATCATCATCAAAATATCCACAAACTGGGTAGGTTTTAAACAGCAGAAATATCTACTTCTGGTTCTAAATATTTGGAAGTCCAAGTTCAAGGTTCTGGTGAGGATGCTTCCTGGCTCCGTAATGGCACCTTCCTCACGTGGTGGAAAGGACAAGGCAGTTCTCGGGGGCCCTTTTATAGAACTATTGGTCCTGTTCATGAGGGGGTCTTTCCCCACAACCAAATGGCCATCTCTTACTACTAACAGACTGGTGATTAATCTTTGACATATAAACTCTCAGTCTTTACAAGCACATAAATTATAGCATAGGTCCTGATGCTTGGTCACTCGAGGTGGTGATGGGTGTGTAACCAGTAGAGCAAACTGAAATTGCAGAGATGATAGAAAGAAATGTAGGGAAGCAAATCCTCAGATCCTTTGGACACAAAACTTTGTCCTGATAAAAAGCAAGATACTGTTTAAATTGTTACTAGAAAGTGAATCATAATCTATCTTCCCCTTGATTTAGGCTGAAAAGAAGAGCTCTTCAAATTGTGGTCTTTAATAGAGATTATGGTTATATCAAAGTTTAGAATTTGTCAGGCTATCTACAGAAAAAATGATTAGGTCTTCTGAAGTTCACGAATGATACTAGATGTTAACCATTGAAAATTTAATGGTTTAGTTTAATGGAAAAATTTAATGTCTAGTTTAATAATTCATTACATATCATGCTGGTGAAGGTTTATGGAGATTAAATTAATAATCTAAGCTCACAAACCAAGGTAGTTTTAAAGTTCACTAGTCTACCCCAAAGCTTATGGAGACTGAATTAACAACGTAAGCTCAAAAAGCTAGCTGGATTCAAAGCCCACCATTCTGTCCCAACTACATGGTGTAGTACAGCTTACACGTTATCAAATACTATTTTTATTTATAGCTATGCACTGACCAGAAAGTGCTTAAGTTTTTAAAGGATAAATAATAAATGTTATTAACAGCAAAACTTGAAATATACATCAATTTCTGTATGAATATTATTAAACTTGATCAATGTATTCTAACATGGATTTTCTATTTGGTCTTAACCACAATTCATTTTTTTTCTCAAGTTCTTTAGAGTAATTGTGCCAATCTGGTGTTCCACAGAACATTTTTCTTTGAAGATACTTAGTATATACAAGATTTTGTGATCAAATAAATCTGGGAAGTATTCCATGTAATTTTCTCCATTTGGTGTGTTAAAAAACATGTAAGAACATTGAAGGTTCTGGGATGATTTGTCACAGAACAAATCCTCTGTGGCTTTGTTTGTAATTCTTAAAGTCACTATGCCTCAGAAAAACTTTTATTTATTATGTTTATTTTCATGCACTTTTAACTAAGATGTAATTACATCACTTTCTTTTCCCCTTAATTTCTCCAGCCCCTCCCAAATTCCCTCCATCCAATTCCTTCCATGTCTCTCACCCAATCTCAATTTGATAGCCTCTTTTCCTTCAACATGGTTACATGTATATGTGTGTATATAAGTATAAACAAAGATAAAAATACAATCTGTTGAGTTCGTTGTTCTTTCTGTGTATGTTGTTTCAGTGAAAGTTACTTGAAATTAGATAATCAAATATAGACTCATCATTGGGAAAGAATAATTTCCCTCCTTTCAGTAGTCATAAGTTGTCTGTAGTTCTTTGTCTAAGCCTATGATCCCATGAAATTTTTCCTCTTCCATTTTAACATGTCTTTTGATATTGTCATTGTTCATATCTTATTTGTGCAGGGGCTGTTTCACAGCAGACTTCCTATTTTGGTCTCTTACTGTCTTCTATGTTCCGCAAGCCATAGATTCAGGAGATGAGAATTAGATGTGTTCATTAGAGCTGGACTCTCTACACTCTGTTGATGTCTGCATGGTGTATAGTTATAATTTTCTGTGATGATCTCAATTTGTTGTAAAGACAAGATACCTTGAGGAGGGGTGGTAGCCATACTTACCAATGAATATATGAGTAAGATTTAGAAGATAGTAAGGAATTATGCTGGTCTATTAAGGTACAGTAGTAGGTTCTTTTATAACTGTACTTGCTACTAGGTTTGCAGTACCAGGCATGATTTTCTTCCTGTTGAGGGGCCCTTAAGTCCAAGTAGAGAGCTATTGGTTAGGACCAACATGTGTATGCCACTTATTACACCTTTATCAGTTTCTTGTCATTCTGGTTATTTTGTCATTCTTAAGTGTCACAAGTGGTTAGGACTATCTTTGACTTGTATAGTCTCATTTTCTGGTACCAGGAAAGTTAGACCACAGGAAGGATGCTTTCAGATTAGATCCAACTCAAATCAATCAAGTCCTTTGTCCTGTGTGTGCAGTGTGTTCAGCAATATGTTTTCTTTAAAAAAAAAAAACACAAAGATTTCAGAATAAGATTTATTTATGAACTGACTTTAAAAAGACACATTTTGATTTATGATACCTTTAAAAGATTTTGATTAATGTCCTACAAGTTTTGAAATTTATAGATGTTATTTTTAGTAAATAATACATTCATGAGTCTATATTGTCATTTCTTTGCGCAAAAGTGATTTTATGGAAACAGAAGGATGGTCTCAATCTTTTTTAAAATTTGTTTATTTATTTATTTTTTATTGGATATTTTATTTACATTTCAGATGTCATCTCCTTACCCCATTTCCCAGGCCTAGAAAATCCCTATCTTATGCCCCATTCTCCTTTTTGCTTTACACAATTTTTTTAAATGTTAATCAAAGGCTTTATAAGTTTGGTAAAGCTCAATATCAAGATGCCCATACAATCAGAAGTGTAACCCAATACTCAACCTAGATAGATCAACTATCTTTGACTGGAGAAGACATGTGAACATCTGCCTCCATGTTCCCCTGCTCCCCATCACATAGCTCCTCCTCTTCTCCTCCTCTCCGTACTCCTCCCACCTTAGCTCCTCCTACATATCACCCTTCTTGTTAAAATAAAACTTTTCTCTCAAAATACAATTAGAGCATAACTATACCAATTTGTGCCAGTAAGATACAAGATAGACCTAATACCCAGTCCATTGTTTTGTTGACTAACCAGAATCTCTGTCATCTTTTCTAACTAAAAGACTTAGTTCTGAACCTGACTTTTTTCTTGGCATTAGAATGAATGCCAGCTAAAAACTGTCCTCTCAAATCTTTTCTCTCAAAGTAAATAGCCAGGATTGGCTATGAAACTATAAGTTTTCAACCCCATCAGAAATCCAGAATGACTGAGTTAACTGAAATTATGGGAAGCACAAAGCATAGCTTCTAAAACTTAGCCAATTTATAGAGATTGCTGAACACCTGGACAGTCCCTATACTACAAAACACTGGAGCATCTGATCTTCAGCCTTCTGGCCCAGAATCATCTGACAGACCTAGTGATGCAGAATTATTAAGGGCTGATTACACTGTCTTGGCAGATATAGTCAGTCGACTATTCTGCAAGTGTGTCCTTTTCTGGACAGTAATTTGTCTGTAGATGAAAAGAGGCAATTCTTGCCTAGTGGCTGTTTCACCACAACTGGAGTAACTCCAAAGACACTCAATTTGTTCGTAGAATCCAAGACAGGAAGCTGTCAGAAGCAGAAAAGTATCTAATCAAAATGAACATCAATACAGAAATGTTTGTAACGTCAATTTTGTGGACTTCAGATGTTTTGAAAACTACCTATCCATGTAAGGCAATCTGGACTGTTGTCTGTTCACTCCTTTCAGCTATTTCTAGATAAAATATAGAAAACACCCCAACAATAAACTCCAAGCCATGAATTTGCTATAGGCCCTTAACGCACAGGCTAACCAACCATCTCAAATCAGTTAAAAAAGTTAAAGGAGGACTGGATCTAAGCCTTGTATTCCTAAATGTGTTATACAGGCACAATGCCTATGAGAGTAACAATATTAATCTCACTTTTATATCAATAAGAAGCTCATACCAATGAAAACCTTAAATTTGAAATCAAAGTAAATTTTGTACCATTTAAAAAATTATAACGTCATCTTAATAACAATTATACATATTTCTACCAATAGGTTATGGCTATGGAATAAATCCAAGCTAAACCTCCCTGTTCCAACAAAACCACTACTTTTCCCTAGAAAGACAGACCAATATCAACCACCTCAGTCCTCAAGCCCAGGGAATAGGGGCACCGACTCTTTATTAACTTCTTCAAGCTGATTATGGGTGTTGAGATATTAGAAGAGGGGTTGGGGGAAGAGTAAATTGATAAACCTTTGAAGCTGTGTCTTCACTGCATCCAGCTGGAATTCCAGGACATCAGAGGTTCGAGCAGGTCTGCTCAGCTTGCCTGATGAGTAGATACACCAAGGCTGTGTATTTTACAATATACAATCTTCAAAACAAATTTTACTATCAAGATAATTTTTTGTTTGAATTCTGGAATCTAGTCTTCTGGCAGCTTGCCTCTGTCATGTTTAATCCATATAATTTTAGGAGTTTCTATGAGAGTGTGCTTCCACCATCCTCCCATTTCTGCCTCTCTGCTCTCAAATTCCCCAAAACTAGGGAATCCAAACTTTCAGGCACCAAGTCCCTCTACTTCCACTGGTGCCGAACCCCTGACCCCATGCCCCCTCCTTCAATTACTGTGAGGGTGGAGGGTGTGCTCCCACCATCCTCTTACTCTTACCTCCTTGCTCTTGAGATTCCCCAACACTAGGGAAACCAAACTTTCAGGCACCGTGAGTGTCCACTTCCACTGATGCCTGGAATAGCCACCCTCAACTACCTATACAGGTGGAGCCATGGGTCCCTCCCTTTGTGTTCTTAGGCTGGAGACTTTAGAATGGCTACTCCAGCTTGTTTCTTAGGACTATTTGCTTGAAAAATTGTTTTCCAACCTTTTACTCTAAGGTAGAGTCTGTCTTTGTCACCGAAGTGGATTTCCTGTATACAGCAAAATGCTGGGACCTGTTTACATACTCAGTTAATTACCCTATGTCTTTTAATTGGGGAATTGAGGCCATTGATGTTAAGAAATATTAAGGGACAGTGATTGTTGCTTCCCATTATTTTTGTTATTAGAGGTGGAATTCTCTTTTTGTGGCTATCTTTTTTTTGGATTTGTTGGAAGAGGATTACTTTCTTGATCTTTCTAGAGTATAATTTCCCTCCTTGTATTAGAACTTTCCTGCTATTATCCTTTGTAATGTTGGGTTTGTAGAAAGATATTGTGTAAATTTGGTTGTGTCATGGAATATCTTGGTTTCTCCAACTATGGTAATTGAGAATTTTGCTGGGTATAGTAGCCTGGGTTGGCATTTGTGTTCTCTTAGGGTCTGTATGACATCTGTCCAGCATCTTCTAGCTTTTATAGTATCTGGTGAGAAGTCTGGTGTAATTCTGATAGGTCTGCCTTTATATGTTACTTGGCCATTTTCCCTTAATATTTTCCATTTAATATTCTTTCTTTGTTTTGTGCACTTGGTGTTTTGATTATTATGTGATGGGAGGTATTTCTTTTCTGGTCTAGTCTATTCGATGTTCTATGGGCTTCTTGTATGTTTATGGGTGTCTCGTTCTTTAGGGAAGTTTTCTTCTATAATTTTGTTGAAGATATTTATTGGCCCTTTAATTTGGGAATCTTCACTCTCATCTATACCTATTACCCTTAGGTTTGGTCTTCTCATTGTGTCCTGGATTTCCTGGATGTTTTGTGTTAAAAACTTTTTGCATTTTGCATTTTCTTTGACAGTTGTGTCAATATTTTTTATGGTATCTTCCGCACCTAAGATTTTCTCTTTTATCTCTTGTATTCTGTTGGTGATGCCTGCATCTATGACTCCTGATCTTTTTCCTAGATTTTCTATCTCCAGGGTAGTCTCCCTTTGTGATTTCTTCATTGTTTCTACTTCCATTTTTATATCCTGGATGGTTTTGTTCAATTCCTTCACCTGTTTGGTTGTGTTCTCTTGTATTCTTTAAGAGATTTTTTGTTTTCTCTTTAAGGGCTTCTACCTGTTTACCTGTGTTCTCTTAAAATTCTTTGAGAGTGTTATTTATGTCTTTCTTAAGGTCATCTATCATCATCATTAGAAGTGGTTTTTAAATCTGAATCTTGCTTTCCTAGTGATATGGGGAATTCAGGACTTTATTGAGTGGGAAATCTAGGTTCTAATGATGCCAAATACCCTGGGTTACTGATGCTTATGTTCTTGCGCTTGCCTTTCCTCATCAGGATCTCCTTAGTGCTACCAACCCTGTCTCTGACTGGAGCTTGTCTTTCCTATTATCTTGGTTGTATCAGAACTGTGTGGGGTGGTTGTTACTACTGGGGTTAGAGCTGGAGCTCAAGATCTGCTCAGTGCTCAGTCACAGACAGGAAGGAACCAGTACTCTGGGCCAGGCGTGACTTCTTGGGTCCTAGTGGGTCCTAGTTACTCCCTGTTTGAGATGGGCATTGTTGTCTTCTTACCTAAGATACTGCCCAGGTTAGAGCTCCTGGGAGGTCCACATCCCCTGGGTTCTGTGAAATTAGGGGCAGAGCTGCCACCTGGGATCTGCTCCAGATTGTCTCAGTCTTAAATGTTAATACTCATAACTTTGTTGGCAGCACAATAGCAATGAACATTTTTAATGTTCTTTATTTAGAGTCATGGTGATAGGACACAGAACCATGAATATTGTCTAGCATATAGTGAGGATCTCAATGAGTGATGGAAGAAATGAAATTAAATTGAGTCTAATATTTTCATGATGATTTGACCTGATTCAGACTTGTTTTATGAATGAAAACTTCATGTTTTTGCTGGTATTCCTATGAAGTTTTAATATCCTTTTTCCCATCAAAGGAGTTTTGGTTAAGGAACATCTTACAGTGATCCATTAAACACACCCATTGTCAGTATGAAACAGCTTAGGAACTGTTGATATTTTCACTGCTCAATTAGAAAAAAAGAAAACATGGTTGAATCTAGGTTTATATTCTATTCCTTGCTTCTTCTAATAGAATCTTCTTTCTAGAATGGTTTCCATAATTTAGCTTCATACCATGCAGTGCTCTGCTGCTTATCATTTCTACTGGGGCACTTACAGTTATCTGCATTGTTTCAATATTCAGTGTGCTGTGTCATCAACTACAATCAAATTTGGAACTTCTTTGAGACTTCTAAACAGCATGCATGTAATTCAAGGTAATTATTATTCATGAAAATGGAAATGGTAAGAACCAAAAGAAAGACAATATATTTGTTACAGTACCATTCATATAGCCTATAAATATAGCCAATGTAGAATGTGACTTGGATGAGGAGCAAGGGTCATTTGATGGAGGCTGGAGCTAAATCAAACCTGTCAAGCAATGAAAGATGACAATGAGGTAGGGTCAAAAAGGAGAATTAATTTTCAAGTTGTAGCCTGAAGCAGAGGCAGAAGAGGCTTAGCTTCTTTCTTCCTCTGTTTAATCTCTTGTCACTGTCTTTAGTTGCCAAAATTCAGATCCCTTGAGCTTATAACAGTGTACAGGATTTGGTTTCCACTCATAAAAAGATATGAGATGAAAAAAGGCAGACAATTCAGGTGACACACCCAAGCTCTCTGTCACACAGCAGCAGTGGCTACTTACACTGTTCCCTAAGTTTGGAGCACCGTTGCAAGGATTTTGTGTACTTTCAACTACTTAGTGCTCTATTTTGACATTTCTACAATTCCAGTCATTTGCTTTTTATTTCTGAGAAGTTTGCAGAGCCACTTGATAGAGGCTGTTGGACACTGCAAAATTAATTTTAATTTAGAAATTACCTAATACAGATCTTGACTTTATCATTGTAGATGCTTAGACATTCAGTTTTTTTTTAAATAATGCCATCAAAATGACTTGAAAAAGTTTTAAGGTTTTTGTTTTTAAATAAAAAATTAATTAATTCTTTGAAAATTGAATACAAGTCTTATTGATAATATTTACTTCCTTTCCCACCCCAGCTCCTCAATATCCTCATCCCCTTCTTATATAATCAACTGACTCCAAGGATTTTAAAAAATGTCTTTTAAAATTTTTTCTATTCCAAATTTACTTGTCACTGAAAGCTCATTCTTTCATTAGCATAAAGGGGTGTTGGAATAGATTTTTAATCAGAGATGCAGAATGTGAAGAGCATGTGTCATTTTTTTTTGCAATTTATTTGAAGTTTGCCTTTATATAGGCCTACCTCTAAAAGATTCCTTAGGATTCAAGAAAATCAGAGTTACTCAAGAGAACCTAAATGCTTAAATCCTTGTCTCTGCTCCTGGGATCATGTCACAGGATACTCCAGAAAATGATTATGTTCTGAAGTGGATGGAGTGGAAGATTAAATCCCCAAGTTGGGTGAGTATGACATAATAATGCTTGACGAGTTCTTAAAGAGTTTAAACAGCAATCAAAGGAGAAAATAGCTTTCTGTAGCATAAGAACATAGACACTGAAATAGAAAAATGGAAACATTTGAATGGTTTTCTAGAAATATATCCAAATGGAGTCATAAATTATGACCTCAGAATTTTTTTTTGAGGGACAGGGAGGCAGGGTATAGAAAATAGATAAAGCAGGGTTTTTTTAAGTAAGTAAAAAGAGCAAAGAATACACTATGGGAATATACCTAAGAAGTCAGCCATTTGGGCTTTTAGTTCCACTAGAATTGGTTGTCACATTTGCCTAGTAATTTACCATGAACTATGTGTACCTATATAATGTTTTTTTCAATTCTTTGGTGAGTGGTTACATTCAGAGAGGTTAAAAAACAGCTTGTTCAGAGTGAGGAGGAAAAGTCAAGTTGTGGCTAAAATCAATACTGCTGGGCAGAGACTAAGGAAAAAATTCATAGGTATATTCCTAGATCTTGTTGTCAGCCAGTCTAGCTAAATCAGTGTGACAGTCACTTAGAGACTCTGTCTCTAAAAATAAAATGGAGAGCTACTGAAAAAGAAGATACTGATTTGTGGTCTCCACATATGGATACATACAACTGTACATATGTGGATGCTTCTTTATGAATAGCACACACACACACACACACACACACACACTGGTAAGTGTTAGAGGCCAGTTTCCAACAGCATTGTGCCTACCAGGGGGTCCAGTTGTCAGATATGTTTACCAGCTTACTTAACTGACTTCTGCATTTCAGATCTCTTGCAGTTGACTAGTGTCTAGGAGAACATAAATCAGTGTGGAAAACATATATGCAATACAGTTGATTCTTCATTTTACTACTCAGAAGAACAGAGCAGACTGAAAAGTTTGACTACAAGATACTCCAATTGTTTTGCATTGTTGGAAACAAAAACAAAAAATTACAAAAACAAAACAACAAAAACCCAACAACAACAACACACACACACAATTATTGAGTACAAATAAAACAACTTGGATGCATATTAGCCCTGCCTCTTCATACAGCACATATGTTAAACCAACATTACAGGTTTATTGGTAACAACCTTTTGAGTAATCTCTTATATAAACTCTTTAGACTAATTTAAGATTTAGTGAATCTGGTGTTTTACATTGATTTTCAACTCAATAAGATCTAGAATCGACTTGGAGACAAACTCCCTGTGATGTACTGTGGGGAGCCAATAGAGGGCAGCTATCATCCTTGCAGCCATCTTGAGGCATATACCCTGACAAGAGATTTGATTACAATAGCCTACAACAGCTGAGCACACTCTGATAACATCTTGTTTTAGATACCCAGGATTTTGCCTTGGGTGTGTGAGACTTAAAGGTGTGTGACTTAAGGGCATGACTTAGAGATCAGATTTAGAGACAAGACCTAAGGGCATGATTAAAGGCATGACTTAGAGGCATGGCTTAGAAGTGAGACATATAAAAGGTGAGAGGCAGACAGAAGAAATTATTATTAAGTATTAGGCACTTGAGACTCGAGACAGGCAACAAGAAACTAGACACTTGGAAGGGAACTTAGAACTTGGAACTAGGGACTTGGGCTAGGAAGAGAGACTGAAGAATAAATGGGATTGAATCACACTCTGTCTGGTCTCAATTCTTCACTCTCTCTCTCTCTTGCTGAACCCCAATCCACAGACCAGAGCAGCTTGGGGCAGTGCAGGCTCTAACAATTTAGCCCCCAAGGCTTTTGGCAGTGCAGGTTCCAACACTGACAGAGCAGTCCCCGACATTTTGGCCCCCAAGTGTGGGGCAGAGTGGTCTGCGACATTTTGGCCCCCAAGTGTGGGGCAGAGTGGTCTGCGACATTTTGGCCCCCAAACGTGGACTAGTGTGGCTCTCAACATTTCTGGTGCCCAATGTGGGGCAGCTCAGGCTGCAACAATGTACTTTATAGATTTAGAATTTGAATGTCACTCTTCCCTTGGCTGATATCCCAGGTATAATGAAAAGGAGAAAACAAGCTGTGTACCAGCATTTTTTTTTTTTTTTTTTTTTTGCTCTGGGTTTCTAAGCTGAGCATGTGACTTGATCTGGCCAGTAGAATTACCCTGAAGTAACAACCTGCTTTCTTGTGGAGATTTTAAGATCCAGCACATTTTTTTTTTTTTTGCAACATCTGCATCTGTGAACTACAAGTTGCTGAGAACAGCTGTTTGTTAGTCTAGATTCTGAAGTGAGAGAGTGGGTAATAGGAAACAGAGTCCACATAATCAGTAATGAACATGTAAAAAGACAGAACATGTATGCTACTCTAACTTCAGAATTTAAAAGTTATTGGTCACTGTAACAGTGACCTGACTAACATATCTGAATCCACCAATGTAGGCCATGTGCAGTTATATTCTAGGTATGGTTTTCCAAGCTTTTCTCCTTGAGGTCATTTCTCCTGGGTCCCATGCTACTCCTGAATGTGAGTTTGTTCCTAGTCATTTGCCAATCATCCTTGACATCTTTAAGGATTTCTGTCTTTTTTTTTTTTTTCTTTTCTAGTATTGACAAAGTCCTGAAACCCTGACCATTTACATATCAGATCATATACCTCATTTTGTCTGGTTCTGAAGACTCTAGTCTTTCCATTGTTAATGTTTACAAAAAAAGATTAAACAATGTAAAATGTTACATGTGGTCATTCTTTCTCTGTCTCTGAGGAACCCTCTCAATCTATCATCACTCTTCTAGGTTCAAAAGTTCAATGCTGCTTAATGATAATAACTTATTTTTTTAATAAAGATAAGACTCAAAGCATTCAAAGATAAGTCAAATTATATGAAAATGAAGACTGTTGGATTAAGAGGATATCACCTTAAGTGGTCTGCTAAAATCTTATTTGCATCTAGTCAGCACATACACTAACATCTATTATATAAGATTGGGAGCTGGAAGCAAACTGCAAAATCATGAAGTCATATATTTGGGTTTGGGTATCAGTGTGTAATTTTGTGGGGAGGGTATGGGAAGTTTACCTATTTAATTGTGTTAAGCTTAGTCTTGTATTAGCATAATGGCTTTGTGTTTCCTGAGCATGGCTCTGTGACCAGTGAGGGGCAGGTGGCTGGGGATTAAATTTGGAACATAACCAACGTACAATAAAATGTCAACTATCTATCTGGAACATTAAGGAAATGAGTTGTACTGGATACAAAGTTCATGTGTATAAAAATAGGTTCATTTTAAACTATTTTTGGTGAACATCTTTGAAAATGTATATATACTTCCCTGTCTTATTAAATAGAACATTCTAATTTGATCTCTCCCTGATGACTCAATCATGAATTATTCCAGCAGGCTTTAATAGAGCTTCAGAGTACAGGACTCCGTGTTTGAACGTGTCAGAGGTCCAGTTTAGAGTTCTGGTGTCATCTTTTTCTGAGATTTCTGTCTGTACCATCAACTATCTGGCTTCCAGCCATGGCTTTTTGGTGCAGTCAGAGTGTGTCTCTGAATCCTCGAACTGAGAAACCAGACAGACTCACTTGTTAAAGTTCAACCAAATGTGGTCCCAGCAACTCTCCTGTGCTGGAAAATAGTGCATAAACCTTGTTATTTTGGCTCATTATTATTTCTGTGTTTCTTGATTTTGAAAGACTACAGAACTTCTAGGTTTCCTGAATATCATTGGTTCTATTTTGAATAGAAATGATATGATTTGAGGCATGGTGTCATAGCTAGATGGGGCCAGTGAAAAGCCTTACCCTAACAGCCCATCTCAAGAACTCTCTGCACTATTTGGAATGTTTCCATGTTTGTTTCTAGAAACCCATTTTGTTATCATGGTAGTGTTATATCAATTTACAAAACAGAGTGTAAGATGTCTTTAATTGGTCTAATATAATATATTTTAATATATATAATATAGTTTAAGGGCTGAGGTTAGGGGCTTCAATAAGTAAAATGCCTGCTTCATAAGAGCAAGGACCAGAGATTGCACCCACATCAAAGAGGGACATCTATTGGATCAATAACCTCAGTGCTGGAGGGTGAGGAAGACACAGACCAATTGGTGGATCTCATCAGCCAGTCAGTGCATCCAAATCAGTGAACTCCAGGTTCAGTGAGTGACCCTGTCTCAAAAGGTGAGACAGAAAGTTGTCCTGATGGCTTAGTGTATAAGGGCACTTGCCTCCAGGCTGATTTCAATCCTAGGACTAGTAAGTTGGGAGGAAAGAATGGACTCTCACAAATTTTCTTCTGATCTCAACACTCACTCTATGGCATGCATGTTTGATACAGGAATATAACACATACACACTTACAAAATGAATAAATACAAATGTGAATAATTTTTAAATGTGAGGTACAATTGAGCAAGATCCCCATTCCCTTTCTGCCTCTGGCCTTTATATACTAATATGCATGTGTACATATGCCTACACATATGTAAACAGGTACTTAAATCACACACACACACACACACACACACACTCACACACACACAGTTACTTTAATAAAAAGTGTTAACTTGTCTGTATAGGGAATATTGCCTTTCTAAACATTTGTTCTTTCTTTTTCCAGGTTATTTACTTCTGTGAAAAGACACTAAATCACTCTCGCTTGGCTTATTGTTGCCTAAGACAGATCACTCTTATGGTAGTATCCTTCTCCCATATGGTTATATTTATGGACTGTATCATAAAAGTAAAGGTTAAATGGGGCATATAAAGATGACAAGGATGGGTAAGACATGGACAAAGACCATTTAAGGCGAGATTTCCAGACATAGTCCTTTCAGGAAAGCACTAGCATAAACTCTTCAAAGCCGTCTATTGTCAGTTATAGAACTTTATACTCTCCGAGCTCCTGGATTGTTAATGTACATGTGCTGTGAGACAGTAACCTCTGCCAGCTTCAGTTGTGACTATGTAGGGCCAGAAGAGAAGTGTTTGACCACACATGGATGAGAAGACATGCCTCCTTTCCATTCTTGCCCTGACAGATGTAGAAGATATGATTTATTACATGAGGCTGAGACGGTTTGAGTGCCTGTAATTACCTAAGACATCTCAAACAGCTTCATGCCCCTCCTCCTCTATGGTGAGCTGCAACCTATGGCACTTCCGCCTCAATTGTAGAGAGCAAAAAACACGTGTTTACAGTTACCGTAGAGGCAGTGCAGGCCTATGTAGTCTCATAAGCCTGGCTGGGATGGGGGCATGAGAGGCCATGCAGAGCATGAAAGGAAACCACCGTAAAATGAAAACCAGTCATCATTCCCATGTGATCAGCTTGTTGGCAGACTTGCCCTCTGGGGCCACCTTCTGGAGTACAGACCTTAGTAGAAGATGTCAGGCAGTGGAGCGGCCAGAAAATTAACTCTACTTGAGTCTATTTTATGTCGCAGGAAAGTCAACAGTTTGCTTCATCTGCACAGTCTATCTTTGTATATCACCATCTCTTTGCCCGTTCTTCTATCCCTCCCCCTTTCTTTCTATGTACAAGCCAGAATAATACTCCAAGTCTCACATGTGGTCATATTACTCACATCTTTAAGTCCTTTCCTGTATGTGTCCTTGCAGACCCTGCATAATCATAACCAGATGTCTTCCCATTTCTCTAGTGACATGCCCTGTCTTTTCCTCCTAGTTTCCATACATTCTTCTTACACTTTGGTCACAAGAGCCAGAGAATTGTAATATGTATACATTTGCTTCTATGGCTTTGAGTAAGTTGAACTTTTTTTTCTCTAGGCTGATTCTTCAAGGGCTTCGATCCTAAGCCTCTTCCCCCAGGAAACCTCACCTTCAGGGACTACTTGACTCCTCTGCTAAGGACTTCTCATTATCACCCTTTCTAACCTTAATCATTGTTTCATGTATCACTGGTCTTCTTCCTCTGAGATTGTGATACTCTTCTGATATTGATCACCTGTTGATACTAATTTTATCTGGAAAATGGGTTGTTTTGGTCTGCTGCATCTCACTGCTAAGGTTGTAATCTACCATGTCCAGATAGCTCCTCTGAGCTCAGTGCAAAACACAGGACTCCCTTTTCTTAGTCAGGCTTCCTCTTCTCTGCCTAATATGGAGAGCCTGACCCCCAAACTTCTACCTGAGGAATGTCACACAGTCCTAGGCAAACCTACAAGTTGAACTTCCTCTTTTCCAATAAGAATTTGCCCAGCAAGTACCTGGAAATTTTGGAATGTTTCTCCATACAAATGAGCCATTCACAGTACTTTATGCTCTAGCCAATAATTTCATTCACCATGAAAACTCCTTTCCATTCTGTAAAGTCATATATGGTCTACCATGAATAAACCCAAGCTCTTTCTTCCATCTTCTAGCCTCTTTATTCTTCCAGCTGGTGTGCACTAGTGCCTGGACACCCTAAGGGAGAAAACCCACACTCAGAACCACAGTTGGTGCCTAAGAAAAGCACATACATGAAACCATAGTGATGTACATACTTAACAATTAAAGTGCATTGTGGCACTTCATGTTTGCATGATGTTCCACCTCTTCTCTTACTGGTTACTATGCCTTTCTGACCTTTATGGAGTATGTGTTGCTCTATTTCCTGCTGCTTGACTTATCAATAAGTCCTTCAAGGTGACACTTTCTTCTCAATGTTATCTTACCTTTTTCACAAACCTCTTTAACTCATCCTGACTTTTCAGAAATTACTGTGTCTTAGAGAAGACAATGCTTTTTTAAAATGATCATTAAGATCATTTTAATTGGGTATATGTGTGTGGACCTTCATGTGGCCATGTGCATGTGAGTGAAGGTGCCTGTGCAGGACTGAAGTGTTGGACATCACTGCTAGAGGAGTTGTTACAAGCAGTTGTGAGCTGCCTGTTGTGGGTGCTGGGACTCAAACTCAAGTTCTCTGAAAGAGTAGAATGCACATTCTCAATCACTGAACCATTTCTCTAGCTCTTAAATGGCCAATTAAAAGATTGAAAGAAGTGACATAGAACATTGATAGATATAATCAGTCGACTATTCTGCAAGTGTGTCCTTTTCTGGACAGTAATTTGTCTGTAGAAGGAAAGTGGCAATTCTTGCCTAGTGGCTGTCTCACCACAACTGGAGTAACTCCAAGGATGCTCAATTTATTCTTAGAATTTAACATAGGAAGCTGTCCGGAGCAGACAGGTCTCTAATGAAAATGAACATTAATACTGAAATGTTTGTCATGTCAATTCTAAGGATTTCTGATGTTTTGAAAACCAGCTATCCATGTAAGGTAATCTGGACTGTTGCCTGTTAACTCCACTCAGCTATTTCTAAATAAAACATAGAGAACACCCTTATAATAAACTCCAAGTCATGAATTTGCTATAGTCCCTTAACTCACAGGCTGACCATCTCAAATCAGTTAAAAAACTTAAAGAAGGACTGGGTCTAAGCTTTGTATTCCTAAGTGTGTTATACTGGTACAATGCCTATGAGAGTAACAATATTCATCTCACTCTTATATCACTAAGAAGCTCATGCCAATGAAAACCTTAAAATGTGTAAACAAAGTAAATTGGTGCCATTTAAGAATTTATATCTTCATCTTGATATTAATTATACAGATTTCTAATAATAGGTTATGGCTATGCAATAAACCCTAGCTAATCCTCTCTATTCCGACAAAACCACTACTTTTCCCTAGGGAGACAGCCCAACATTTACCACCTTAGTCCCCATGCCCAGGGAATAGGGGCGCTGACTCATCATTAGCTTCTTCAAGCTGATTATGGGCGTTGAGATATTAGAAGAGGAGTGGGGGGGGAGAGCAAGTTGACAATCCTCTGATGCTGTGTCTTCGCTGCCTCCAGATGGAATTCACGGACCTCAGAGGTTTGAGCAGGTGTGCCCAGCTTGCTTGTTGGGTAGATACACCAAGGCTGATCATTCTGCAATATACAATTCTCAAAACAAATTTTAGTATCAAGATAGTTTTTTTTTTTTAAAGAGGGCTGACATTTTATTAAGAATGTTGGTTAGTAATCAGCCCTTAATAATTCTGCAGCACTAAGGTCTGTCAGATGATCCTGGGCCAGAAGGCAGAAGAACAGATGCTCCAACGTTTTGAAGTAGAGCGAGTGTCCAGGTGTTCAGAGGTCTCTATAAATTGGCTAAGTTTTAGAAGCTATGCTTTGTGCTTCCCACAATTATAGTCAACTCAGTCATTCTGGATTTCTGATGGGGTTGAAAACTTATAGCTATTTACTTTGAGAGAAAAGATCTGAGTGTATGGTCATCAGCTGACATTCATCCTAAAGCCAAGGAAAAAGCCAGGTTCAGAACTAAGTGTTTTAGTTAGGATAGATGACAGAGGTGCTGGTTAGTCAACAAAAGAATGGACTGGGTATTAGGACTATCTTGTACCTCACTGGTACAAATAGGCATAATTATGCTCTAATTGTATTTTGAGAGAAAAGTTTCCTTTTAACAGGAAGGGTGATGTGTAGGAGGAGCTAAGGTGGGAGGAGTACTGAGAGGAAGAAAAGGAGTAAGAAGAGGAGAAGAAGAAGGAGAGGAGAAGCTAGGTGATGAAAGAGAGATAGAGGGGGGAGACAGGGAAGCAGATGTTCATGTATCTCCACCAGTCAAAGATAGTTGATATATCTAGGTTGGGTAGTGGGTTACACCTCTGATTGAACAATACCAAACTTATAAAGCCTATGATTAACATTTCTTAAAAAAATGTATAAATGCAAAATGAAAAGGGGGCATGGGATAGGGGTTTTCTAAGGGGGGGGAATGGGGAAACAGGATGGTATCTGAAGTGTAAATGAAAGATCTAATAAAAAAAAAAAGAACATTGATAGATGTTCTTACAAGACTAAAAAGCAAACAAAAGAGAATACTCATGTACAGTGACATTCTATGACAGGATTAGACAAAAAGTTTGGTGTGCAATAAGTAAGCTGAGTCTCCAAAGGCTATTGCTCATAGGTTCTTGACTTTTTCCTAGTCCCTTTTAGAGTGGAGTAGGACTCCAATAGAGACCAGCATCTATAAATGAAGGTGTAGTAAGGACTCCATATTTCCACTTCAAAAGTCTCCCTGTGAAATGCTGTCTTCCCAATGGAGAATGCTGTTACTTGATCCAAGAAATTATGGCAGGAATAATCACATAATTAGGTAAGCAAAATACATGATTTAGATACTGGGTAAAGGTGGAAAAATAAAAACACGGATATGGGGAAAAATGGCTACTGCTGTTTTGTTACTCTATATTATTGCACAGTGTAGTAGTTTGATAAAATTTAGCATAATTAAGTAAAAGTACCAATAGCTACTTCGATAAGAATTTACCTCATCTGGTCTGTCAACATGGCTTCAATGACCTTTTATCTATATTACAATTTTGTCACCTTGAAAATGTGTTGGAGGGAAATAAATTCTCCTCTTCATCACAAAAGGAAAGGACCAATATTTTCAGTCAGTGGCCTGGACTCCTTGTCTGATACAGGGACATGGGAAAGGATTTTAGTGTTAGATTATTTTGAGCTATCAAAATCTCTTACAGAGGATAATTGTTTCCTTACATAACTTTGTACACTGCAAGGGATAATATTGATCTCAGGGCATTGCTGTATGGAGCAAATTATGAAATCTGAGTGGAGCAATTGGCAAAGATAAGGAAGGGCAAAAAAATCAGTGAATTTTAGATGCTCTTACAAGTTTTGGTCACTGAAGGTGGAAGCTTGTTTTCTAGAACATGCTATCCAGCATACCTGTTTGAGCACAGCTGGCAAAATTCATTCTCAGAAGCATCCTTTTAAAGCATTCCTTTATTGATGACATCTGTCTTCTTGTTTTTGTCTTATGACTCTAGATATATATAAAAAAAACATTCTCACCTAAATAAACAACCAACTTGCTTTATGTGGAAAGCAATTTCCATATAATTTTTTTATACATTTCATCTTGCTGATTTATTCTTGAACAACATAGAAGGATTGTTATTTTCTTACTAGCATAACAAACTCTAGCGTTTTTTTTTTTGCCTTCTGCTATCATTTGTTTTACCATGGATACTATATTTTTATTCATTTGTTCATTCACATTTTCCTCTTATTCATTGATTTTTTTTAATCACCCTTCCATTCATTCAGTAAATAAGTATTCTACATTCTATCAACTGGGATAATATGAACGGGTATTCTTTAGTTAATGAACAACCCACAAAGAGGGGAGTATTTGAATAATGTTTAAGGATAATTGCTTTGAATCCAAATTTGTGAGCTCACATTTGTAATCCCACCACTTATAAGGCCAATGTAGAAAGAGTGTCATGAGTTCCAAGCAGCCTAGGCTACTTGGTGAGCTTCAGGTAAACCTAAACTACAAGTAAGACCTTGTCACAAGAAAACAAACAAATTGAAAATGAGTGCTTTAAATTTAGAGACAGACTTCCACTTGAATCCTTAGTCAACTCTGCCCCAGCTGACTGAGCTGGACAAACATAGTGTCTCCAGGGCTATTGTCAAGAGTAAAAATGTTAACAATGGCACACTTAATATGCTTCTTGACATAAAAATGAATACTCAATATACATAACTATGATGATGGTGGTGGTAGTTTTAATGATCTGGTTTTTTTATGTATATTAGACTTTTGAAGGATCATGTAAATCACCATGGAGATACTGAAAATATTTAACCAGATTGAATTATTAGGTTGGGTACACTGAGACTTCATTTCAGGCCCTTCCACCTAAAATCTTAAAGTATGACTGCTTTGCTCATTTTGTATGTGTTTTATAGATTACTTCTGGTATTATTAATCCAAAGATTCCTCTCTATTTATTTAAAGTGTAACTTTTATAGAAACTTTATATAATTATGATAGGTCATTAAATGGTTCCTTCCAAAGTAGCAATTAATCTCCATAGCATCCTTCTGCAGTGTAGAGTCTGAGCTAGTTTGTAACAGAATAATCACATCTCTGACCAATACTCATTATTTAAATTCTCATGTTGGTACTAGAAACTCTTTTATATATTTGTTAATTTACAGATGTTTGTCTAGCTGATATTTTACAAATTTCATTAAAAAGATCAAATCAGTTAACTAAGAAATAGTCTGTACATTTACCTCATTAATCTCATTTAAAGGAACTGCTATTACTCCATGCAGCTAGATTCTACTTCACAAGCTGTTTTATCGTTACTTCTTTCTGGGTAACATACTACCTTGTAGTTAGTGTCATTTGTTTCTCTTTTGTTTGTAGAATGGATGAATGTTTTTACTGCTCTAAAGTAAGCACAACCCATTTTTTCTGGGCTTCTTTAGCCAGCTTTAGTTAGCTATCATATCACTTGTGATACATTGGCCCATATAGATTCCTCTAGAATAATATTTCTCTTCTAATTACCTTCAACAGAGTAGCACAAGTATACCTTCATGGGAGTATGAGGGATGAAAAAGAAATAAAAGAAATGCACGAGGATTTTTGTCAAAATTTGGCTGCCTTCACCTTTTTGTGATTGATTGAAACAAATCTAGAAATGTATAGGATATACTATCCCTATATACTTAGGACCACAGTTAGAGTGATAAATTACCTCCAAGGGTAATGCACACATCAGCTATAAAAACTTCCATCTATGAATTCAACACTATGATAGCTTGCTTTCTGGGCACAAATTATAACTTGATATTACTTGTAAAATGTTTTAACTCTCATGTAGGGTACTTTCAAATCTCTTCAAATCATGGCATCATATGTGTATATAGTATAGGGTGTTGTGACCAAAACTAGATGCATAGAGGGTTCCTCTTGATGAAAGACACTTGCCATAAACATGCCTGCATTGGAAAGAAAGAACAAGAACAGAAATATCTAAATGAATACTCCTATTAGTAATCTGGAAAAATGAAAGTCAATCGTAATTAATGGCCCAAAGTGGCTTTACACTCATTGCTGAATGCTGCCTGTCGTCTCTGCTCCCAGATGGCTTTAATGAGTCTAGTGCTTGATGCTTTTCATTGTTGTTGGTTTTTCACACAAGCACGATTTTACTATCTGGATATCCTTTGCAATTTCCAAAGAACACGTGGACTAAGCTAATACCACTATGAAATATGCCCTAAGGACTGGACATTTTACCCCACAACTACTTGCTCAGCCATGATCATTGCTGCTTTATTCATAATGGCTAGGAAATGAAAATGACCTACATGTACTTTAACCAACAAATTGATAATGAAAATTTGTATAATATTCATCTCTAAAAATGAAATCATAAACTTTTACAGGTAAATGAATGGAACTAGAAAAGATCATATTGAGTGAGGTAATCCATACCCAGAAAAACAAATTTTGCATGTTCTCTCTCACTGAAGGTTCCTAGCTCTACATCCTAAGATGTGAAGAGATATCTTGAAACAACTGCAGGAGCAAACAATAAAAATAAAAAGGGATCATGGTCAGGGTGGGAAGCGGGGGAGCATTAGAAATAGTATTAGCAGGCTCCAAGTGGTCTTGTCAGGGAAATGGGAGAAATGGAAGGGGAAGTCTCTCATTGGGCAGGAGACGAGTACAGAGGAATGAAAGAGGGAGGAAATAGCAATAAGTATTTCTGAAAAAGTAACAAGGAATCATATTGTCAAATTGTGTATCTAGAAATCATTATAAAGATAAGTCTATGTACATATTACCCACACACACACACACACATATATATATATGAAAATTTCTCATCTGAGCTGACAATATCTTCTGCAAGAGCCAAAGAATATACAAAAGACTCAACATTGTATGAAAAGTTCTCTTTCAAGGTGTTAGTCAGGATTGTCCAAGGGACTCCTAAAAATGACAAGTTATTGATTGTTATTGACCTTGGTTGCCTCCTAGACCTGGAAGATATGCCCCTATTGACAACAATATCATGCACTTCTGACTCAGGCCCTAGAGACCCTTGGGCTATAACTGGCCTGAAATATTCCTCTAGGAGAAGCTTTTATAGCATTACTAGGTACCTTACATACTTCTAAAGGAGGGGAACAAACAACAACTATACTCAGCTATGAAACCTAAGGACCATAAGAAGAACCATGGCCAGAATACCATAATAACACTAAGGCTGCACTAGTGGCATGTATACCTTGTTGGTAACAAACAACTCTCTAACTGGATTTAAGACTTGCTTAAGAAGCATCTTCCCTTAGGCCTTCCTTATTATTTAGCTTCTTTGGGTCTGTGAAATGTAGCATGATTACCCTGTACTTTATGGCTAATGTCTACTTATAAATGAGTACATACCATGCATGTCCTTTTGAGTCTGAGTTACCTCACTCAGGATGATATTTTCCAGTTCAATTCATTTGCTTGCAAATTTCATGATGTCTTTAATATTCCTTTGTGTAAATGTACCACATTTTCCTTATCCATTCTTCAGTTTAGGGACATCTGGATTATTACCAGTTTCTGGCTATTATGAATAAAACTGCTATGAACATAGTTGAGCAAATGTTCTTGGAGTATGGTGGAACATCTTTTGGGTATATACCCAGGAGTAGTAGTATAGCTGGGTCTTGAATTAGAACTATTCCTAATTTTCTGAGAAACTCCAAATTGATTTTCGGAGTGGTCATGCATAATTACACTCTCACCAGTAATGGAGGAATGTTCTCCATATCCTTGCCACTATGTGCTGTGTCTTGAGTTTTTTATCTTAGCCATACTAATGTGTGTAAGGTGGAATCTGAGAGTTGTTTTCATTTACATTTCCCTGATGACTAAGGATGCTGAACATTCTTTAAGTGTTTCTAGACATGGATGGAGGGAGGCAACTGGGTGGGAGTGGGGAGCGGGAGGGGAATTGGGGAGCGATCAGTTTTAGGGGAGAACCAGGGAGAGAAGGCCTGGAGAGTGAATGGAAAGTGTCAGTCAGGGGCTGTGGGGGGGCATCTATAGAATGTGCCAGAGACATGGGATGCAGGAAGCTCCAGTGAGCTTGTGAGGTTGACTTTAGCTGATACCTTTAGCACTGGAAATATGGAGCCTGAAGTGCCCACCTCCTGTGGGCTGGCAGGACTCCAGTGGAGGGATAAGAACGCTAACCCACCCACACAATCTTCTACCCAAAATATGACCTGCCTACAAGACATGCAGGGACAAAAATGGAGCAGAGAACGGGGAAATGGCCAACCAATGACTGGCCAACTTGAGACCCTTCCCCTGGGCAAGAACTAATCCTTGACACTATTAATGATACTCTGTTATGCTTGCAGACAAGAACGTAGCATAACTATCCTCTGCGAGGCTCCACTTAGCAGCCAACAAAAAGAGATGCAGAGACCCACAGCGAAACATTAGACAGAGATCAGGGAGTCTTGTGGAAGAGTTGAGAGAAGGATTGAGGGACCTGAAGGGAATAAAAGTTAATAGGAACTCCACAAGAAGACCAACAGAATAAATTAACCTGGACGCTTGGAGGCTCCCAGAGACTAAACCATCAACCAAAGTAATATATGGGCTGGACCTAGCCCTGCAACCCCCATATATATAAAGCAGATGTGCAGCTTGTTCTTCATGTGAGGCTTCCGACAACTCAAGTGGAGGCTATCCTAACTTGGTTGTCTGCCTGTGGATCTTGTTCCCCTAACTGGACTGTTTGGTCTGGCTCAGTGGGAGAGGATGTGCCTAGTCATACAGTGACTTGATATGCCAGGGAAGCTTGATACAGGGGGGTAGGAGTACCTTCCTCTTTTCAAAGGTGAAGGGGAGAGGAGAAGAGGGAAGGGCAGTGTGAAGGGTGACTGTGAGGAGATTGGGGTTGCGATCGGGATGTAAAGCGAATAAGTAAATAAATTAATGAGGAAAATACTTGTTTAAAAAAGGGAAATCATGGCTGGTGCTGGAAACCTAGCCAACTACTGAGGCTAATGACATTATGGGTCTAGAAGGAGAACCTACAAAGACCCCTTTAGTAAATGAACATAAAATTACTAACAGCTATCTAAATGTTTGTCCTTATACCACAGATCAGTAAAATCCTTATGCTTCATCAAGGAAAATTCTCTTTGCAGCAGATAGAGACCACTGCAGAAAAACCACAGTCAACTAAAATGCAGACTCGTGGAGCTCAGTCAGTGGATACATATACAACAGGACTTCCTCCCCTAAAGCATAGGGAACACTGGGAAGTAAGATCAGGGTAAAAGATTGAAAGCCATAGGACCAGAGAGTTTGCTGGGAGACTGTATCTCTTAATAAAGCCAGAAGCTACACCCACAGTCTTGTCAGCATGCAGCCTAAACTTGATATGAGCAAAGATAAAACGAATTGACATACTTAGGTAGAAGGTGGAAAGGTCAAGAGACCTGAAACCTGCACAAAGAACTAAAGACATTTAAGGAATGCTAAGAGTATTATAAGTAATCTTGCCCAGGGAATAGAATAACAACTTGTTATTCAGATGGTCAGCCTTGAAAACATACATAAAAATAACATACAGAGTGAATCGGTTGTATTTATACATATAGGAATATATATGTATATACATATACATACATATATATAATCTATGTAAGAATAATTAATGAAAAAGAGGCCATGGATATAGATGATTTGGAGGTTGAAAGGGGCAGAGTGATAATGATGTAATTATATTATACTATCAAAAATAAGAGAAATAATTCAAAAAGAACATTGAGAAATATGCTTACATCTCACCTATAGAAATCTAGGAGTACAAAAGTCTTTCTGCTAGTTTTATATTTTTCTTTCAGTTTCAGTTCCTTTTTGAGTGCAAATTGGTATAACACTGCCAATCCAGATGAAATAAAATGTTTCTAGTTCCTTGAATACAACTCGAATCCTGTCCTTGAGTTAAAAGGCACATATCTCATATCTCTGTAAGTCCTTTGTGTAAGAAAGATGTCCTTCTAGGCCGTTCCTTAATTCTTTCACAAACTTTATAGCTGTCTTATAGCCACACCTGTAATTTGATCTTTGTTCCTTAGCAATATTTTCTGAGAGATGTCTTTGCTCCCTGAAGGGACTATGGATGAAAACAGTTTTATGTTTCCTTCTAGAAAACAATGAATCCTTTCTTTCTTTCTATGTCCTACCAATAAACAGGATAGCTATTATTCTCCAATCATTTTATAACAATGAATTAAATATAGGCAATGAAATGAAGTCAGCACTTCCATTCTGTTCCTTACATTCATAGTTTATTAATGTATTTTGATATTTATAATTACATCAGGTAACAGTTTTATCAGTGGCTCTACATGGTATAAAATGGACTAGATTTTCCTAACAATTGCTTCATCATAACTCTAGTTTCTGCTGGAGGCTTTAACCAAAATTCAATGCCATGTGACCTAAGGTTTATATGATTGAATGCAATTCCATTACATTTTTTTATTAGTTTTCTATTGTGCACCACAAAGCATTCTAGAACTTAGCAACTTAACATAATAAGTATATATTGTTTTTCATGAGCCTATGGATTATTGAAGAATGAAGAGACCTAAGCTAAACCTACATCAGTGCTCATTCTCTTGTTGTCTGCTGGAAGCTAAGCAAGGAGCTGGAGTTAACATAGTCAAGGTGGCCTCATTTGGGAAATCCCAGACTCTTCTACATCTATCTCTCAATATTACATCTGACCTTTTGTAAACATGTTTATGTAATGTTATGTTTTAAAAAATTGGAGAACATCAATCAGAGATTTGAGGGATGGTGAAAAGATAAAAGGGCTGGCTCATCTAAATAGTCAAGATTTCTCTCTTATTGTCTGACATCCATAAAGTTGTAGGAGGAACTAAGGTGGGAGGAGTAAGGAGAGGAGGAGGAGGAGCTAGGGAGAGCACAGATGTAGATGGAGAGCCATGCAGGTATGGAGAGCAGTCGTGGGTAACAACTTTTATTTAGGTTAGGTAATTGGGAAACAACTCTTTGTATGGGCATATTGTTATTGAGCATTACCGAACTTATAAAGCTGTCAATTAATGTTTAAGCATTAGAGTCTTATTTTTCTACCAGGCCCGTGTAGATGGTGGGATGGTCTGGGCAATGTCCAGCCTTGCGGAGACAGTGTGGAAGATTGGCAGAGCCATCTCCCACGCTGGCGTCTAGTGGGTGTCAGGGCTGGTGTCTCTGGCTGGTTGTTTCTAGCTGTGGTGCTCACGTGGCCTCTGGCCACAGAACATGGAGACTGAGCTAAACAGAGCTGCTGCAGCTTAGATAGTCGGCCTGACCGGCGGCCATTTTAAATATATACTTCAACATAAAGTTATATATATGTATGTATCTGTTTGAAAAAGCAGCATCTTCCTGTGGCTTCTATATATATATATATATGTATATATGTATGTATATATACATATATATGTATATATATGTATATATGTATACAGATATACATGAACATATATACATACATATGTATATATAGATTTTTATCACACCTGAAAACCATTAGATGATTAAGAAATATTTTATATTAATTATTAAATGAATAAATGGAATAACATGAATACAGAGTAATGCAACATCGCCCAAATATTTAGCTAGATAATGTACAATTTGTTCTGGTGCTTTACCTTGTATAACATTACAATTTCTCAAACAAGTTGGGCATAATAACTTTGCCTGGGATATTTTGGCAATTTGTATCCAAATGCCAAAATTTGCCTCAACTTACAGCCTATCTGAGGGGCCCCTTCTTTAGAAAACTTCAGTTTAAAGTGATCTCATTCTGGTGCTTTCAATATTAATTTTGTTTTGCTGAAGACTAGAATAAATCACTTTGATATTAGACTTTAGTCTATATTGAAACTACTTGTATGCATGTACCAGTTGGGATTTTTTCTTTTCTGGTTTTGTTTTTGTTTTTGTTTTTGTTTTCAACATTATACAAACTAGAGGCATGTGGAAAGGAATAACCTTAACTGAAGCATTACTTACATCAAATTGCTTATAGGCAAGTCTAGGAGAATTTTCTTGAATAATGATTGATTTAGGAAGGCCTAGCACACTGTGAGCGGTACCACCAGAGAACAAGTGTTCCTAAGCTGTATGAAAGAGCAATCAGAATGAGCAAACCTACAAGCACCATTCTTCTGTGGCTTCTGCTTTAGTTTCTGTGTCCTGCTTCCTTCCCTGCTTGAGTTCCTGTCCTGGCTTTCCTCAAAGATGAATAATGATGAGGACATGTAATCAAATGTACCATTTCCTCTCCAAGTTTCTTTCTGTCAGTGATTTTATTACTACAACAGAAAGTATGGGACAACACATGGTATCTGAAACACTTTCCTAATTATTCTTCACAATATCCAGCCTAGTTTTTTTTTCTAAATACCATTGGCACTAAAGTTGTTGGATAAATGAATACAGGAACTAAGTTTACACCATACAATATCAGGGCAGAGATTTGTCTGTCCTCTTTATTTGTAGTTGTCAGTTTCTTGTAAATGACCAGTATGCAGTAAAGGTTTAATGGATGGGAGATGAACAACAAGGTCAAAAATTTAATAAATAAACTAAAACAAATATAAGTCAGATTCAATATTTCTATTTTAAGAAGTTCCATTTCATACAGTATTAAAACATTATTTTATGATTAGTTTTAATATTAAGTCCTTAGGACAGTCCAGGAAGTCAAGTCTATTATTGTCTTGGTTTTCATTCTATTCCGAGATCTTTTCCTAGGAGCAAAAGAGAAATTACATACTATGTTCACCAAGAATTTTATTTATAAATGAAATATTTCCAAGTTTCTAACAGGACAAATGCAACACTGGCATCTTTTAAGGAATAGTTTGCTGATCTATTCCTTGTAAGCGGAATGGACTAGTACCTGTGTTCTGAAGACACTAAAGATGTTTTTCTTTAGCTGCAATGTTCCACCTTTTACTGAAATGTAGTTCTTGATGGTAAGAGGTAGAGTTTTATTTGTAGTGGTTGTTGGAAATATCTAATTCTACTTCCACCTTCAAAGATTTTCTAATTATATTGAGATGTCCCAGGAAAGTATGTTTATTCAACCTCTTCATCCTATTGATATTCTCTCTCTCTCTCTCTCTCTCTCTCTCTCTCTCTCTCTCTCTCTCTCTCTCTCTCTCTCTCTCTCTCCTCTGCCTCTATTCCTCTTTGTGTTACATCTCTGAGTTTGTATGGGCATATGCATGTGTGTACATGTGCAGAGGCCAGAAGTTTTCATTGGCTGTCTTCTTACATCCTCTTTCATATTGGTCATTTTATTTATTTACATTTTAAATGTTATCCCCCTTCCCAGTTTCCCTTCCACAAGCCCCCATCCCCTCCTCCCTACCCCTTCCTCTATGAGGGTGCTTCCCCACCCACCTACCCACCCACCCACCCACCCACCCACTTCTGCCTTATCAGCCTAGCATTCTCCTATTTTGGGTCATCAAGCCTCCACAGAACCAAGTGGCTCCCCTCCCAGTGGTGCCAGATAAGACAATCTAAGACAATCCTCTGCTACATATTCAGCTGGAGCCATGGGTACCCCCTGTGTACTCTTTGGTTTGTGGTTTAATCCCTGGGAGATTTAGGTGGTCTGGTTGGTTGATGTTGTTCTTCCTATGAGGTCGCAAACCCCTTCAGCTCCTACAGTCCTTGTCCTAACTTCCCCTTAGGTAGGGTAGTCTCTGGATGGCCTTTCCTTCAGAGGGATGGGGCCACCCACCCACCTCAAAAATATTAATTTACCCAATTTCTTAAGACAAGGTCTTAAAACCAGATCTCATGCTTTTGGCTAGGCTGGCTGACTGGTGAGTTTCAGTGGATCTGTTTGTCTCCATTGTTCCCTTTCCCCTCACTACAGGTTTTATAGATAAATGCACCACTGGTCTGACATTTAAATAAGTACTGTGGATCCAAACTCAAGACTTCATTCTTGTTCAGCAGGAACTTTACTGATTGAGCCATCTCCCATTTCCAACTATTCTAATTTTTCTGATACTGGTAGTTTATAGATTCTAATCGTGTGTTCTATATACTATTTATATGTATGTGCTCACATGTTTCCATCCGTGTATGTATAATAAAAAGTAAAATGTTATGGAGACTTTTAAATATTATGGAGACGTTATGGATATCTATGTAGGACCACATTGAAGTAGAAGAAAACGTTTTGTAATTTTTTCCTAGAAGCCTATGGCACTTTGCTTAAAGTATTGGTCTGATAATTATTTTCTTTATTGCAATAAATGGTATTATTTTTAGGATTCAAAAGGAGTATATGTAGTCTTCAAAGAGACTAAGGCATATATGTAGGTTAACACTTTTGTTAAGGATAATTCTTTTTTAGAATATTCCAAGAGGTAGTCATTATGTCTTACACATGTTTGAGAATCTTCTGACTGACTTTGCTATTTGTATAAGAATAATGACAATTCTCTACATTGGGTGTGTAACCAGCAGTAGATGGCAAGGATGAAGGCATTGCATGGGACAGGTGTATTCCAACAGGTCCCAGGAAGACTCACGTCTCCAGTTAGAAGCGAATGTGATTTATAATTACTGTATTTTCCCCATTAGTTTATATGCCAACACTTAAACTTGATGGTGCAGCTTTTCACTTACAGCTCTTATTTGCCTTCTCCCATTATCCCTGTAGGTGGGAACAATGGGGAGCAAAGGAAATAAGGTGTTCCGTGTATACTCAATCATTCTGCTAATATCACATTGCCTTGGGGAAATGAATATGTGTTTTATAATCCTTGTTAAGTTTGATCTTGTTTACTGTTGCTGCAATTATCACTTAGAAATTTACATGACAATGGACATACCTAGAGGAGGGATTGGATCATTAAGTACCTTCAGCCTAATTGGTTCTCTTTTGAAGGCGATGCCTTGGGTTTGGAAACATGCTAAACTTTAGCACTGCATGCTGCTTCATTGCTCAACTGTGGAGTTGACAGATGCAAGGGAATATTCTGCCTTGGCATCCGTTTAGCAACTAGTTGGCATATATATCTTGAGGGCTGCCCCCAGGGCTCTTTGTTTGTTAGTTGTGTCTCTGCTGGGCAGACATTGAGTCTGAGTCTCTTAGTTTTCAAAGTCACTTAATTGTTAAATAATTTTGAAAAATAATCTCATCACTCTGAAACCATTTTCAACTTTTATAATTGAGTATTATTCACACTAATGATCTCACAGAGTTATTTCTATTATTTAACAAATATATCTGAAGTGCTTAGTAAATGCCTGGCATATAAAGAAACATATATAAGTACTATACATGCCTTAACACACATTTTCAGACATACAGACACATCTTTCTATGGTTTCTTCTATTTTGTCTTTATTATCAATTTTTCCTCCTCTATCAATAATTCTAAGTAATGAGGTGATGAGTCATGCCATCTAGAACTTCACTAACTTTTACCATAGGTAAAAGGATACCATATGTATGGATGGGGAAACACTGAGTACTTGTAATGAGGCTAGTCCGTGTTGAGATTAGCTATGTCCAAATAAAGTTAACATTGTATTTGAAAGCTATAGAAAAAATTGTCATTAAAAAAACAAAGAAAATGATGTAAACTATTTTAATAATTTTAATGCTGTCTTGTATAGAGAGAATATTTTGTATATTGTATGGATGCCTTATTTGTCAATTAAAAAGTCTGTGACCTATGGCTTAGGCAGGAAGTGGGAGGTGGGACATCTGAGAGGAGAAACAATTCTGAGAGAGAGCCAGGTAGGAGATTCACCAGATGTGACCAGTCGGAAGCAGAGTACCTGAGCACAGGTTCCCAGCCACATGATAGAATTGAGTTTAATGTAAATGGGTTATTTTAAGTTATGATTGGAGTCAGAGAAGAACCTAACTATATGGCCAAAATATCTGTAAATATATTTTGAGTGTCACTTTTATTTTTGTGAGCCTGAGGCTGGGAGGAAAAATTAGGAATTAACTTTAACTCCCTTGTGATAAAATATTTCTGATCTACAGATTGTTAAGTATATAAACTCCCTGCAATCATTTGGCAAAGGTCAATGTAAGACCCTATAGAAGCACTAATGTAATTATCTTTCTCATAGTAACTGTGTTTGAAGTATCTTTTGTGTTTCTCTTGTTCCTTAGTCATGGACTTTTAGCTGTAATACCTGACATTTCTCATATTTTAAAGATTTTATTTTTATTTTAATAATGTGTAAATATGTGTGTCTGTGTATGGGCATGTACACATGAGTGCATGTGCCCACTGAGACCAAAGAGAGAATCTGAACATCTGGAGCTGGAGTATAGAAATAGTAAGCCACCCCATATGGGTGCTCAGAATTAAACTTATGTCCTTTGGAAGAGCAGTGGGTGCTGTTAACTACCACACGATCTCTGGAGCTCTTGTCAGAAATTTCTATCTGGACCACACTGTTAGCTTAAATGAACTGTCTCCTAAACTGTAATTTTATTTTCTTCACAACTATATTCTATTTTTGATTTTCCTATTTTTATTCTAGTCTTACAGCTTCTAAGATCTCACAACTGCTTGCTTGAACCCCATATGTAGTGATAGGGTGCTTCTATTCCCTGGTCGCTATTCAATCTATACTTCACATACAATCCAAATTTATCTGTTTAAAATATTTGGTTTAAATATATATATGTATGTATATATACATATATGTATATATATGGCATATATATGTATATATATATATGTATATATATGGCATGATTGTATTTAAATGCTTTCAATAGCACCCATTTTCTCATGAGATAAAAATCTACATCCTTTAAGTCAGCATTTAAAGCTTTCCTACAGTCCTAAATGCTAGTCCAGTCTCTATCTTGTTTCAGTTTTTGAACCTAGAAAAAAATAATATTTATCATATTTTGTGGAAGTACAACTTCTGGAGAGGTAGCACATGTTCAAGAAACATGAGTCATCTTTGACTGTTGCATTGAGAGGAAGACATTGCATTTTCAAAAACATCTGTAAGCTTATATTCCTTTGATAAGTTGTAATTTTCTTCTCAACTAACTTATCTGAAGAAGCCAATAGTTCTTGCCCTGATGGGAGCTGAGAGGGGGGAAAGAGGCACAGGGAGGTGATATTGGAGTCCTGGGGAATCATTTTACAATGTCTCAAAAACTTCTGATTATACTACAGAGTACACAGATGATAGAACAATGACAGGTTCCAGTTATTTGAAATTTTGCTCTGGACTATTTTTTTTCCCAGGAAAGAAGGAAATTTTGATTCATACTTTCAGAGGGTAAAGTCTCTGGAGGGTGATGGACACAAACAGAACTGCTCATGTCCTCTAGTTGTATGATTTCTGAAGCCTCGAAATTATGGAGTCCATTATGACTTCCCAAAACTCTCTTGTCATTAACTCATTAAGCAGTCTCACTGTATAGAAAACCTAGACAAGGAACTTAACTGACTTCTCAAGGAGACAAGGTTACACTGTGGCTGTGTTCATGTATTCCTTTGCTTTGGTAAATGCAAAAATCAGTCATCAACCTAACTGTATATTCTTGACCTGTAAAGTAGATGTTTCTTGCTCTATCTATAAAAATTGATTTATTTTATTTTACTTTTTTTAAATTTTTACTAAAGATAGGTTTCCAAGGGAAATCCATGGCAAAGTTTTCACTATGAACATTATTCAAATAATATTTACATTGGTTTTGTTTGAGGAAAACATAATATTCTGCTAATTCTTACCTTTAAAATTCAAAGAAGGTTGACATATACAGTAATCCAACCTTCATTTCTAAATGTTTATTTTTTATTATAACAGCAGAGTCTGTTCATTACAGTAATATTGGGAAGTACAAAAATAAAAAAAAATTAGAGTTTATTTTTATTGGAATGTAATTTGCGTACTCTTGAATGCAATGATTTCAGAGATCTTCAATGCTGTTTGGTGAGTTTTGTATTCACACACTTTTGTATCCCATACCCAAGTCATGATGTAGAATCTTTTTTATACCCTGATGCTTCTTTATTGTGTTTAGCATTCCATCTTCATCCTACTTATAGAAACACTGTGCTGATTTCTATCAAGGCGATAGAATTAAAAATAAAACATAATCAAATCCTACCAGCAGCTTCATGTACTGGTACACTCCTGCAGTCCCAGAACTCAGATGGTGATGGAAGGATGGTCATGAATTTGGGCAACATTGTAAATTTGAGGCCAGCCTGGACCCCATTACTGACAATCACTGCTTATCTCTTCAGCATCTTTTGACATTACCTATTTTCTCTAAAGTATGATAGTTTAGGTTGTCTTCTGAAGCACAATATGTTTTTTTTTTAATTATTTCTCTCACTGGGCTGGTTGTTACTTTGCTTTCTCAATTGCCCAGGTCTCAGTTCACTTAGATTAAAGTGAGTGAATCAACATCTGTTCCTCTTTTCTATCTATATAATCTTTCTAGCCATCTGATCTAGTCCTGTAGCCTGAATTTGATCTCTAAACATGTGGCTCTCAATTTTATACCTACAATTCTGTACTCTACAAAGTTCAGTCCAATATCCAAATCGTATGGTAGCATCTAAGGAAACATACTCAGTTTCTAAGTATTGGTCTTCATGTATCCAAAAGTATTCCTTCTACAATACCCATAACAGAACATTGAATTTTCCATTTTTTAAGTTAAATGACTCAAAAGGGTATTTGTTTTGTTTTAATTTAAAATGTTTAAATTAAGTTTTATAAAATTATTGAGAGAGAGAAAGAGAGAGAGAGAGAGAGAGAGAGAGAGAG
Source organism: Arvicanthis niloticus (assembly GCF_011762505.2). Classification (NCBI taxonomy): domain Eukaryota; kingdom Metazoa; phylum Chordata; class Mammalia; order Rodentia; family Muridae; genus Arvicanthis; species Arvicanthis niloticus. The sequence goes on along the minus strand of NC_047659.1, from coordinate 81,074,193 downwards.
AGAGAGAGAGAGAGAGAGAATATGTGCACACTGTAGCAAACTTTAAGTGTTGAATCTTTCCTTCCACCATATGGCTTGAGCTTAGAATTTCGGGCTTGTAGGTATGTGCCTTTACCAGCAACAACATCTCACTAGCCATCAATAATATCACTATTTCTTACTATATGACCACCAACCATGAAGTCTTATCAGTGCCATTTATGAGTATATGGGATAATTTTTAAAGATTTTTGCTGTCTTCTATATTAATGTCTGATTCCAATTCTTTTGCTCTCTTCTCAGTATGGTGTAGTAATGTTACAACTAGCTGGTTCAGTACATTGTGATCTGTTCACAACATAGAAGATTGGTGTGATCTAAAATATTAATGTATTCTTTCAAGATGTAGTAATTCTCAGTAATTAATTTTATATTTTTCATTTCCCAATTTTATGATATAGCAGTTTTATGCTATTTTAAATTGTTTACAAACATAATTTTAAATGACTAAATGGTTGTTACATGGTCAAAGAAACTGATTTTTCTCATCTCTACCTTTTTATTGGACATTTAGCTAATAATTCTAACTATTGTTAAGGAGAACCTTGGTACAAAAAAACTTATCTACACATTCTATTTACAACACTGGGTAGCTATCCAGGGATTTCAGTGTTAAACAGCATATACATTTTAAGGCTATAGTTCTGTCTTATTTAGGATTTCTGTTGTGATAAAACACCATGACCAAAAGCAAGTTGTGGAGGAAAGAGCTTATTTGACTTACACTTTCACATTATAGTCCATTTTTTGAAGGAAGTGGGACAGAACTCAAACAGGACAGAAATCTGGAGGCAGGAGCTAATATAGATACCATGGAGGCAGGAGCTAATATAGATACCATAGGTACCACTGCTTATGAGCTTGCTCCACATGGCTTGCTCAGCCTGCTTTCCTGTGGGATCTAGTACCACCAGCCCAGGGGTAGCATCACCCATAATGGGCTGGACACTTCATTGTCAACCACTAATTAAGAAAATACTTTCCATATGTCTATTATGTAGGCATTTCTTCAAATGAGGTTCCCTCCTTTCAGTTGTCTCTAAGTTGTGTCAAATTGATGTAAAACTAGCCAGGACAAGCCCCATCTATTTTGCCAAGTAATTTTCAAAGGGAATGTATCAGAATACACTCCTACCAGCAATGTCAACAATAAAATAATCCAGAAAAATTTTCTCTAGACAAGCTGAATTTTATTAATAGCTTTACAGGATATATAAATAATAGATTAACCCAAAGTGGTTTATATTTTCAGAGTTTAACAAGGTGAATAGATTAGACTTTACTTGTTATTGCTAATCATGTTGGAGCAGAGGTGTCCACAGAATTCAGGGTCATGGAGTGAAGTGGTTCAGAAAATGAGCTTTGTAGAGAGACATACAGGTTTGTATATTGGATTGATGGCTTCATTGCTTAGTAACTATAGATTTGAGCAAGTCACTTACCATTTAGAGCCTCATCTATGAAACTGGGATACTAAAGTCTATCATGCAGAAATGTTGTAAAGATTAAAGGTAAATGATTATATACATAAATCATTTAGGATGAGGTTGGCACCCATAAATGCTATTTCTTATCTGTACTTCCAAAGTAATTTCCTTTTCTAGGTTAATAGCTCCACCATAGCGTCCACAGAAATACATGGTAAGCTGGCCATTTCTCCCGTGGTTTACCGAACTCCTGTGAATACAAGAGAGGGTTTTAAATTCTGCTTTGCTCAGGGCAAGTTAGCCAGCTGTCATGTCAGAATGTGAGCAGCACCAGACAAAAGTGCCATATGGGGGTTGGGGCTCAGCAACTGGCTGGAGTCCTGGTTCTGGAAGGTCAAAGTTAAAATGTTAAGGGAAGAACAGGAAAGGCAAGTTAAGAGACAGTCCCTGCCAGTCCTAATAATTGGAACAGAGTGGGAGGTCAGTGTATAAGGTTTGTGATAAGAGATGCAATCTCTTTTCTTCAGGAACAGATGAGAAGGGAAATTTTGAGAGTGATAACTGAAATCATGGTACAAACAAACTATAATGCTCATAATTTTTTGAAATAATTAATAATCTGTTGAAAAGTTTTAAGAATTACATAAAAACTTGTAGAGCCTTTTTAAGGTTCACCAATTCTGAATATATTTTTATCATTTGTGACCTATTATTTGTGTGTTATATTATTTTCACAACATTTATTTCACTCCATGGCCCAGTCCATGATAGTGTATTGCACTGAAGTTTTCAGCCCTCAAGCCTCATTTAATGTGAAATATGTCTTAGCCTTACTTTATTTTATACGGTGTTATTATTTTTTAAAATAAAAAAAAACCAGTTATTTTATAACATGTCTTACAACTTGGGCTTTGCAGAACTAATATTTTGACTCTGATTTTTAGATCCATGCTCTCACAACTAATATCTATTAGACACCTCCTGCAGATGTCTGTGCTGTGGAAAGATTCTAGCAGGGTTGGGGGGTGGGGTGAGTATCTGAAGCCTGTAGAGACAAGCATCCAGTAGATACAGGTGAAGTCCCTAGGGTAGGATGGGGATCTGGTGGATGAGTCAGGGTTATAAGTCCACATCCACTAGCTGGAAGGGACCTTGAGGGGTCATCCAATCCATCTGCTCTGCCCTCAGCTGAAATGCTTTTCTACTCTCCCAGACATGCTTGCCTATTTTTAAAGCCCTCCAGGGAAAGTAATTCTCTGTGTGGCTTCCACACTAGTGCTCTTGTACTTACTGCATGGCACTCCCTGTGGCTTAGACAACATCTTTAAAGGACAGGACTTACAGGTTTTGCTCATCTTGTTTTTAGCAATGACTTATAGGAGTGCAGCACACTTCATTCTGTTTGGATGATTGTGTGAATATACTCATGCCTCAGGATTCTTTTCTTTAACCTAATCTAACTTTAAAAAAGGAGTTGAGTGTGTACAAATAAAAGTATTGTTCCAATATCAATAATGAGAAACAATAAAACAACATTTGATTATTATACATGCACCATACATTATTGAATTCATAATGTATTTTGAATTAAATTTATTTTCCATAGACCTGATTGCCAAGCAAATAATTTAGATAATCTTTTTCAGTCTTTTAAATTTCTTTTTGCATTATGAAATATTAAACATGTAGCATAGAACACCAAGCATTATTGCAGAGTTAAAGAAGAAAAAGATCTCTTCCTTTCCACCACTCTAAAGTCCTCAAATATAGTCTTTGTATATAATTTTGATTCTGGGAATTTTAGATTGTTTTCTACATAAAAATATTCATACAATTACATATGTGTAAATTCTTCTCTTTATGAAAATTAAACTAGTTTTATACTTCAATTTGATGGTATTTTTCTGAAAATGAAAAGATATTGCTTGTAGAAAATAGCAAAGAACACAATGCAATTTTTAAAAAATACAATTTCCTTACACACATCTTTAATGTTTAGAAAATGCTTGGACATTTTTCTACATATATGTTATCCTATCTCATTTAAACAATTTTGTGTGATTATGTGTGTGCATGTGTGTAGTGTGTGTGTGTGTACATGTACTCAAACTGGTTAGATGTCAACATCTGCTTGTCTTCTATTGCTTTCCATTTTATTTTTGCCAAATAAATCTTATCTTATCTTATCTTAAAGAAATAAATCTTATCTTAAAGAAAGTAGAGCTCTCTATTTTTTGAAGTCTGGCAGTCCCTAAGGAACCACCTGCTTTTGCCTTCCAATGTGCTGGCAGTACAGATATATGATATATGTTTCAGCTCTTTCCATCGGTGCTGGAGATCTGAACTCAGGGCTATAATGCCCAGCTTTTTCCACAGGTGCTGGAGATCTGAACTTAGGTCTTTCTGCCTGCGTGTCAAGCACTTTCCTAACTGATATATGCCCTCAGCTCCTAACTCCTCTGTTTAAACACTCTTACCTTTCTTGATGATATTGGAACATCTCAGCCTGGTAATAGTTTTCTTCTAAGTGGGTGCCAAGTGAATATAGCCCTTCTATCAGGTTCTATGTAAAGAAGAAGAAGAAGAAGAAGAAGAAGAAGAAGAAGAAGAAGAAGAAGAAGAAGAAGAAGAAGAAGAAGAAGAGGAGGAGGAGGAGGAGGAGGAGGAGGAGGAGGAGGAGGAGGAGGAGGAGGAGGAGGAGGAGGAGGAGGAGGAAGAAGAAGAAGAAGAAGAAGAAGAAGAAGAAGAAGAAGAAGAAGAAGAAGAAGAAGAAGAAGAAGAAGAAGAAGAAAAGAAATAAAACAAAAGAAGAAAGTGGAAGAAGAACATAGTCCTGGGAAGAAGAGCAGACTGGCAGATCCAGGGAACTAGGCATGTAAAAATATTTCTGGAGGAAACAGATGTCCTGTTGTGAGAATAGCATCTTACCAACCAAGTGCTAATAAACAGGGCTTGTTATGAAGGTCAAAGGACAGTGTCTTCCCTGTGAGAAACCAAAATTCTCTGTTCACCACTAATGCATCAGATTGGATGTGCTGCTGATAGTGCATTAACCAAAGTACACACCAGGATTCATTCTTTTCTCTCTTGGGCAGCATTCAGTGATGATGTCTGTGCATGCATCTGACACAGAAACTCAGATTATTCACTGCTTGTTTGGCATGGGCTTAGAAAATTGCCCAGAATTTGTTGGTATTTGTTACTTTTTGCTGTCCACTGTTTCATCATTGTTAGAGATACTGATCCCCCCCCCCACACACACACACACCAAATCTCCAATGCTTAGTTAGTCTCCTGAATTTCTTTAGGTCACACTCTCATAAGCTTCATTTGTTACAAATGAACAAGTATTTTTTGCATCCTTATATATCAGGGTTATTGTGTCAGTGACATCAGTGAACAGAAAGATGTAGTCCTTGCTTCTCTTTTGGTAGAGTTTACATTCTCCTATAAAGAGGATTCAATGATTACACCTCATCAGGTGCCGAACTTTTCCTCTTAGGTTCACATTGCAGCCCACACCAATGCCAAATCTTTATTATCTTTTCTGCTCTTGCATTCAAAGATTTCTGGTTTTCCATATGCTTTCTTTCTAAATCTACCTAGGTTATAGACAAAATTTACATTTGCCAATGTATTCAGCCTCAACTAAAAAGTTCTGTGGACCACAAGGCACCAACTGTAGTTTTTTATCTGACAAGCCTAGCCTGTTTCTTTTTTGATTACTTACTGAATAAGAAAAGCCCTGGGTCAATGAAGGGAAGCATAGACATAAATGCTTCATGACAAGTAAAAATGAACACCATGACATAATGAGAAAAATAATCATGTTGTCTGTGGAAATAATTTGAACTTTAAGAATAATGGTACCTGAATGGATAAAACTTTTGTTAAACATGAAGAGTCTAGAAATTAGTGTTGAGAGTAAATTGCGGCTCTTTTTGGTATTGTCCGGGATGTCCTGTGTTTGTTTGTGCTATTTGTATTCCCTTTCTTCTATGCTGTTTCTGGGATCATTGTGCTATTTTAGTTCTTACTTAACCATACTCCCTGTTGAGATGCTAAAATATCTTGAAAGTGGCAGTGCTGAGTTTTTTACATGCCCAGGAGGTGGAAAGTGCAGGGTTGATTTGTAATGACACTTTCCTGTAGAGTAAATTTTTAGCTGTAATGATATTTTGGGCTGCTTGATCCCACTAGATTTGGAGAAGTTTGAATTACCTTAAATAACTTGAACACAAACACTCCTCTGCTACCCCTGAGACACACTAACTGAAGCATGGAAATTAATTCAAATATGCATCTAAGCTTTATTGAATTTTAATCCAAGGGTTTATAGAATTATTTACTGATATTTGGGAAATGAAACTTATTCTACAAGGAAGGTCTAATCAAGGGTGGCAACCAGAGCAACCCCATAGCTTAATCTTTATGATAATGTTTCTACTGAAGTAGAATCTGCTTCTCCACTTCTGTACCATTGGCAAGGTTGTGTCTGTTTCAATCAATGCAGTATGCTAGAAATGATACTGCTTAAGTATTAAGTATAGGTCTTTAAAATATTCATGGATCTCTATTTTACCTGTATTGGTGTTTGCCTGCATATGTGTATGTACACCATGTGCTTGCCAGGCACCTGCAGAGGCCAGACAAGGGCATGATGCCCCCTGGAATTGGAGTTACAAATGGTTGTGAGCTTCCATGTGGGTGCTAGGAACTAACCTCAGGACTTCTGCAGGATCAGGAAGTTCTCTTAACTGCTGAATAGCCTCTCCAGTCCCTAGTTGTAACTCTTTTAAGTGTCTTGAAAGTTTTGCTTCTTGTACATAAAGGATAAAAATTCCTGAATACTTTACTGGATAGACAATATGGAGACTCGGACATCGCATGGAAAGTAAAAAGACCAATCTTACTGCTGTCTGTCCAGGTACAATCATGGCACTGAGGAAGTCTACCTGGAAAGAGATCCTATTCCTTCTGTTGCAGCCGTTATCAAGTGGATTGGAGACAATCCATGTAGCTGAGCCCTTCTCAAATTCTGTCCCACAAAACTGAATGGAAAGTGGAATGGCTGTTTTAAGTCACTAACTTTAGGGAGCAATAGATGGAGGAAATAGAAACTCTGTTAGTTCAGTATCTACTTTTAAAAACTGATCCCTCTCAAGGATTAGGGAGTGGCGCAGAAGAGGAGCCAGATGACTGTGATAGCCATAGGGATGGGTGACTGGAAAAGAAGTTTCCAAGATACATCAGGACCTAGGTCCATTCTAACTCAGAGACTGGCAGCATACACAGGGCCTGCACAGGTTCACATCAGGTGGTGTCCCAGCCCTGAGAGAAGAAGTGTCATGGGATCCCAACCTTAACCAAGAAATTGTCTGCAACTGACATCTTCCTACAAAGAAAAAAAATTGGTTTACTCCGGTGGAGTTTCACGGGGTATGTTAACCACACTTAAGGTATATTAATCACATGTCCAACAACAGATGGCCAACACAAGATAAACTCAATGGTGATTTGATACACTCTTTGTTTCACATTGCTTTGTTTGGACTCATATTTGTTGATCTTTTTCCTGTATATTATGGTTTCCAATATTATATTTTTATTTGTTTTTTTATTGTATTTTGTAATATTGTATTGTTATTTATTATTTATGCAATATTGTATTATATTTGTTTGTGTATATGTGTAGTAAGTGCATGTCTTTTGTTTCTTTTTCTAGAGTTTTTATTCTACTTCCTTTGCTTTTGTTGTTGTCTGCCTAGTTATTTAAGTTCTAATGATAGAAAGGGTGTGGAGGTGGGTGGGTGGGGAGGTGGAGAGGATCTGGCAGGAGGTAAAAGAGTGATAACAGTTATCAAAATATATTTTATGAAAAAATGTCACTTAAAATTTCTTTTTAAAATGTTTTTTTGTTATTTTATTTATTTATTTAAATTACCAAATCATAATTTTTACTTTTTAACACAGAGGTTATAAACACAAAAATGTAGGATTTGGGGAAGGGCGTGACACAGGAGCATAGGTGTTCAGGGGGAGTACAGATATCTTTCAGAACAGGGTATCAGCTAGATGAAGGTTCAGGGGACAGGTCACCATGACTCTGCCTATGATTCACTTGTTCTTATCTAAGTTGGTACTATCCACCAAGGCTGCCTATTTGCAAGGTCTATGACTACTCAGGCTGGTAAATTTCCACAAAAGCTGCCTGCTGACAATAGCTTATAGCCATCATAATAGTGGCATCATAGAATTAAAACTTGATACAGTTCTTCAACAATTTTATAATACATATGATGCATTTTTGTTTTTTATTGATTATTTAATTTATTTGCATTTCAAATGATATCCCCCTCCCCGGTTTCCCTTCCACAAACACCCTATACCATTTCCCCTCCCCCTTGCTTCTATGAGGGTGCTCCCCCACTCACCCACCCACTCCCACCTCACTGTTCTAGCATGCCTCTATGCTGGTGCACCAAGCCTTCACAGGATCTAGGGCCTCCCCTCACATTGATGCCAGACAAGGCCATCCTCTGCTACATATGTAGCTGTAGCCATGGGTCCCTCCATGTGTACTCTTTGATTTGTAGTTTAGCCCCTGGGAGCTCTGGGGGGTCTGGTTAGTTGATATTGTTGTTCTTCTTATGGAGTTGCAACCCCTTCAGCTCTTTCAGTCTTTTCTCTAACTCCTCCATTGGGGACCCCATGCTCTGTCCAATGGTTGGCTGTGAGCATCCATCTCTGTATTTGTCAGGCTCTGGCAGAGTCTCTCAGGAGACAGCTATATCAGGCTCCTGTCAGTAAGCACTTCTTGGCATTCACAATAGTGTCTGTGTTTGGTGACTATATATGGGATGGATCCTCAGGTGGAGCAGTCTCTGGATGTACTAATTGGTCTTCAATTGCATATTCTTTGATTTTACAAGACTAATTACTTTTATAAGATACAATGTATAACAGGAGCAGTGAAAATCTGGGGCAAGAGAAGACTAGTTCATATACAAGCAATTATTTTTTCGATCAGAAACAATATTGTATTAGATAGCAAAATAGTATATGAAGTATTAAATAAGACCCCATGTGGTTATTTGAATGAGAATGGTCCTCATAGATTTATATGTTTGAATTTATGGTTTCCTGTGAATGGACTATTTGTGAAGGATTAGGAGATGTATACTTATTTGGATGGATGTGGTCATATTAAAGGAGGTGTGTGCTTAGAAGGAGGTTTAAAATACCCATGGCCTGTCTCTCTCTACCTAGTGCTTAAACATCAGGATGTAAGCTCTTAGTTACTGATTCAATACTATACTTGCTTGCTGCCATAGTCTTCTCTATGATGGTTATGGTCTACCCTTCTGAAACTATAAGTAAGCCCCCAATTACTTTGTTCTAAATCTGCCTTGGTCATGGTGTATGTTCAAAGCTATAGTAACTGTAACAAGATGTGTATGATGATAGGTTTACAAACAGAAGAAGGGTAGGAACAGAGATTCTTTTTTTATAAAAAGATTTATTTTATTTATTTTATGTATATGAGTACACTGTAGCTGTCTTCAGATATACCAGAAGAGGTTATCAGATGCCGTTACAGATGGTTGTGAGCCACCATGTAGTTGCTGGGAATTGAACTCAGAATCTCTGGAAGAGCAGTCAGTGCACTTAACCATCGAGCCATCTCACCAACCCCAGGACAGATATTCTGAGTCTAGAAGCCCTCCCTATTTCAAAAAGAAAAAAAAATTACATCATATTTATGAAATGCAGTGACTTTGTGGCATTCAAGGTTATGATGTTATATCGGAGATACAGGTTCTGTTTCAGCTGCTGCATCAGACTAGCCTTGTTGAGGGAAAGTTCCTATGTGTAACATCCATCACTGCCTTTTTGAGCACCATTTTAATGAGCTGCATATATATGAAGTCTTTGAGAAAACAGGATAATTGGTTTTACATGTCATTTGTCTAATTCATTCACTAAGGCCATATTTCTTAAGTGAGAGAAGTTTTATTGAATATTCATATAAAACCAAAATATTATTCTAGTAGCCTGTTCTAAAATGTCCATCTACATACTTATTTGTTGAAGAATCCTGATATGAGTATTCTAAACTCAACCTTAGAAATATATTCTATCTAGTCATACCATTTCCAATTGTTGTGATATAGGGTGGGTCTTTACATGCCTCTCTTTACCTGAGTGAATGTGATGTTGAAGTTTCATTTCTGCATATGACAGAAAACACACAATACTTAATATTTCTGTAACTTGATCATTTTGTCAACCATAATGCCCTCAATTTCTTCTGTCCTCTTGTAGAAGACTTGATTTTATTCTTTTTGGATGAATGAATAGTTCCACATTAGGAATAGTACATATATATATATATATATATATATATATATATATATATATATATATATTATTGTATATAATATATTATATATATATATGCTGAACTTTCTTTACCACTCTGTTAGTAGGCACTTAGATTGCTTCTATATATTGGCTATTATATATAGTACTGCAATGACTATGGGTATTCAACCATATTTCCTGAATGAGATAAATAGATATAGTTTTTTTTAGGGGGTTGGGGTTTTTTGTTTGTTTTTGCTTTTGAGTAACCTCCCATGGTTATTTATTCTCATCCAGAACATATTTCTAACTTCCCATACCAGACATATTGGTTATCAGTAGTAACTGCAGAAACAACTCCTTGGGAAATAAAAAGATAGTTTTGGAGTCTCTGTGTTTGTGATGGAAACAGCTTTCTGTCAAAATTCTATTACTATCCTGAGCCAATTGTTTTTTACTCTGTATAAGCACTGCAGTGGAGACTGGGACCCAAATATTGCTTTTGGTGTTAATCCAATGTTAATGACTCTTGATCTTCTAGGGTTTTCTTTATCTTTCTTTATTCTACACTCTAATTGTCACAAGTCTCTTGAGAGACACAGGAAGAGGGCTCCCACTTTGGTACATGACTGCTATCTCTTCATTCTGTGGTTTTTGAAGAGTAAACTGACAATTAGACAATGTAGCTTATGCTTGTAAAGTGCTTCAAGTCAATCCTCCAACTGATAGATTTAGAATTATTTTTTCTATGCCAGTCAAGTCATTTAACTTAGGCCATTTTGGGTTTCCAAATTTCAGTATCCTCACTACGGCAGTAATTATATCCTCAGGTAGTGATTGGAATAGTTAGACCAGATCATTGGCAAATGCACCGAGACTTAGCGGGAGTGATGCTGTATGTCTTCCAGCATAGAGTTTCACATTCTTTGTTTAATTTTTTAGATAAGCATCAAAATAATCTTGATATATCTGCTTTACCTCTTGATTTAGTTATATTCCTTCTTTCACTAGAGCATATTGGTATATGATTGCAATTAAAGGCTTGACGTCACAAAGGCTGTGAATGCAATGGAGCATAAGAAAGAAACAGCTTCCTCAAGTGGCTTCATTATTTTGTTTTTTTAATTTTTGGTGTGTGTGGGGGGGCATAGGCATATGTTTCTGTGTGTACAAATGAATGTGTGTATGAAAGTATATATGCTGACCAGAAAACAACCTATGATGCCATTCCTCAGTCACGATTCACTTTGCTTTTGGAAACAGGGGCTCTCATTGGCCTGAAGCTCAATAAATGGGCCATAATGACTGGGCAGGAGCCCAGGGATCTGACTTTGCCTCCACAGAAGTGAGCTTAAAAGTGCATGCCAGCATTCTAGGGGTTTCACTACCGACACCAGGTCCTCTTCATGGTTGTCAGAAAAGCACATGGCCAACGACATAACATCTCTTTAATGATTTTAAACAAAGAAGAAACTGGCTTCATAAGGGTATTTAGATAGAAAGTGACCATTCAGTATGAACAGACAAAGTACCTGTTGAATCCTCTAAATTCTCACATAGATATCCATTTATTTTAGCATTGTGCTCCTTCCCACTCAGTTCTCTGTCTCATACAAATGGCTTATCTAAAAAAAGAAAAAATTGAACTAAGTATATGCAATTCATTGACCAAAAGAATCGATTTGTTATATCCCTTAAGCAAACAAGACAAAGTAGATTGTTCTAACTCATGGTAGTAATTCCTGCTCCATCAAACCACCCTTAAATGTTTATACCATTCATAGTGTTCAATAAAGGTAGCCTTTGGGTCAATCCTTCTTTCTACTAACAATTTATTTCATGTAACATTGTTACTAAGACATAGGAAAAAGCAAAGTTCTTCCTGGCATGAGGTGAACTGTGCACTAGATATACTTTCTGAATGAAATTATTGCATATTGTGTATGTTTCACTTCAGTGAGACATACACATATGAGGAAGGATTTTTTAAAAATTATAAATGCAACAGGACCTCTAGTATGAGAAGTGAGGGCACCTGATACTGGGTACATAAACATTATGCTAAATATCCTATATTATCATACTGTCTACACATTATGAATAAAACTTTCAAGGTAGACATCAATTGAAACATAGCCAAGATCAAAGCATGTGAAATATAAGGATTTCCTCAATATCCTCATTGCTTAATTTAGGTTGAAGAAAATAATGTGATAGCGATTTTCTGGGGCCAAAATCTTCAATCTTTGAAAACAAATTTCTGATGTAAGTTCATTATGCAAATGTTTAATGGGTTGATTAGAGAGAGTCCAAATAAATAAGAGTACACACTCACTTATTTCTCTTCTTTCACTTCTGTGTTATAGAGTACTTATGATATCTTATATATTCCATATATAAATATACGTATTACCTATGGGGCATACTTGTAAACACATAAGAAGACAGTGACAATGTTAATTGTTACTGAGGTCACAAGGCTGTCACCAGACCTGCCACACTTTACCCTTCTCAGGCTCTATGAGAAGATCATTGTCTGCCCTTCCTTACCACTTGAGCATTGCTGCTTAGCTGTTAAGAGATTGGCAAGTGTCATGACCAATCATTAAAAAGTAAGCTGAAGTGAGGTGGGTTGCTGGCATGATATAAATTTGTATTCACTTGGTTGTCAGTCTCAGGTGACAGTTTTTGTGAATATGTATGTCAATTATCCTGGAGTTTTAGAGTGATGTTGTTGGGGACATCACTCAGGGCTTTCTACAACTGGCAGGACCTCAACCATGAATGAGCAAAAGCATGCCATCACACCTGAATGCATCTCCCATGAAAAAGATGGGTGACTTTCACAAATAAACTCAGAGGAACTTCTCCTGTACATCATTTTCTGGGAGCCTTTCTAGGAAACAGACTTATTGGCCTTACTTACGTAACTGATGTTATTCATTGGATTTTTTTTGGCAAGTTTCTTTTTCAGCCTTTTATAGGATTCCTTTTTGTGCCAATTACAGAGATGCACCAATGGCTATGTTTATTTTTCTTGTACATAAAATGTCAGCTACGATTTTTAGTTCTATACAACTTACAGTAGCTTTAATTTTTACAAAACTTTATGAAGTTGAAACTTTTAGTATCAGTTTTAGTTTTAAAAGGTGAAATGTCATCCAGTGGAATTACATCTCTTACTTTTAGGGGAAAAAAACTACAATGACCAAACTCATGCTTTTCTAGAACCTGTATTTTCCAGTCTATCATATATAGCCAATAAAATAACAAGGAAGAATTCGTCAATTATCGTCTTCCTATCATTGCTAAAGTGTTATCTCTTTTTGGAATCAAGTTACTCTGTGAAGATAAATGTGGTGGTTCATGCCTGGGAAACCAAGGTAGGAGCATTGCCATGAGTTAGAGGCTAGCCTGTGCAACACAGGACTAGGGTCGTCAGGTAGAATCTGTCTCAGAAAACCAAAACACCATAAAAAATTACTCTTATGATCCATTTTAGGAATTGGAAAATTGTGTAGGTTGAGCAATCCCTTAAACTAATTTTACCATCTGAAGAAAAAAGCCCTTTAAAGTAGTTGGAACCAGGGATGAAAACATAGTAAAACAAAGGAAAATTTTCTATGTTCATGTCAGAAATACTTAACATAGTCTTTTGAGTGAAATCATTGACCTCATTTTTCTTCCTGCCTTAAACAAAACCAGTCAGATACAAGAATGTTTATCTCTGGTCATTTATTCTAATGTCCAGAATGGCATTATAAATTAGCTGTTTCTATGCCTGTATGTGTGCATAGAAGATTCCTGAGGTTTCTATGCTGCTAATTTCTACTCACCATGTTTGCTAACTGGCATGATAAATAGGGAAGTTCTCTCTGACTCTGTTGGACCATTTATATATGTGCTATTGAGTGTTTCAGTGATGGAACTTAGTTGTCCCATAGTAAAAAAGGCTTGATTATACAATATAACTCCATTGTTATTTTGTGATGTATACTACTCAGAGAGTATCCCTCACTAGACCTTGAACACTCAGGGGTGAGCTTGCAACTCCGTACCCATAGGGACCCTGCTTGGGTATCTTTGGTCTTCACCTTAACATTCTAAATAGGAAGCAAAAGCTTACAGGACTTTTTTTCACCTTTTGTGGCTTTGTTTTTGGAAATTGTAGTCATTAATATACCCAATGCCTACTGCTATGTCTACTGCATGTTAAAACCATGATTGGTATATTTTCCTCACTTTCAAGGAGTTCCAAGACTAGTAGGATCCAACAATGAATTTAACATAACCTGATAGTGTGTTTACACCTCTGTGGAGGCACAGGTTAAAAAGAGACTGTCTTTGAAATGAGTCAATACAAAAAAAAAAAAAAAAAAAAGAATATATTCTAGTAGACAAAGGAAACAGACTTTTCTGTCAAAGGGTGAGACAGATTTGAAAGTGTGAAGACCAAGGAGAATTTGGACAGCCTGGAAAACTCATAGTATCAAATATCCCTTGGATTAGAGAGAAGGCAGGAAAGGTGTAGGCTAGTACCACATAAAATCAGAGCTGGCTTTGTGTGTTAAGATAGGAATTTGGATTCAACTCTACAGGCAAAAAGGAAGCAAATCTAAAGGAGTCAAGACATCAAATGAAAAAAAAAAGTTACTTTTATTTTCACTTTAACAAT